>NC_091858.1:25933678-26246596 GCF_037783145.1 Equus przewalskii | reverse complement strand
GGTTTTCCTATTCTGTTTTCGAAGTTGGCCATATATATGTGTGTGTGTGTGTCTATATATACATATATATATATATATATATCTCAATTTTACTTATTGTAAAACTTGTATTTTATTCATCATTTCTATGTGTTTAAATTTTTTGGGGAGAGGGCTGCTGCTTCTAATCAGTCCCTCATATCCACCAGAAGTTGTGTTCACTGAAGTTTAATATTCTTGAATAAAGGAGAAAAGAGGAACATTGGCCATTTTTCTCTTACTCACATAGAATGGTGCTCTTCTCAACAAAAATTTTAGAACAGATAATTTCTATTTTTATGGAAAATCTATTCTTAGCAAACACGAACCTGATTCATTGCATAAAAATAAACTTTTTTTCTCGCTTTCATGGTGTGCATCAGAAGCATTATTTCGGCAGCGAGACAAGGCCATGAGTCGGCAGGATTTGGAAAAATGAGCCCTGTCCGGGACGCATCTGTGCTGGCTCCCACTGTGCCATGAACCTAGTGGGTCCAGTGGACTTGTAATTTGACTTCTTGGGCAGCGTGTATAAAAGAGGGGGATCTTCAAACTTTTTTAGCCACAGAACCTTTGGAAATGTGATGTAAAACAGATAAGAGTGGAGGGGCTTTCTTAAATGGGAGTAGAAGTGCTGCCTCTTTGCCCGGTAACTCCTAAGGCACCTCTGAGAGATCCTCCCAGGAGCCTCAAGGAGCAGTGTTTGTAAACCATTAGACCAGACACCTCTTTTATGTCTAAACTTACACAGTTCTGGGAGAAAGGAGGGGTAGGCAGCACTATCCGATAATTTCAGCTGCTCATCTGCCTTGGGTGATTCCTCCCACATATTTCTCCTATTCCTTTTTAATAAAGCAAAAATCTCATTGAGTAAGAAATTGACTCCTAGTCTTTCATATCTTTTGTATCTTTAACTTATAAAACTATAATTTTTTTTCTTTAATAGGGACCATCCCAGGCCAACAGACACACATGCTCACCCTGTCTTTAATGATTAAGTGGAACAGTTTTGGTAGGGCTTCCTGTAATTTAGAAAAATTTAATACTATAATAGCATGCATTTTGTTACCACTTGTCTACGTAACTGTCACTTTAATAACAGATGTATTTGAAGATATTTTCATAGATTGGACATGAACAAAAAATAAAACCTCTTTTTTTCCCAAAGATCTTTTGGCCATTAGAAACTCTTTCAATATTAGATTGAATATAGCCCAACATTGAAAAGAAAACAATACTATTAGATTCTCTGTTCCCCTTGAATATTTTCCTACACAGAAACAGAAACCAACGTATTTAATTATAACTCTAATGTGCCAAACTTACAAGATGTTATAATAATACATTGTCATTTTAAAATTTAATTCTTATTGGGAGTGTGCTAATTATTATCCAGCAACCAAGTTTTGATTTTTGCCAGCTTTTAAAAAATCGTGAAAAATATGGCTGTAAGGCAGCATTTATAAAATGCTTTATAACTCAAATACTAGTAGACTTGGTTGAGACGTCAAGAGGTCTTGCAACACAGTCCCCTTCCTATGGGCATGTCCATGCCTAAACTGTAGGAGGAACAGGCATCTTCAAGGTCACTACTAAATTATTTCGACAAGTTTAGTCAGGATTGATGTTTTTATATTGAGTTCTCTGACTTCTCTGTTATATTAGTATGTTCTTTGTCTTCATGTGCTGTGTTAAAAAGCAAAGATAAAATTTTCGTTACCCTTCTATCCTGAGGTTTGCATTGTTTTTTTGAAGAGTAGTTTCATTGTGTTAATTACGTGTAAATATGACAATCGAAAGTGCTTATCTGTCATCAGGAAGTGAAAGTAGGTGTGGAGTACCAATGTTCCTTTCTTTGTCTGGAACCTGAAATTTCTGTCATAAAACTATAAAAGAAACTGAATAAAAATTCATAGTCAAATATCTCCAGGTATATGCTTACATCAGTAATATATTGCATGAACTATTATTTTAAACAAAGAATAAAATAGAATTCCTTCCACTTTGATAATGTACTGACAATTTATAACAGTGAAAATACTGCCTGGTATTTGCATGTATGATAAAGCTGTGTGTTTCCTATTTTAATAGGTTTGGATATTTATTGCATTTTAAAGAACATTTAAATAGCAACAGCAAATCTCCTTTTCCTTTTTTTCTTTAAAAAAATTATTTTTAATCGAATAATAATTTTACAAGTCCATCCTTGTAAAAAATGTAAATAATATAAAGCATGTATAAAATAGAATTCTTCATATTAAATTGAATGAAGTTAAGATGGTGGTTAAAAAGTGGGGAAGCTTTCTTTCCATATCATGTATACCTTACTTTGTTGCAATTATTTGTCATTGTTATGTTGTTATGAATGACCCATTTTTAGTCATTCTGCATGGTCTCAAGTCAGATGACATTAAACAACAGTCGTGCTGTATGAACATACTTTTTTGGACTAATTTAGATACACTAGTTCTTTATCAAGTTGTCCTTAATTCTCAATAGACTTTCCAGTGTAAAGATAAATATGTGTCTTTATTCCGGTTCCCTCTGAAGACGGAGTATTAGAACTAACCTGGAGCATTTCCTTCTAACTCCTGGATGATTCAGAATAAGAAATTGCGTCCGTCAATTTGGGTGCTCCAAAGTTAACAAGAGTGAAGAAAAGCAAATGAACGCTTCGATACTGAGGTATATGTGGTGAAATGAAAGGCTATCTGAGATCTGCTTTGCAATACTTGAGAAAAAAAGAAAGAATGGGAGGATCATTTCTGAATGTTGGTGATGGGTATACGGGAGTTTGTTGTCCTGTTTTTTGAGTATATTTGAAATCTTTCTCAATATATTAAAAATAAGGGGCTGGCCCCGTCGCCGAGTGGTTAAGTTCGCCCGCTCCGCTGCAGGCGGCCCAGTGTTTCGTTGGTTCGAATCCTGGGCTCGGACATGGCACTGCTCATCAAACCACGCTGAGGCGGCGTCCCACATGCCACAACTAGAAGAACCCACAACGAAGAACATACAACTATGTACCGGGGGGCTTTGGGGAGAAAAAGGAAAAAAATAAAATTAAATAAATAAATAAAATATATTAAATTAAATTATTTTTAAACACTCTAAGAAATATTACCCCAGAGACTTCTGTGAGTGCAGATGTTTTGACAGCTTGTGGAACTGCAGCCTTGACGTGAGATGTGTGCGTTACCTCAACATCACTTTGGAGTATAGTTTTTCTGCCTAAAGTGTTTATTATATGGCTTTTACCTTTTAAGAACTTGAAAAATATTTCCCCTTTATAAAGTCTGAATTTATAAGACATGAGAGAGTTTAATTAAAGTTAAAAAAATAATTGAACACTTAAGGTTAGAGTTTTATTTCAGGGTTACAAAAACTTGCCTCTCTCCTCTGACTGGTATCACCTTCAGATGAAAATGAGTGAATGAAGTTTAAGCGTGGCCAGCTTGCCAGTTTCCTTTCTGCTCCAAGATTATAGGTTGCGTGGCTCTAAATTTGCCAGATTTTCCAGATGACCCCAGAGGGGCATAGTCACAGGTGTTAATCTCTCATAAACAGCTTATAGTAATTTTGATTTTTCAAAGATGTGTGTTGTGTGGAAAATACCATTAACATCCAGGCAGCCTGGTATTTTGTGTATATTTGTGGGTTACTATTGGTCAACCTTACAATAGAAGGTGATGCTATGGTGCTTTAAGTGTATTGAGGAAAAATGAGGGGAAAACACTGAACCTGTGTTTATTACTGTGGAAGAAATCTGACACTCCACTGCACCCTTATTATCTTTCATACCCTGAGCTAAATAGACTAAGAAGCTGTTAAGAAGCTGTCAGGGGAAGCGTGTCAAACACGAGGTGGATCATGCAATCAGACTGGTGTCGGGTTGGAAAAGTCAGTAGTTGGGGAGGAAAAAAAGTGACCTTGTAGTCTCAACGTTGTCTTTACACTGAGTAGAACAGATGAGACTGTGAATTATTCAGAGCTCTGAAAGCTTATAATTGTTAGCAGTGGTGACGGCAATCGAGGAGAGAGACAGGACTGTTTTAGTCCAAATGTCTGATTCTATTAAATATCAAAGGAATCTTTTTCTTAAAACCATCTTTGGGAATTTGGGTGGTGTGGACCCCATGAAGAATCCTTTCGCCTGTTTGATAGCTTTTTGGGAATCTGGGTCAAAGAGGCACAAGTTAATATTTAGCGTAGTAGATTTTTGGAAATGCAGAGTACAGGAACAAAGACACTCTAGGGAGAGGATTTGCTGTTTCAGCATAATTGTCTGGGGAGTCGATTCCCTCGGTGACATAGCAGAACCTCTGAGCTCCAAGGGAGTTGCACATTTTATGTAAATGATCTCATCTTATTAATAACAGGTTGAATAAGATTTTAGGCCTAAAAGAGAGCATTCTCCACATAATTATTAATTGCAGTTTTTAAAAATGAGGTTCATAAGATAATAACCATGTAGCATTTTACGTTTTTAGCAATTTCAGATAAAAACTGCTTTGCTTTTGTCATCTTTTTTATTCATTTATCTGGAATCTATGGAGGTAGCCTTTATTTAAAATTAGTTATTATATTAAGTTTTGATTATTTTAAAGTTTACCAGACACTTTTAACTTTATGGGCTTAAGTAGTATTTTTTTAGAGGTTCCTTTATAGTTCATTTAGGGTTTTTTTTTCCAAACTGAAAAATATTTCTATTTCTCCCTCAAAAAATCATAATAATATTGATGGCATTTTAAAATTTCCATGACATATCTAAAGAACTGTGTGGTGCCTGTGTATAGAATTAAAATTTAACATCAGAATTACTTTAAATGTCAAGACTTGAAGAAAGACATTTTAATAATATTTACTGCATATTATAAAATGTCATTTTTTCCTATTTTAATGCATTTCATAAAGATTGACTTATAATGTCAAAAATCATTTTACTTATGGAATAAATGGCTAAAATATTTATGCATTGCCTCAGTCCTCCTAAAAAACTATCAATTGGTTTGGGCCCAAATCTTATATCTCTACCAATAATAATCAGAATAAGCATTTCAATAAAACGTATCATGCCCCAGTGTTCCAGATTCTCTTCTAAATTTAGAGTAAGCATGTTTTTTGGTGCGAAGTCTATTTTTAAATTCTGTATGCTTCTCTCTATGCAGTGTTTGTATTAGCATACATAGAAGAGGTTCAAATGATGGTGTTTCATTGGAGAACGATCAAACCTTCGCTTACAAAATAATCTTGATCACTGTTTTCATCCGTTTCAATAGTAGTTATCTCCTCAGTCTCTGGATTCACCATGACATCCTCACTGAATATATATTAGATTCCAATTACTAAATTTAGTTTCAAAAAAAGTCTATCACTTTGTTGTAGAGAAAACCGTCTAAGCAATAAGCAAAAAAAAAAAACTCCCATGAATCCACTTAATCAAATAATTAGACCATTTTTATATCAGACAGAAAATATGATCAGGAACAATAAATCATTTTCTGTTAGAAAATAGTTTGTTCTGTGTCCCCGTGCTTTGATTTCCAGGTATGTTGGGGCTGGTGCAGACTACACGCTTAGCTCATCCAAATAGGACTACTAATCTTTAAACTAAATGACTTTTGTAGATTTAAATATAAGAACTTGTCTTTAGTGAGGAAGCTACTTGGGAAATGATAAATATTCTCCTCATCTTAAATCTCAGGGCTTTTGTTCGTCAACTATTGGTACAAAATATCTATTTTTTTAATTCAGAGGCTTCTAAAGAAATACAGCCAACTGTTAACTTCCATCTCAGGGTTAAGGGTTACTCTTGAGTTGCTAGTTCTCGGCTTCTTGGTATTACTGTATTTCTTCCTTGTGGTTTAAATACAGGCTTTGGGTTAAGCGTAAATAATATTTGATTTTCGATGAGGGGAAAATTCATTATACCTAGGTTAATGCTTATTTGTAATATTTGGGAAATTTGGTGAGCATGTCAATTTGTGATAGCATTCAGTACCAGAAATTAGTCTTTGTATCAATTTTAACCACAATTTTGTTTTCTGGATATGTTTCTTATTTATTTGTTTATTTACTTTTGCAAAGATGTACTGTTTGGTGTTTATATCCCACTCATATTTATTTAGGCTCTCCCATGTGCCTGGCACTATGGGGTACGTAAGTGACAGTATAAGACCAGGTTCTTCCCCTTCAGAAGTTATCAGCTGCATTTTAAAGCGACATGCGATTACAGGTCAGTATTTCTAGAATGAAGAGCTCTAAGAGGTTAATGAGGGAGCTGATCATTTTAAGCCAAAGTAGTTGGGAAAGGCTGCTTGAAGGAGGCAGCCATAGAGCCGTCTTTGGGAAATGGGAAGATGTGGAGAGGTAAGGCAAGTGGTGCACTCAGCCTGGGCAGAGCATGGAATTGTGAAGGGATGTGTCTGTGGAGCCAACAGAGGAGCTCCACCCCTGTTCTCAGAGAGATTGATGTTTTCGGAGATGGACCAAGGTTCAACCAAAGCCACTAACCATTAAAAAAAAAAAAAAAGACCTTTAAATACTAATTTGTAGGGATTGAAATTCAGAAAATTCTGCTTCTCTCTCCTGACTATTTATGAAGTGGGTGAAATTCCCATCCTCTTGGATGGGTTTTGATGTTTCTCTTGCTAACAACAACTGACAGTTGATAATCTTCCTGGGCTGGTCTCTCTCTGGGGGACACTTTGCTGGGCCTCCTCACAGCGCGGTCTTCTGATATGGGAGATCCATTCTGGCTTGAACTCTTCACCCAGAACCTCTTCTCAGCTCTTCTGACTGGCAGCTGACCTCACAGCCCCTTGCTTCTGGGATCCCTAAACTGGAGGGCAGGCTTCTTGCTGGTTGTTGCCCAGGGTACTGGCAAGGTAGCTTAAGTCCAGCTACCTTCCATCACAACCTAGTGACCAATGGAAGATAGCTGTGTCTTAGTCACAGGGACAGTGGGAATGCAGGCTGCTCTATGCTCTGCCTTTCACTTGACTTGCCATCCTCTGCAGTTCTCTTTTCTCCTCCTCAAATAATCTTAGGGTAGATCAGCCAATCAGATGGGACCCCAGGTAGGTGTTCAACCAGCCATTGGAATGCCTTCTCCACTTCTTGCCAGCACCCCTATCTCTAACAGAGCCTTCTCAGCTTTTGGTTTAGGGATGAGATGAAGAACATTCTCACCACAATCTACATCTCCATGACACTGATGGATCCCACCATGTCTTCTGTCCTCTCCTGCCTAACCCTTTGTGTAGATGCAGAAGGTTGTGGGGGCATGACTGTTGAGAACAGGTCTACTTCTTCCTAAGCCCAGGGAAACAGAGTTTGGCCCCAGTTGTTGACAGCTCTTCCCAGAATGTGGGGCACTCAATCCTTCTTTGCCCTCAGCTTTTGTCCCCTGTGGTAAATTCCAGACAACAAGGAAAACCCCACTCATTTTGCTCACTGACCAGCACCATCGCTCACCCGGACCAGTAGCACTGACTCTCGAATGTTCTCCCTACTGCCCATCTTGCCCCACTCCCTTCCTCCTAGTCCTATGGTCCACTCTACACTTAGCAGCCAGGGGGATCTTTTTGAAACGTAAATCAGATCACAGCACAATCTAGCCTGAACCTCTCCAGTGACTTCCCATTGCCATTAAAATAAAATTCACACTTCTTATGTGTAGTGCCTGATGTGATATGGCCCTGGTCCAGCCCTCTATCCTCATCATTCTCTACTCCCCACTCATTCTTCATGCTTCAGCCACACAGGCTCTCTGCTTATGTCTGTAATGCGCCAAGCTTTGCTATCTTAGAGAATTTGCATTTGCTCTTCTTTCCACTTGAAACACCTTTCCCCCGCATCTTCATGTCCACCTCTTTCTTTTCCTCCCTAATGAAGGAATCAGCTCATCAGTTCAAATATCAATTCCTAAGAAATGTTTTTCCTGACCAACCTAAGTAAAGTGATTGCTCCTTCTCTCAGCAAAATCCCTTTATTTCCCCTTACCCTTTTTATTTTCTTCAAAGTACCTCTCCTTCCTGGAATTGCTGTATCTATTATTTGTTTACCTGTTTACTGTTTTCATACAAGTTCCATGGGGGCAGGGATTTTGTCTGTCTTGTTCATCGCTCTATTCTGGCACCTAGAAAGGTGTCTGGCCCTTGGTGGACTCTCAGGTAACAAGTGAATGATGGCATAGATGGATTTATTCAGCAGTGTAGCACCAACCACTGCGTGTCAAGCATTGCATAGAAAGATTAAACAGAATAGGTCCTACTAGCTTCAATTTATAGGTGATGAAGTTGACTTCAGAGTGGAGTGACTTACCCAAGCTCATACAGCTATTTAATAGAAAAAACAGGAATTGAAATCTGACTCCAAAGAACCAGCTTTTTCTAGCATCGGCCTGGAGCACAGGGTGGTATAGCCGAGTATAGAAAGTCCTTATGTTCAAGTCCATCACATATAATCAAGAGAAGAAAAAATTGAGAGGAAGTGGGTGAGAATGTGTTTAGTAATTTAACTGGCAACTCATTTTCAGAGATTCGTATCAAAATACACATACATGTTTTGTCAAGGGGCATGAACAAATTTTGTGATTTAAATAAAGGACTAGATCTCTAAGACTTGCTCTGTCTTAAAGGCCTGTGCCTGCTTTTGATTTCTGAACGTCCTCACCTCTGCTGAGTGAGGACCATGATGCTCTGCCACACTGCCTGTTAAAGAGGTCTCCCAGCTCTTTGCAAGTACAACATGTTGCAGCTGTCTAGTATAACATGGCCAAATGTAACAGCAGGAATTTAATTTGTGTCATACAAATATATTTCTAACTACATCTTATTGAGGGGAAAGTTCATTCAAGTGTTAAAGTTTGAGGTTAGGAAAAATAAGATCATATATATATATATATATATATATATATATATATATATATATATATATTTCCCTTTTACAAGTCAATAAGATCAATTCAGAAATCAACCCATTCAACAATTTAGTTCAATAAACATTATTTGAGAATCTTCTAGGTGAGGTTCTGGGGTGTACGATTGTGAATAAATTCATAATCCTGGCCTTGTCGAAGCTTATAATTTAATGGGAGAATTTAGTTTCCCACTATTTTCAGAATAGAACCCAAACTCCCCAGCGTGGCGACCAAGTTGCTTCATTGCCTGGTTGCTCACGTCCCCTTTCAGCCTCATCTCTCCACCCTGAAGATTACATTCCAGGCCCCACAAGAACTTGGGCTTCTCCTCCCCTGACTTGTAATTCTATCTCCCCCTGAGCCCCGGTACATCCTTCCTCTGTGTGGGACACCCTTCCAGCCTGGCTAACTCCTACCCATTCTTCAGGATGCCATCCAGGGGCCCTCTTCTCTGAGAAGGCTTCTCTGAAGTGTCTTTCTTCTTGGTAGTTAATCGCTCTGTATTTTAACTGACTGGTTACTTGTTTGTATCTCCGAAATGACTGTGAACTAAGCGGGAAGGACAATGTCTTATTCATCTATATCCCCAGATCCAAGAGCAGGGCCTGACATATGGTAAGTGTGCAATAATGCTTATTAACTGAATGAAAGTACAATCGGCTACTGCATTACCTACCTCCTCCCCTACTGCTGCTAGCCGGGACAGCTCCAGAAACCTCATCCCAGCAACAGAGCCTGGCTTCTGAGTCCTGAAACTATGGGCAATTGCTTAAATATTCCATGTCCTTGGGACAACTGCTACTAATTTGTCTCTGGAATTCCTAGAACCGCCACTAGAGGTAATACAGTCAGCAACTAAACTAAATTTGGGAATATTTTTTCTAGTTTTAAGTCCAAAAAAGGCTAATATTAACAGAATCTTAGACTGACCAGTAAGTAATAGAAAGGTGAATACATCATCACTTTGACTGTCTGAGGAATGCTCCCATATGCTGGCTAACTCTCTGACAGGCTCCCACAGGTGAACACCTCCAGGTGTGTCCCTCAATGCCATTGGTCCCTGACTCCAGGTTATCTTACGGAGCCTCCTGAAAGAAGCTCTCCAAAGGCAGCTTGGAGGCCAGGAGACAAAGATGAAAGGGTCATTTTGGGATATCAAGTCATGGGGAGAGAACAATGATAGAACAGCACAGAGATTAAATGCCAGGAGATCATAGGAAATAAGGGACAAGAATCAGAAGTCAACATGGATTTGAGTTGTGAGAGTGTCTGTTGTGTGTCCGACCCAGTGCTGGATGCCTGTACCTGTTCCTTCATGTATTCCTCACAGCCTGCAGTGAGCTTTGGTGATCTTACCATCCCTATTTTATAGTTGCAAAAGCAGCCTCAGAGAGATCATATAAGCTGCCCCAGGTCACACAGCTAGTGGATGGTCAGAATCAAAATTGAAAGCAAGGCCAGTCTGACTTCAGAATTTACATCCTTCCCTCATCCTGGTGTCTTCTCCAAGGATATGATGGATGAACACAGCCCCAGAGATCAAAAAGCAGAGTGCAGGACACCGAGATGCCACCCACATAAAGACAGCCCAGAGAGGCTGTGTTCACCTGGAATGTTCTCTCCGGGCGCTCTTTGGTTCCAAACTCAGCTGTTTATATGGCACTGAGAAGACGTGGGCAGGAGGCTCTAATTATATTCTGTGAGTCACATTTATATCATTCTTCCCTGGAATGATTTTCTTAGTAATCTTATTAAAACTTGGACGTCTCAGATGAGGGTCCATAAAAAAGTTTTCCCCAAAACATTTTTTTTCTGCTCGTCTTTTCCTTTTTCAGCCCATGAAAAAGCTGTTTTTGCCATATGAGTGCCTTCTGTTGTTTATGGAACAAATGACAATGCTAAAGAACAATTTGGCACCGTTATATTGCTTTTAATGAGAAAAATAGGAGGCTGTAGAGATTTTTTGTAAGAATGTGAGATATTAGAAGGTGGGCATATTGATAGCTGCAACTCAGCTGAGAGAAACTCGAAACCAGAGAGCCATTTCCGAGAGGCACGGGAGTTCAATGTGGCATTGTGGAGCCTCCTGTCCCTGGTATTCCACCTTACTTACACACATTTGGGAATATTTTCCATGTAAAATTCACCTTTACAAAATGAAAAGTGCACATCTTGGTAATAAAACTGCATGTCCCACAGAGTCAGATTTTGGTCCCTTAGGATCCAGCCAACTAGTGGAGGTGTTTTCCTACAATATTTTTTGTTCTATTTTTCCGGTGTTACAAAATGTTAGTATTCTGTGGCTATTATCCGTATTGTTAGAAAAGGATGTATCTACATCAGCCACCAATTCAGACAGACATGTTTTTGTCACAGTTCCTTTGAGATCACAGATCTGCTTGGCCCTATGGGTGAATGCTTCATGCTTTGAAAATCTTTTCTCTCTTTCTCCATCTCTGAAAAGAAGCATTGAGCACTTGCTATGTGCTAGGTTTGGGGAATACAACGCACAGGTGGTTTCCTCTTTGTTCTTAAAGAAATTACGATGGACTTGAGGATCCAGATGAATAAACAACTCGTGGGACATGCCAGTGCAACGCGTGTTAAGGGAGCACACTGGAGGCCCACATGGGCCTGGAGTGTTACTCCAAGGTCTCCCCAAGAAGGGACATTGTAGCTTAGAGCTAAGGGGTAAAGAGGAGTTAGGTAAGGGAAGAGGTGAGACAAAGTATTCCAAACTCAGGGCACAACATGTTCAGAGACCGAGAGGTGGGAGATGGCACCATGCAGTTGGGGATCCGGGTTCATTGAACTTAAGTAATTTTCTTAAGACCTCGCAGCAAGTAAATTCCATGGTCAGGTTGTGAACCTGGTCTGCTAACCATTCTACTATACTGGCCCCCTGGGCAACTTTGGAGGATTCAGCTGGAACCTCCAGCCAAATCAGACTCGGTAAACAATGGCAGCCGCAAGAAGAGGGATCAGTTGTCACAGTATACGTGGCTTTAGGAGCTGAGCGAGTGGACTGTAACTTCTATCCAGGTATATCTGGAGGGAGCAGTTCAGGACCCACTTAGAGTACAGACGGTGGAAGGCTGCATCTCTCTTCCCCTTTCTCTTCCTCCTCCTCTTTCTTCTTTTCTTGAGATATGAAAGTTGGCCAGCCCCAATGAGTTCAAACTAGGGAAAGATGAGTCTTGCATCTTCTGATGAATCCTGATGCCTTTAACCAAGGGGCAAGAGAATGGTGATGAATTGCAGTGGTATTCTGGTGCCCTAAGACCCTGGACAAAACCAACAGTGGACACCGTTTGCCGG
Organism: Equus przewalskii; assembly: GCF_037783145.1. NCBI lineage: Eukaryota > Metazoa > Chordata > Mammalia > Perissodactyla > Equidae > Equus > Equus przewalskii. Next base: position 26,234,340 of record NC_091858.1, on the reverse strand, counting down.
CCTCCTCTGCGCTTCCCTATCTGGATTCTAACGCCCTGTAGCCCACTCTCCTCATGCGGTCTCCTAGTTCTTTCTTCACAGGCCCCCACCCTGAGTCCCTTCCAAATTTCTCCTCCCTTTGGCCCACCTCAATCAAAACTCTCTTTCCCTGAGCCCTCAATTAATTAGATCTGATTATCTAATTAAACTAATTCGCACTGAGGTATGAATGAGGCTTAACCCTCCTGGGGACATTTGCATTTTAAAAGAGGAGCTTGTTAACCCAAATGCCTGGACAGTTCGTGGAGTGTGTGGGGAGATATTTGGGGACCTTGGGGTTTTCCTGTGCTCCCTGCTTCCTAGGCCATCACAGGCCTGGGTTAACCTAAGGCTTTCCTCCACCAAGGAGTTTAAAGTATTGGAGTCGGCATTGCAGATGCTCTCACCATCTCCGTCCCAGCCCCTCTGCCTCTGATGGTTGGCGGAGTTAAAAAAAAATGTCATCGTTTGAAAAGAGGGTTTCTACTAATACTGTGAAACTCTAGCCATGGTTGTGAAGTACGTTCTTTTCTTAGAATCAGCCTCAAGTGGAGAAAGCCCAAGGATTCCTAGTGATAAAATTATAAGATTTCTAGGTCTACCCCCTCAGCAGCCACAGAGGCTGTCCTGAAACATTTAACGTTCATTCTGGGTTTTTTCACTCTAATTTTTAATCTCTAAACAGATTCTGTTTTTTAAATGGGAAAGATAGAGGCATTTGTGTCCCAGCCCTGAATTGACATGGGGCAGAAGTTGACCAAAGTGAGAGTCTGGGATAGAAGCAGCTTTGAAAGTCCTCCTGGGAGCATCTTACTGTGGCCCTCTCTGTGAAGACGCAGAAAGACTGTTTTGTTCCCCAATGCCCCTGAGCTAGAAGTGAGGTAGTACATTCCAGCAAGATTGAAATTAAGGAAATGCTCTGGGAATCCAACCCAAAAGCTGCTATTACTGACCACTGCCCTGCATTGACCAAGAATGCCCAATGTTCTTATCGTTTCCCATCAAACATTGGATTGCCATGGATAGACACAACCTAAAAATGTATGGGCTCTTCTTTTTTTAAGACATGACTCAGAATTCCTGAAAATAAGAATATGGACAAGCATAATTTATATGCCCATTATTGATTGTTTTGTGAAAGTCCTTTCTTGATGCAACTCTTTCTTTTGCTATAATTTTGTGATGCTGATTCATACTCTTTGCATCTTTTCTTGTTTTTAGTGCATTTAAAGGTCCTCTATATATATATATATGTATATATACATACAATATATGTATATGTATATATATATACAATTTTACTTCTTCTTCTCCCCAAAGCCCCCCAGTACATTGTTGTATATTCTAGCTGTAGGTCCTTCTGGCTCTGCTGTGTGGGATGCCGCCTCAGCATGGCTTGATGAGTAGTACTAGGTCCGTGCCCAGGATCCGAACTGGTGAAACCCTGGGCCATGGAAGCAGAGCACAGAAACTTAACCACTTGGCCACCAGGCTGGCCCCAAAGGTCCTATATTTTTAACATGTTGAGGTAGGATGGGGGCAGGGGCTACCCTTTGGTATTAACAAGGAATTGGCATTTTTCATTTGATTTTGAGTGATGGATTAAGAAAATTATTTTATGTGAATACAAACTTCTTTTACATACATTCCTATAGTATTTAAATTAATTAAGTTTCCTGGAATGATAAGAAAAAGTGATGTATGTTATTGATGATATAAGACATAGTGTTGCATTCACTCAGGAATACATAGGGAAACCAGTGGGGTATGGACTTTTCTAGCCCTTATATTTTAAGATCATAACTCTTATAGCAAAAACAGCAATATTAATACAGTAAGGCTTCAAAAAGCAGAGCTTACATGCAAAAGCAAAACAAATAATACAACGGGAAGCAGTAAAAATTGTGATTAAACCTTTCATCCGGTTATTTTTCATTTCATATGCTATTTGAGTTTTTATCTTTATGTTTTGCTTCATGGGAGAAATAAGTATGACATCTGGACAAGGCATTCGCAAGGGAGGACATAACTGTTTACCATGGATATTTTATCTGTCAGGGTCTGAAAATTAAAGTGGGAGAACTGACCAGCTGGGGAAAAACAAAATAGGGTTATCCTTTTTAAGTGATTTGGGTTCATGCATACATGTAATAAATTTTTTAATTATTACGAAATTATCGATATCCTGTTATATTTTATTTTACCCCATATATTGGTTGTACTATTAAATATATGAAAGCTCTTTTAGAGTATCTGATCGAAGCTGATTTTTCTTGGTAAAGATGCAAAATAAATCATTGAGGGATTTTTTTTTTCAATTGTACTCGAAGCCTATGGGTAATTTTGGTTTATTTGCCAGCCATACATCACACAAGGAGTTTCTGAACCAGATATGTTTATAATCAGAGCAATCCTTGATCTACAAAGAGATTTACTAGATGCTAAATTGTCTGTAACTATTGGAATTTGTCAGATGAGAAGGTGTCACCAGAGTTTCTAGATTGCATACACTTATAGTTCAAATCTACACTTCCTATTTTGGATCAGTTAATATATTTGGCACTGCTGTATGCCCAAGGAGTCTACTTATTTAAATTGCTGCATTTGCTTATGATGTCTTACTGACTCTTTACCAAAAACACGTTTTTTTTTTTTAAATTTGTCACCTGAGCTAACATCTGTTGCCAATCTTTTTTTTTTCTTCTTCTTTTTCTTCTCCCCAACGCCTCCCAGTACATAGTTGTATATTTTAGTTGTAGGTCCTTCTGGTTGTGCTATGTGGGACGCTGCCTCGGCATGGCCAGATGAGCGGCGCCATGTCTGCGCCCAGGATCTGAACCGGCAAAACCCTGGGCCCCCAAAGTGGAACTCCTGAACTTAACCACTCAGCCACGGGGCCGGCCCCCCAAAAACGCTTCTTAAAAATATTATTGGATTAAAACAAAACATCTCATTTTTTAAAAACAAATTGCTTGTGCTAATTTGCCCTTAATTTTTTGTGCTATATTTCTTTGTTTAGTTCTGATTTTGATGGAATAGCCTCCTGGGAAATAAAAGCTTCCATTTATTTGGAAGGGAAAGAAGATAAAAGAGGAACAAGAAATCAGTGACCGGTGTAAGTGAGGGAAGATGGATCATGTATTCTCGTTTTACACAATATTTCGTAATCTCGTTGAATCTCCATTTCCTTAGCTGTAAAATGCCCTTAATATTGTTTACCTCATTATGAGACATAAATAAGGTAGTTCTTAGAGAGCACTAGCGCTATGCATGGCATGCGGTGGCCGTCAATACAAGCCAGATTCCTTTCTGTTCTCCTCTCTTCTGGTGAAGAACTCAAATTCAGGGAATCTAGTTGGGGTCAGAACTGAAAACCAAGTCATGTTTATCAGTGGTCAGCCATTAGATTGTATTTGTGGAACCATGTGACATGGCCATTTTTCTAGATCAGTAATAGTAGAATATTGTCGATTTCATATGGTTTGGCTCAATACTGAAATAAGGAATTTGCACAATTATTAAGGTAACATAGATAATTGAGATAAATCAATTCTTCTCTGAATTGTCTTGATCTTTGAAGTAAAGGTGGTGCTTTTGAATGAATGGATTATTTTATTTCTCTCCTTCCTTTCCACAATGCAAGATGAAAACAGCACTTCTCCATCCCATGGTTTCTGATCTCTTCTTCATTACCTCTTAGAAGAAAAGACGAAAAGCATCCTCTGATCCTCAATGTCCCAGCCCCACCAAGCTGCTTTGTTTCAGGATACATCTCTCTGAATTCCCAAGACCATATGTTAGCCATATACCAAGAATAGCTCTTCGTAGTGTTGAAGCTCCCTATCTGTGTCATTTAAGCTCTTTTAGGTGGCAAGTCCAGATAGGGACAGATTGCCTCATTAAATATGGTTTATTGTGTGATGCAAGGGGAGTAGAGAAAACAGACCTCAGGGCAGCCAGGCCTTAGAGAGAGCTGGAAGGTTATTTGTGAATATCCAAGATTCCATTGTTACCACACAAAATTGGGGTTCTCTTGCCAGATGCTCATAAAAAAAGCCAATTAATTACGGCATCAGCTTTTTGGGGAGAAATAAGCTTTATTCTGCTAGCTCGATGGGTGGGGAGACAGGAGACGTGTGCCCTCAGATCTGTCTCCTCAATTCAGGATTTGGGGTGAAATTTAAGAGGTTAGGGAAAACAGGCTGGCACGCAGAAACACTGGTCAGACAGCTTTTGATTGGTGGGCTTCAAGCATTTATGGTGAGGTTCTAAACATTTCTGATGAGGTTCTATACTTTTATGATGAAGTTCTAAACTTTTATGGTAGGGTTCTAAATATTTATGAAGAGATGAGGAAGGAATTTTAAAACCAGATCTTCCTGAATGAGGGACCCCTCAATTATGATAAGAATCCAACTTTTAAGTTCTGGTCTATCCTGGTCTTTTGGTTCCATGGGGAGGATAATCTTTGGTTCCGTGATCATTTCAGGTCAAAATTTCTTCTTCTGTGCATGCTCTGGCTATGCAGATTTTGCAAGTTTTCTAAAAAGCAATTCTTAATCACTCTGCAGATAAGATGGAGTCAGTTGAACTGGTCCTGGAGGGCCCCCAGCTATACCAGCATAACATTAGTTACTCTGCCCCAGGCCCAGGACTCAGTGGCAGCTTGAGTGACTCATTTCCTCTCTCTGCATCTGTTGCTCCTTCCCACTCGGGCTCAAGGTCTTTCTCGGCCCCCTTTCTGCTCCCATGGCCCATGCTGCTCCCACACAGAGCCTGGGCCATCCCTTCTCCCCAGGCCCTTGATCACTCAGTGCCCCGCCTTTCAGCCTGTATACAGGAGTGTTTTTCATCCTGTCTGTCTCAGATTAAACATCACCTCCTTCAGAGAGAGTCATCCACTCCACCACACATACTCACCTCATTATTCTGCATTTTAATGACCTGAGGTTTTCATAGCACCTATCCCAATTTATAATAACTTATTTGCTTGTTTATTTGTTTGTCTATTTTCCCCACTGAACTAAAAGTTCCATGAGGACAGCATGTCTCTGTTCCTCACCATTCTAGCTCTAGGACCTAGCACAATGCCTGGCACATAATAGGTCTTTGAAAAATAGTTGCTGAATAAATAAATATATGAACGAGCAAGAAACTTCTCAGAAGGGCCTGGAACACCATGGCACACACACCAAGACTTCTCGGGGAGAGGAACTGTCCAGTAGATTCCTTCTCCAAATACAAGTATTTGAACCACTGTTGGTTGGAATATCTCACCTAAATGGGGCACATTTTGCCAAATCACGTGTTTTCCTGTTGAGACCCTTCTTTCCATTAACCTAGGATTGCGTTTTCGTGTGTTAGCTTTTATTCTTCTGTTAGAAGGAAGTTGATAGTACACAGAAACGAAACTTTCAGTAACATTAAATGAAAAAGACCTCAGACTAAGAGATGTAAAGAGTGTTTGGGAAAGTGCAGTCTTGGAATTAATAGCAAGGTAGAAAGGCGCCTATGGGAATCAAAGGATTGAAAGGGAGAAATATCAAAGTGGAGGCTGGAAAAAATGAAGCTCCAACGGTTGAAGCACATTAAAGCAAGAGACGATGGACTGGCCGGCGGCAGAGTAGACTTTTGGAGATTGAGAAGTGAAGCTGAGAGACAGGAGTGGTTGGAAACCACTGGCTGGGCTTCATTCAGGACTGAAAGAATAATCGGGCATTAAAATCCCCAGATTACCTATTAATCTGTGGCAAATTTTCTATTGAACTAGTTTCTCCTAGTTATTAACATCCACTTTGTTGAAAAATGAAAAAGATTCAAGCAAGGGCATTTGGACATCTCTTTGTAAAGCTAGGTTTGAAATTCACAGAGTCTTCTTTATTGGCCCCTTTTTGAAATGCTAACGTAAAGCTTTACCTCTTACAATTTCGCTGAATCAATATGGAACAATCGAGGGAAGGGAAAAGGCAGCCTGTATTACTCTAATTGAAGAATACCGGTTTGTCGTTATTTTATTTTGGAGTACAAGATACAGAAACAATAAAATTTTAAAAAAAGAAAAGCAGATGATGACACAATGCTGGTTATCTTTGCTCATGTTATACAGGAAGGTTGCCATTTTCTTGTGTATCAAGGTCGTAGAAATTAGGAACGAGCACTCCCTGTCTTTGAGAAATCTCTAAATTATAGATCTTAGAGTTAGCAGGAAACTCAGGATAATTTAAACCAACCCTTTACTTCCAGAAAGGCAAGATGTTATTATCCCCCATTTTAGAGAAGAGAAGTAAATTAAGTTGCCTGCTGTGGTCACATGACTGAAAAATGACTGATGACTGAGGATGTAAAGGACTGTGTGTGGCAGGGAGGGTTGTAAAAAGCCAGGCTCGCTGTGCTATTAGGGTGTGCCTTCCATTACACTGCAAGCAGGGTGACTATTGTCTATATTGACATGGACCGTGCAGAAGACTTGCTGTATTCAAGTAGGCCATTGTTTACCAAAATACTTTCCTTCCTTTCTGAAACAAGGAAGGAAGGAAGGAGAGAGGGGCTGAGGAGGGAGGGAGGGAAGGAAGAGAGGGAGAGAGGGAGGAGGGAGGGAGGGGAAGGTGGGGAAGGAGGGAGGGAAAGGAGGAAGGGAGAAAGAGAAAGAAGGATGGAAGAGAGAGGGGAGGGAGGAAGGGAGGGAAGGAGAGATGGGAGGAGGGAGGAAGGGAGGAAGAGAGAGGAGGGAAGGGAAGGGGGAGAGAGGAAGGGAGGGAGGAAACATCTACTGAAAGTGACAATTGCCTTCTAGGTCCATATGGTTGAAAAGGGAAGAGAAATTACCTTGACTTAATCTTTTCTATATTTTGAATTTATGGGATCTGATGCCCCACGTTTTAACAAATAAAGACATTCAGGTATTGGATACGTATTCCCAGGTCACAGATCTGACAGTAGAATTACACACCTTGAGAATTTTCATACTGACAGGTAAGTGGACACATAGTCAGACGGCTTATGCCTACCTTTGGTCTTCGAGAAGGGAGGAGAGAATCAACTCTCCTGAAGTCGAGATCAATTTTTTGCCGTCTTACATTTGCTACTACGTACATAGGTCAATAATATATTAATTTTATAGTTTTTAGTTGAAGTGTCATGTGTGTACATAAAGGGGAATCTTTATGTTTTACTTCGTCAGCTATAGAATTCTCTGGCTAGTTTGGTGTGTTTGCCATGAGTAATTTCTAGAGCTTCCATTCCACACGCATGACATTCAGAAAGCTGAGGCTTCCCCACTGTCCCCGAGCTCTTCCTAGACTTCTGCAAAACCATGAAACTTTGAAAGAGGCTGGAAACATGATGACAGACTTTTCATTTCATAAACAATTCAATTTAATGATAGATTTCAAAATAATTGACTTCAGTTTGCGCGGAAATGACCTTTGATCTCTCTTGCCTGGCATTTCCAGCCTACCTCTGTTTTATACAGAAAAAAAAGGATTCCTTTTATTTATTATTTCTCTGTTGCCTTTGAATTATAAAGCTATCCTTTATGAAGAAAAATAAAATAGACATTTGAAAGAAAAATGAAGAGGGCTGCATCTTTTACATATTAAGCCTCAGTAGTGAGGATGATTAATAAGCCACACACATATTTCCTATATTTCCTTTGACTTTCATAAAAGCTGCTCACTTTGGCAGGACCTTTTCAATCTGGAAGAATCTATCTTGTGCAACTAAGGCTTCCACCATTCCATCACCTCTTTGTGTGCCCCCCAAATTTCTCCCTTCCTTTACCTAAAATTGCAGCCAAACTTTGAATTTCTCTGAGCTTTGTCTGTATGAAATGGTTTGTATTTTTAAAATTAATACCTACGAATATAATATCTTTCTCCCTTTATTACTAGCCTCCACTTCCCCCCCATTCAGCACAAGGTACAATTTTGACAGGTAGTACGATGAGATTTAGAAGGAAGGCTGAAGTTAATTGAGGTTAGCAACAAAAATATCACTGTCAATTTCAGATTTTTTTCTTTAATTATTTTTAACTCATGAATAATCAATTAAATGAAAAAGAAATGTACACTTAAAAGCATCTTGAAAATCCCCACTCCTGGAAGCGTCAGAGGAGAGGGGAGCCCCTTGTGACACTATCTACAATAGAACACACCGCTGGCTTTTTGCAGATGACACGGTTTTTTTTAAAAAAAAAAATGATGCTTCTTTTGAAGTGACAGAATGAATACACTGGGAAGAGGAAGTTGAGCATACACAGCCATAAAATGCAATTTGCCTTTTTCAGTGACAACCTGGCCGCACTATAGCACTGAGAATAAGTGTAGCATACAACTATAAAGACAGGGTGTTGTTTGGGTCTATACGGAGAAAGATAAACAGTCAGTAGGTACAGTTCTGCATCAGGGTAAGTTTCAAATCGCTGTGCATCCTCAGTGCACATTAATGTGCCCTTGGGGCTTCAATATACAGAAAAAGAAGGCTGGCCTAAAAGAACTCACTTGACTGATACATTTTCTTTTAAAAACCAGTAAGTTGTTTCATCAGCCATACCAGCCAAGTATCTTAGCCTGCCTGCATTACTTAATTTGTTTTGCTAGAGGAAAATGATTATTTTGCCAACAATTTAGCATAGAAGAAAATCTATCTTAAAAAAAAAGGAATCTTTGTTAGAATTCTTCCATAAACAGGTTCTCTTGGACTTTTCCCATTTTAATGCCCCTCTACCTTTTTTTCATGTGTACGATTTGAATAGTCTTTCCTTAGTGAAGTGAGAGTTAGCATCTTAGTTTTATCTCGACGCCCGTGGAAGGTGAAGGTCCTTTTAAAGATGCTTCTGTGATCTGGACGTAAAAGCAGTCCTTCTCTGTTTTATTCTTTGTGCGCTGTCCTCTCAGTCACATGTTTATTCAACGAACTTTTGTGGAGCGTCCACCGCCATGCAGGAGGCAGCTCTGCTTTCCCGAGAGTTTGAAAAGTAAGATATATAGCATAGGATATTTGGTAATCTGTGACAGCTAGTTTTCTTTTTTATCTCTGCCATATTCTCCCTTTAGCAAAACTGAAGGTCTTTTCCCTAAAAAGTTAAATAGAAACATTATTAATTACGGTTGGCCCAAAGCAATGGTAAAAGAAGATATAAAACCTGAAGCCAAGAGCCTGGTTCTGAAAACAATATCTAAAGATCATGTGATAAATTTGTATTTTATCTAATTCTGAAATGGAAGGATAGCCATGGCTTTTTTTTCGGTTCGAATTGAGAGCTGTCTGTCCCACAAGCCATTTTTCCCTGAGAGTGCTGGCTTTGGAAGCGTTCTTTCTCATTTCTCCGTGAGAAGACAGACTTCTGTCATTAAGAACAGAGCTTCCAGGTATGAGGACCTGCAATATCCATGTATTGAGAGTCATCACTTTGACTAATGGAGGCTCCTGACCACATATCATCCTAAGCACCTCTTCACAGTGTGTCATTTTTCCAGCTCAGTTGATTTTTGATATATCTCACTTTATCAGTCATTGAGGTGGAAATTTCATCACTCTTATATGCTTTTTGAATTTTTCTTAGTGTTTGTTTGTAATAGGTTTTATGGGTGATTAGTTATGTGAATTGCGGCCTTCTCGGTGATGGGAACCTATCTTAACTTCACTCATGAATCTGCTTCTCTCGTAAACTCTGCCATGATCCACGAGGAGAATTTGTTTTTCATTTAAACATACCTTATTGAAATTAGTATGTGTACTTTCCATACTACTTAGTGTGAAAATTAATAGCTGAAATGGTTTGCGCCAGCTCTAATGTTTGAGCATTGGCCCTTTCAACTCCGTGATTTCCCACGTTGGTTACTATGCTGGGACATACCACCCACTGATTGCCCCCCTGGGTGCTATCAGATGTCAGGATTTTACCAAAGCCCCACTGAACAATATTGTGACGTAAGAGTAATATTTCTGTTACTTCTGCAGATGATCGTCTTTGCCTTAAAAACTTTCACGGTAAAACACGAGAATTGATATTATCCACCATTTTCTCTTACCTAATGTACTGCATGTACCTGCCCTGATAGACAACATAAAGTCATGGTCCAATGCACAGATTTTTATGTCATGTAGATCTGGGGTTAAGCCCTGGCTGCTACTTAGCATTGTGTGACCTTGAGTGAGTTACTTCATTTCTCTGAATCTAGGTTTCTTTATCTGTAAAAAGCGAGTTAATAAAAGAACCCGCCTCATAAGTTTGTTGTAGAAATTACATGAGATTATGCATGAAAAATTAGCATTTAATGAGTGCGCAATGAATTTTGGCTATGTCCATTAAACTTCTTTTAGTCTCTCTTTGGCAACTCTTTTTTTTTTTTTGAGGAAGATTAGCCCTGAGCTAACATCCACCACCAATCCTCCTCCTTTTGCTGAGCAAACTGGCCCTGAGCTAACATCCGTACCCATCTTCCTCTACTTTATATGTGGGACGCCTACCACAGCATGGCTTGCCAAGCAGTGCCATGTCCACACCCGGGATCCAAACCTGCAAACCCTGGGCTGGCAAAGCAGAACGTGCGCACTTAACTGCTGTGCCACCGGGCTGGCCCCTCTATTTGGCAACCTTTGACACAACCCAGGGCTGTAGAATCCTTACGTTAATTGTATATTGTAATTTTTAATGGTTTAATTTTTGATTTGAAGCTTTCTCCCTTTGTTTTTATATTGCATGATTATAATGAGAATATTCTGTACAATCATTATTTTTCCAGACATAAATTTTACCATAATAGGAGTCACGGAGACATATGAATGTCACAGCATGATTTTGTGATAATAACTTCCTTGCTAGGTCATCACGTTCCTATTATTCAAGAGGAAAATCTGAAATAGAGCATGAAGGCTCTGTTGGGGATAGCGAAAAGAAAAATACACAAAAGCAAATCAACTAAATCTAGTAGTGGCAAGTGACAGTTGCCCTGAAGACAGTATTATATTATCTTTTCTCTTTTAAGATACTTTATTTTTCTATTAAAATCAGCTCTATTGTCTCATTTGGGGTTTGGGGGACATCAAAGTTCATATAAATCAGGAAATATTACTAACTATTGAAGCCCTACTATGTGCAAGACACAAAGGTAGATAACATCACAGAGGGTCTCGGGGATGTGGCGACTGAATTTTGAAGGAGTAGTGGAGCAGAAAATGATGGCACAGCAGAACTACACTTACAACTGGAGCTCTCCCACTTCTCAACTGTTAACACCAAAGTAGTGTCAATGGGGAGCAGGAATGACATAGCTTAAAACTCGTTCACATAGACACAGACCAGAGAACCTGTGGGGTTGATCAGATCTGTTATTGTCCAACAGTAGTTTTCAACCACTGTGCTTTAGCTTATTCGTGTGTTGCATGTGAATAAGGGGTGCCGCCAGATTGAGATGAATTTGTCAAGGTTTTTTGACTGCACCAAGAAGACAGAGGTTGATGGGATCCAGCATCCAGAAAGCTGAGCTGTGCTGGTTTGAACATGGTAGTCTTGGTTAGCATCTGAGTATCACATTGGCAGGCCAGCCCCAGGAACTATTACATTTCATTGAAACATGTGAGCCTCCTGCCTTAAAAGTATGAAGAGGATATGATCGGGCCAATAAACAGCTCTACTCAAAAAGCAACAGACTGTTACCAAATAACAAGTCCTGAGGGCCTGGGAATGAAGAGTGTGTCTGACAGAGATGCTTGTATGCCTTTATTGACATTGTAAGGCATTGATTTCCTGTAGGAATAATCGCATTGTAATTGAGGATGACTTTTCAACGTTGTTTTGAGTCTTTTACTCTTTCAACGTGCCCCCAAAATGTTCAGTATTTCAAAGTATGCCAGGAACAGTGTTGTGGAGAATTTGCTGAACTAGAAAATTAGGTGTGATCAGACCAATAAAACATTCTTCAATGAGCCATCCTCAGGGATATGGAAGAGTTTTCTTATTCAGAATCTGTATTTTGACGGTATTCACTTTAAAGACATTTTGGCCATAATTTATCCTCTTTAACTACAATTTTTTAACTAGGGTCTTCAGATTCGTGCCCCAGTTCTGTTCCCTGGTTACACTCCTTTGCTTCTGCAAAGCTGCTCTTTTCTGCATTTCTGCCTTGCCTGGATAGAAGGATAACTCCCATCAGAATGTTAAATGTCCAAACCAAGTCATTTGTAGAGGGCCTCGCAGAAATGCCCAATGGCAATTTGGTGAGTGGTGCTTACTTCTCATGCCTTTTGTTGGAGGACTTTGAAGAAAATGGCTGCCATCCTAGGTGTTCTGCAGTTTGGTAAGAGTAGGAGGGAAAGGAATTCTTATAATGTTATTATTGGCTCCCCAAGCTCTACAGACAGGACCAAAGTGGTCAGATCTGATCCAAGCCATTTGGGGAATGAGTAAAGCAGAACCAACAACAGCAACTGTGGGCACATCTCTTGCCCTCGCTGTGAAGGATTCTGCACTGTCTGCTCAGATATATCGTGAGCTGAGGGTCTGGCAGTGTCAGGCTCAGTCTACTCAGGGAGTGGGGAATCTGGCTCATCTTATTCCCTTCAGCGCCAAGAAGTTACGTAAATCTGTACTTCCTGTACCCAAGAAGAAAGAGAGTCCCCTTGTCTGCCCCCTCATATGACAGTAAGCCATGCTTACATTTGAGATACAATTTCTGTTTTTAGTGGTTCATACTCAAGGAACCAGGTTTTCACAGCCAACTTACTATCAGAGCATATATGATGATGTTTATAATTGTAAGTATCTTACTATCATGAGTTAATCTTCTAGACATTTACTGCTTGAATCTTTCTTGAATTACCTAGATGCATTTCTTATGAAGGGTTGCAAACAAAATATTTTAATGGGAAATTAAATTATAATAATTGAGATATTTTCTATTTACTTCTATTTATTATTATTGGACCAATATTTTGATACTCATGATTTTCTGAACCCCGTCTGAGTGCGGTCCTGTAGTGCCTGAGGACTTCTGCCAATAACATCATGGGAAGTTGCCTCAACTACGCAGCTCTTTATGTGCCTCGTGTTTCATGGTTTTCAAGTTGTGCATACTAGAGAGGTTCTGTAGATAAAGTATGAGAGGAAAAAAGCATTAGGTACATTAGTTGAAATTGGCATCATGTTGCCAAACTGTAATAAGCCTTAGGGGAGCTCAGTGTTGAAACTACTCAATTGAAAGCTGCAATTTCCCATAACAATTTAAAAGGCCTGCAGGCATGCTCAAGTCATAGCTGGATCTTTCAGTTAACACTCTGTAACATGACCCCAAAGTCTCATTTACATCACAGCAATTAAAATATATTCCACATTACATGTTTACTACCATATACTGTAGAAATAAGCCAATGAAATGCGGCTATTTTCCGGAAATAACCATGGATATCTTTACGTTCACGATTTCTTCTTTCCAAAGTGGGATTGCCATGTCATACATATACACAGAGGATGATGGTGATTGCGAAGGCGGAAGAGGGAGGGGCAGAGGAAAAGGAATACAATCTAGACTACTAATAACTAGTAGTTATTACTGTTGGGTTACCCACATGAAATTGGGTTAGTAGTCTCAGTCGAGTTCACAGGTGACAGGTGTCCATTATGCAAAATAATTATTGTAATCAGTGCTAATTGGCCCCCTACCTGTAGCTAGAAGTAGAGGGACCAAAAATTAAATGAGTATTAAAATAATACACCTCCTGAAATGCTGCCCTTAGACTAGGACAGAAATGCTAATGTCCAGTTGGGAAGGTGATGGAAAAGTCCAGTAACACTCACCTGAGGAAGGTGTCTTCATAAATTAAAGTCCTTTCCTTAGTGCTCCATCCAAATTAATTTTAAAATCCTCCTGGCATATGGATTATAACTATGACTATTAACTGATATCATAACTATTTTGTAATGAGATGAATAGCCAGTTAAATTATTTTAATGCAAAGCCACAGTAGCCAAAATTAGATCATATTTTCTCAACAGTGACTACTGCATTTTAGTAATGACTTTCTTTCAAGAAACACAGACCAAATTGACTTACTCCAAATTGTTGTTGCGGTTTAATATTTATTGAGTAGCCACAATTTACTAGCTTACCTTGAAAGTGCGGTTTTTAACAATTCTCTAGAATACATCATCAAGGTATGAAATACGGTGGCAAAAGTCCAGCTTCTCTAGTTGGCAGGCAGTCAACGGGAAACCAAGGAAATGGAATTTCTCCCTGTGCCTGTTGGAACACTCTCGCTTGCACTGCCCTTTTGTGGTCAGGAAGAGCTCTGAAAGAGTCCTACTTCAGCAGACATCTGAGAAGACAACACTTTTGTCTGCTGCATAGGCCCTTTTTAATCCTGTGCCTCGGCTTATAACTACCACTAGTCACAGTGTGAAAAACATTTTTTTGATTGGGCCACTTACTCCGGAGACTTTGTGCTAATTATTGAAAGGGGCCTCCTTTAAGCAGACACAACCTCCTTCCTCATGGGGCTCTGGGCTGGGCAACAACAGAGCGTGGGCTGGATTACAGACCCCACTCACCCTTCAGCAGGTGCCTCTGACAAGGTAGGCCTGGGTCGGGCCACATGTACCTGACTCGTAAAATTTTTTGTAAACATTATAAATTATGCGCATTTGTCTTTATGATATAGAACATTCAGGAAGTCTGGAACAGCTGACTAATGGGGTACACTTTTCCTATCTTTGCTTGACTATCTGACAGCATTTATACAAAGTTATAATACTTGAATGTATTATATGTATGCAGTTTAAGGTGTGTGACTAAACTTGAAATGACAAAACATTATATTACTATTTGAGCCTATAAGTCAAGCATATTTATCTGTCCTGATAGTGTTGCACTAAAATTCATTTTAAAACAAACAATAAACACCAAAGAAGAAAAATATTAAAGAGAATTGAATCCTCTAAAGTGCAGTGACTGCACGCCATACCGGCTATGAAAACATTGGCGCTTTTTCCTGTACCCATAGGAACTGAGTCCAGACCTGACCCAGCCCCTATTGTATCCACAGCAAACTAAGAGGGTTTCCATAGTTCCTTGAGCAAATCAAACGCTGGGATTGAACTCCAACGCATTTTGAAACCCTAAGGCAACTCTGGGATTGTCCAATATCCCCTTAGAGCTTCACCACTTCAAGGAGGAAGTGAGGTGTGGGACTGTCCCTGTCCACATCTCCCTCCTCACTCCACAGGGAGGTGGCGTGTTGAGCGAGACCCTCACCTCCAGCACTGAACCAGAATTTCCTGCTCTCCAGGGGTCTGTGAAGAGGTGCCATTTGGCTGGTTTGGTGCTTTTCAGACTGAGATGAAAACTATCTGATGGACAGTAGACAGAGGATATATTTATTACAGTAATTTTGCCTGTGGGTTAGGGAGGCATGGATAACTGCACTTATCCTTTATTCTCCACATACTTGTGGGTAGTTATCAGGTCTCCACCTAGTTGTTACTAAAATAAACCCCACGTAGGTCCTTCAGTCTAGAGACTCTTAATCAATTTCATCACTTCTCTTGAAAGTCCTTCGTGTTTGCCTCCTGCTTTCTACCACCAAGACATAAATATTTGGATAACATTATAGATGAAATCACTTTGAAATTATTGGTCTGGGGGCTATTTTTTTCATTTGATAACCTAGTATTTCTGAATATGCTCGTAAAAATTCAAAACCCAAATTCCATTCAAACATTTTAGCAAAATGCCAATTTCACGACAGATGTAAAACCCCTTGCTCTCAGTCCTTATTGGACTGGACTTTCATACGTATTTCCCATCCCAGCATCCTCAGATAAGCTTAATGACATGACACTGTTGTTGGACACTGGACAATGTTTTTGAATTTAATTATAATAACTGGCCCTTATCAAGTAGATGTTATGTTATGTGCCGATTGTTGTGCTAAATGCTTTTAAAACTATATCTCATTTAATCTTCATACTATCTTCATAGGAAAGATATTGTCACATGCATTTTAGAGAATGAGATACAGGAAACCAAATCTTAGCCCATCCAAGGTTATAAGTCACATAAATTGTAAATAGTGGAGCTAGACTTTTGACATAGATCTACGAGATCAAAACCTGTCCTATATTTCCACCCTAGCTGTATTAGTGTAGGTTTTTTTGGTTGAAAAATCAAGATAAGAATTTGTTGATTCAAAGCCATATTTCTTTCTCTCTAAGGTCTTTCTTCTATGTAGACATCAATGATAGGCAGGCTTTTTCCACATGGTGGTGTGGGGGACTGGAATTGGCCACCCCAAGATATGTCTCTGGCATGAGGTTTATTTTGGGCTAGTTACTTTTAAAAACTGCAGACAGGAAAGAAACTGAAAAGTAGAATTTACTTACCCTTTGTTAAAAGACATTTACATTTGTAAGAGAAATCTCCATCTGTAAAGGTGTCTCCCTCTCTGTACCAGGAAGAAGGGGGGATGACCGTATCTCTAGAAACTCTTAATCAGTGCAGAAGGCAAGGACTTAAATCTGCATAATAATCTTACTCTTGTTGTACTTGTACTTGTAACCTCCTGTAACTAACTCCCCCCATCCCCAACATCCTCCTTTGTCTTTACCTGATGATGATATTTAAGCTGGTGGCTTCGGCCATTTTGGCAAGTTGCTCAGGTTGCCTGAGACTCTCCCATGTATACATGTTATAAAGCTTTGTTTAATTTTCTCCTGTTATTCTATGTTATGTGAATTTAATTCATTCTCTGGCCAGAAGAACCCAGAGCCGGTAGAGGAAATATCTTCCTCCCCTACAGTGGCAAAAATGTAAACAAGCTCCACGTCTTGTCTTCATCTTCCCAAATTAGCAACTCCAAATTCACTGGTTTTGAGTAGGTGCATTCCCAATAGTTTTATCACATGTCCCGAAGCTGACTTTACTGAGTTAGGTCATGTGTCCATTCCTGAACCAGTGACTGAGATTCTGTGCAGACAGTTCCTCAACCCCAGGATTGGGGTCTTCTCCAGCCGAACCCTGGGAAATCAACATGGGAGAGGAGCGTCTATTCAGGGAAATATGGGGCATACAAAAAAAATGTGTATGACCATGATGGCCAGGATGGAAAAGAGCCTCTCTCCTTTGGTAACTAAACCACATGGGATAGGAGACAAGCAAAGGGAATTGTAACTGTGTCCTCTTCTGAAACATAATATCACAATGAGGTATCATTTAGTTCTTCCTAAATTGTCTTTTCCCTAAAGAAGAAGCTTGAAAATGTTTCCAATGTATTTTATCTTTTTAACTTGGTCTTGAGTTTTCCACCTTTCTTACTCCTTGCTTGAATTTCACTTGGCATTACTTTCTGCCTCCCCAGTACTGTGATCTCTGCAAATTTAATTATCATGGTATTTTCAATATGACAACCTTTGTTGACTTTTTTAGTACTGGATCTCTTGACATCCTGACACAGTTTATCAAAGTCTACTGTCATTTCCCTCTCTCGCTCTGTTTTTAACTTTTTCCTTATTTGTTTGGTTTTTTTTATTGCTTGTATCCCCTTTTTGTCCTAAGGTTTAGAACTATAGTCTAGTGGTTAAGAGTACAGATTTGGAATTAAAATGAAATGTGTTCAAATTCCGCTTGGCTACTTCCTGACTCTGTGTCCTTGGACAAGCCAGTTAATCTCTCTGGGCCTCAGTTCTTGCAGGTGAAAATGAGCTTTAAAATTCTCACCTAGCAAGGTTGCCATGAGGATTAAGCGAGGTCATATATGTAAAGTACCTGGCATATTTTAAGCACTCAATAAATACTCAAGATTTAAATTAATAATTCATCAAGGAGCTTTTATGTCCACTCTTAAAGAAAGGAATATGCCTAGCACTTAGGGAAATAATATTAAGTGTTCATTTAAGAAGCTCCTCCAGTTGCATACAGCATTCCCAAGTGTCACCAGGTCTGTAATACCCACCTTTGAGTCACTTTTATGATATAGCGAGCTGTAGTTGTTTTTTAACCCATCTAGAAGACTTGCTTATTTTTCTCTTGTTATGACTAAAGGTTTGAATTTGGAGTTGATGCTGCACAGGTCTTATGATTTGGCAACTTTTCAAAGAAGTAAATGGAAGAGCACCAAATGGGAGTGTAATCCCCAGCCTAGCCACTCACTGGTTGTCTGACTTAAATATTTTTATTAATTTCTCACATTTCCTCATTTGTAAAACTGGTAAGTCGCACAAACTTGATGAGCTGTTGTTAGAAATAGAAATGCCATGTGTAAAATACCTAGCATGAAAAAGTATTTAACACCTGGAGATTATTTTTATTATTGTGTATTTGACTATGGCTTGCTTGTTCACTGACAGTCCATGAGCCAGTTCAATCAGAACAATACGTGGAGTGATTGTGGTCTATTTGGTTGTTTTTTACCTAGTGTATATTTGAGGCCATTTGTATAACGCAGTACCGTCTATATGATACATAGCTGTTTCCTTGATTTTCCCTCTGAACCAGATAGTATTACTGCCTAAATCGTCAAAGACCTGGCTCATGCTGAAGCACAGGTGAATAAAGTGGCGGCCTCTGTGCTCAGGGTTCTGGTTTAAACCATCATAAAAATGGTTAACTAGATATGATGGATATTGGTTGATCTGGGCAAGCAGACAAATTGAGAGATATTATTTACACTTTACCCTAAAGGTCTGCAGGGTAGGAAAGCTGCCTTTGGCTCAGCTGTGTTGGATGCTAAAGCGCCTTTTCCCATCTACATAAAGTATGGAGAATATGGCCTTCTCCCTCCAGTTACTCATGCCCTTGCAATCACAGACTATATAACTATGTTAATATATATTACCGTTATATTATATTACTATTGTTTGTAATATTTATCAGGAAAAACAGAATCGCTTTTAATTTCAAACTCTGCAAGGGAATTGCTTTGTTTGGTTTTAAATCATAGAATATATTCCCACATTACATTCTTGGGTAATTTAGTCTCATTATCCGTACTTTTTTCTTTTTTGATCATTTCCAGCTTCTGTTTCCTTCCACATAGAAAGAATTTTGAAAGAATTTTTAATGATTTGATCAGATTTAAGCCACTTCCCTTATAGCCTAAGGCACTGTTCTATATATTTTTCAATTAAAAATTTTCCAGTATTCACACTTATGCAGGAGCTATTTTAGTATTGCTCCTGTTTGTTTCATTATCTGTTTGCATATTTGCTATCTTTGCTAAAGCGTGAAGAACAGTTTTGAGTTTAAAAATAGTAAGCTTCCTATTTATTATTTTTTAATTAAAGACATAAATATATCTTTACTCACGTGAAAATGTTCACAATATGTTAAGTAAAAACGGGTTACAAGATCATCTATATTAAATATATATATGATGTACATATATTCATACACACACACACATAGAAAAAATCTGAAAAGGTGAACACTAAAATATTGAGGGCAATAAGTTTAATGATTGTTTTTGGCACTTCCCTGTATTTTCTAGTTTCTTTAAATATTACCGCTTAATACATGTTTTAAGTGAAAGAAAAGCAAGAATTGGGAGTGTGCGTTAAACAGTGCTGAGGGCTGGCCTTCTATTCCCTCTGTCTCAGTAGATGGCCCTGTTCGCCCGTCTGCTCAAGCCGGCAACCTGGTAGTCGCTCTCAGTTCCTCATTCTCATTTCAGCCCATCACAAGCCTTGCTGATGCCACCTGTCTCTCTCATATCCATCCGCTTCTCTAAATCTCTACTGCCATTTCATCCTCCCTAGTCCAGATTGTCATTCTCTTGCCTGGACTTCTGCAAAAATCTGCCAAGTTTTCCTATTTCTGCTCCAGATCTCCACACTTCAGCCAGGACGATCTTCCCAAGCTGTCAATCTGAAGGATCATGTCAACGCCCTATTTAAGACTCTCGAATGGTCATCCATTATTGGTGGAATCTGAATGAACCTGCTTAGCCTGTCCTATGAAGCTCGGCTTCTGACCCTTGAGTTCCCTCTGGCCTCATCTCTCCTCACTCATTGCCCCGCCCTACTGGCATTTGTCCATCAAGCTCTTCCCTGCTTCCAAGTGACTGTCCGAACGCATTCTTCTCTCAGCCTGAACTGTTCTACTGTCAGCCCTTTCCCTGTGACACACATACTTGTGACCAAGCTAAATTCTATTTATCCTGTGGGTCTCAACCTAAATGTCATTTAAGAGAGGTCTTCTTTTGGCTCCCACTCTCAATTAGACCCCACCTCCTAGTCTCTCTCTTAGCAACTTGCAATGTTTTGCAGCATTTGTTACATTTTTAATTGTATATTTATTTGTGTGATTAATTATTTAACCTCTCTCTTTCACCCCTTTCAGACTGAGAGAGGGTAGAGACTATGTCTTGTCCGTTTCTCCTTTCCCAGTGCCTCTCGCCATGCCTGACATGTATGGTGAATGAATAAAGGAATTGACAATCACTGTGCTTTGTGCTCAATTCCATGTCAATGCATGTAGATCCGCTGCCTTCTTTTGAATTGCTGCTGAGTGAACCTGCAACTGCTCCACCTTGCTTTTTCATCCAGTCTGACAACCTCTGCTTTTTAACTGGTGTGTGTACATCACCTATTTTTATCTTTAATGTGATTATTGATACGATCAGGTTTCTCTTTTTCCATCCATTTACTTTTAACCTATTTGTGTCTTTATACTTAAGTGTGTTTCTTGGAAGCAGCATATATATTTTTTTTATCCAATCTGAAAATCTCTGCATTTTGTGGGGCGTTTAGACTGTTTACATTTAATGTGATTATTGTCCTAATTAGATTTATGTCTATCATTTTGCTGTTTGTATTTGACTTGTCCATATGTTCTTTGTTCCTTTTTTCCTACCTTCTTTGGATTAGTTGAGTATTTTTTGTGATTCCGTTATTTCTTTTGTTGGCTTATTAACTATAACTCTTTGTTTTGTTATTTTAGTGGTTGCTTTAGGGTTTAAAGTATACAGCTTTAGTATAACAGTCTACCTTGAGATAGTATTATGCTACTTCACATATGGAATAAAAACCTTACTATAGTTTACTTCTGTTTCCCCATCCCTTCCTTTATGCTACTGTTGCAATACATTTTACTTACACACGTTATAAAATCCACAATACATTGTTATGATTTTTGTTTAAACAGTCATCTATTTCTTAAAGAGATTTAGGTAATAAAAAAAGATATATATTTAACCATGTAGCTACCACTTCTAAGCACTGTTCCTTCCTTTGTGTAGATCCGTCTTTCTATCTGATGTCATTTTCTTCTCCCATTACATTTCTTGTAATGGAGGTCCACTGGTGATCAACTTGTATATGTCTGAAAAGGTAGTTATTTCACCTTCATTTTTGAGAGGTATTTTCACCGGCTATAGAAATTCTAGGGTGACATTTTTTTCTTTCAATACTTTAAAGATGTTTTGCTACTGACTTCTTGCTTACATTATTTCCAGTGAGAAACTCTGGATGTAACGTGCCTTTTTCCTGGGTCCGCTTTTAAGACGTTCTCTATTATTGGCTTTGAACAATTTTAATCATAATCAAATGCCTAGTGTAAATTTCATTACATTTTCTGTGCTTGGGGTTTGTTCAGCTTCTGGGCTCTGTGGGTTCAAAGTGTTTATCATATTTCAGAATTTTTCTGTTATTATTTTTTCAAAATTTTTTCTCTTCACTCTTCTCTGTCGTTTCCTTCAGGGACTCCAGTTAAATCTATATTGGCCTCTTGAAGTCGTCTCACATCTCACTCATGATGTATTTATTTATTTATTCTCTTTCTCTGTAGTTCATTTTGTATAGTTTCTATTACTATATCTTTAAGTTCTTTAACTTTTTCTTCTGCAATGTCTAACCTGTTGTTAATCCCATCCAGTGTAGTTTTCATCTCAAACATGGTAGTTTTCACCTCTGGAAGTTTGATTTGGGTCTTCTTTTCAGCTCTTCCATGTCTCCATTTAATTTTTTGGACATATGGAGTATAGTTATAATAGCTATTTTCATGTCCTTTATTAATTCTGATGCCTATGTCAGTTCTGAGTCAGTTTCAACTGATTGATTTTTCTCCCCATTATTTTCCTGCTTCTTGGCATTCCACGTAATCTTTGATTAGATGACAGACATTGTGAATTTTACCTTGTTGAGTGCTAGGTATTTTTGTATTCCTATAATATTCTGGAGCTTTGTTATGGGACAATTAAGCTACTTGGAAATGATTTGATCCTGTCTGGTCTTGGTTTTAAGATTTTTTACATGAGACCAGAACTAAAGTCTAGTGCTAATTATTTCCCTACAAATGAGGCAAGACCTTTCTAAGCACATTGCCTAATAAATTATAAGGTTTTTCCAGTCTGGCTAGTGGGAATATACGCTATTCTTGGCCTTGTATGAGCTCTGGATACTGTTCCCTGTAATTCAGTAGTGCCTTAGAAGGGCATTTTTGCCCCCAGTGGACATTTGGTAATATCTGAAGGTATTTTTTAGTGTCATGACTGGGGCTGCTACTAGTATCTAATGGATAGAGGCTAAGAATGCTGCTAACCATCCTACTGTACAATAGCCTCCAAAAAAGGGAACTTTTCCATCTTAAATGTCAGTAGTGCTGAAGTTGAGAAACCCTGCTATAAACCTTTCAAATCATTCGTTCTCTGGCCTCCAGTAGTTTCCTCACACATATGCACTGCTCAGTACTCTGCTGCATACAAAAGAAGGACCCTCTGTAGACCTCCAGAGTTCCTTCTCCATGCAGCTCCCTTCTCTGCAGCAATTTGTCCTGCAAATTCTTACCATCTGTTCTACCAGACTTTCAGCTCTGTCTCTTTAGCTTAAGGAGTCTTCCTGGGTTCCTCCTCCCTGTGCTGTAGCCTAGAAACTCTCTCAAGGCAATGAGCAGGGAGATTCAAGGGCTCAGCTTGTTGTTTCCCACTTCTTACGTTCAACTACCCTTCATTGCTTCATGGCAATGTCTTGAAAACCTTGTTTCATGTATTTTGTCTATTTTGTTGTTGTTGCTATTTTAGAGAGTTGGATAAACCCAGGTCCTGTTACTCCATCTTGGCTGGAAGGAGAAGTTGGCTTCTTATTAATTATTGCTATCAAATGTTCTCTTTATTTCCTTCGTTGTTTTAACCTTCTTAACCACTAATTGTTCACTATATTTGTTTTTCACTGTACCTGTGTCTTCTCACCAAGCATCACTTTTGTTACCCATAGTAGACTCCCCTTTCCCTACCTTTCCTTAGACAATTTTGTGTTTTAACTTTGTGCCTAAACACGATAGCTAAATTCATTTGCAGTCTTCTGTTTGAAACTCTAAGCTCAAATTTCAGTTATGCTTGAATTTAGCATTACAAAGAAAAATCACCATAATATGATTTTATTTTTGTACTTAATTATTTCGATTCTTTGATTTGTAAATTTGCCTCAGGAAACAAAATTTTCTTTAAAATGAACAATAGCAATTGATTTCCTCTTGAGATCAAGTGACATTAATCTAGCTATTCATAAAGAAAACACTTTGAAGTTCTTATGGTGTGCAAAGTTGTATTTAATGTTTGATTAACATAAGTGGTAATAAATCATAAATACTAACTTATTAGGGAAAATATGAATTGTGAGTAACAAAAGGCAAAAATTTCTTGGTATTTTCTACAAAGAACTTAATTTAGATCTATAATCAAAAACATGTTGGGGTTAGTTAATGTTTCTCTGAAATCTGCTTATTCTTTTGGGTGAGCTTTTCCAAACTATTATAAAGATAAGAGGACAGTCTAGGCAGAAAATATTTAAGGTAGCACTCAGGAATTTGTAAGTCTTTCAGAAAATAAATACAATGGAAGCAGTAGTGAGTTTGACCAACAGGTTATTTAATTCTTTGGGTTCAGATATTTGTTTTTATTTTGGTTGCTAGACAGACACATAAGCTCATGGAACTTTACAAGTTCAGATTATTTTAGAGATGTTTCTTATAGGCCTGATAAATTGTAATTATTTGCATCAAGGGCTCTAAAGGTATACAAACTCCAATTAAAATCAGATTACATTCTAAAGATATGATTAAAAAATGTTTCTTTGGAATTAGGAACATTTTATGAAACAACATAATAATGTTGTTAAGTTTTCCGGTCAAGTTTCAAAGCATGTTTAAATAATATATCTGAAATAGAGGCTACGATCACCCTAAGTCTAGTGTCCAAAAGTCAAGGACTGCCTGCCCATTCATTCCTTCAGTCAAATACTTTGCAAGATATTGAGTAAAAACAAATAACTAAGTAATGCAATTTGCTTTAAGACCAGCTGGATTTTCCCAAGGAGTGCTATAGTTAGTAACTGAGTTGTTTTTTAAGGAGCTAATGAAAATTAACAAATCAGTTTGATATTGATATGTATTTCCTGTAGCCAGTTCAATCAAGTTTTTGGTCAACTCTTTAAGTGCTGTGTGCTGCCTTTGCACACTGTGACCCTCTTCCTTGTGTAGCACTGTGCAGTCACCGTGGAAGTGCTTCCAGAATTTAGTATGAATTAAGCAGCTGCATCTTTCAACCTCTCATCTTCAGCCTTGAGTGCAGGCGATAACCCAGCAAACCGCCTTTTGAAGTCATATTGAACTCATTGACTTCGATCAGAAGCCTATCAGGAGTTGCAAACATTACAGTGAAGAGTAAATCCGTGAAGAGTCTGAACTATATACAAAAATAGAAAGACACATGCAAAGGACTTTTTTTGTGTGTGGATTCTCTAAGATCAAAATGCCTTTTTCTTTGATAGTATATTTGAATATTATAGTTTGATTTATCGTGGCACTTTAGAATTGCTTCACAAATAAAGAAAACTCAGATATTTGCTGCTAGAGATGTTCTATAAAGCTCAAGAATACCTAAAGTTATCTTTTTATTACTCATTTAATTGGTACTGACTTATAGACATTGGTAACATCACCACAAGGATGCATCTTTAATAGTGATGATGTATGTTCATATTACTGTGATAAACTACTACAGCAAATAGTTTAGACTTTACAGGCCAGAAGATCTCTGTAAGGTTCCTATGGCTGCAACAACAAATTACCGTAAACTTGGTGACTTAAAACACCAGAAATTTATTCTTTCAGTTCTAGAGGTGAGAAGTGTGAAATCAAGGTGTTGGCAGGGCCATGCTCCCTCTGAAGT
The DNA here is from genome assembly GCF_037783145.1 of Equus przewalskii. NCBI lineage: Eukaryota > Metazoa > Chordata > Mammalia > Perissodactyla > Equidae > Equus > Equus przewalskii. The sequence continues at coordinate 26,209,170 of NC_091858.1, read as the reverse complement.
TCTAGGGAAGAATCTGTCCCATGCCAGCAACCCTTGGCATTCCTTGGTTTGTCGCTACATCATTCCAATCTCTGCCTGCGTCCTCGCATAGCCTTCTTTCCTTTGTGTCTGTGTGTCTCCATAAATCTCCCTTTCCTGTCTCTTACAAAGACACCGGTCATTGGATTTAGAGCATGCCCTAATCCAGTATGACCTCCTCTTAACTTAATTACCTCTACAAAGACTATATTTCCAGATGAGGTCACATTCATAGGTATTACGGGTTAGGATTTCAACATATCCTTTTGGGAGACACAATTCCACCCACTACGGTCTTTGTTGCAACCATTCAACTCTGTCTTTGCAGCATGAACACAGCCAAGACTGTACATAAATAAATGCTTGTGCTGTGTTCCAGTAAAACTTTATATACAAAAACAGGTGTTGGGTCAGATTTGGCTGGTGGACCAATGCCTGTTCTAACTAATTGAAGCAAGACTGCTGCAGAGAAGAAAACAATTTCCCTAGGCTTCAATCAGTCCATTTTTAAAGTATAAAAATGCTTATGTGTGTATATATGGCAACATTTATTCTAAAATAGGAGTCAACTTAGGGCAAGAAATGGAACTTTCATAATGATTTCAAATCCCAACTAAAAATTCTTAAATTATAATATTTTTCTGGTCAATTAAAAGCTGTTTGATGATCATTTAGTTATGAGAGTCTATATGGCCTTTCCTCCAAAGAGATCAAAACTGTTTTGGAAACAAGATTTTCCTTGAACTCAGACATATTTCTTCACTCTGTTAGAAAGAATGTACTTTTTCCCTCCACTAACTGTCTGCTCCATGAGGGCAGGAACATTGTTTTATTCAGTGGTGTATCCTCAGTGCACAGAAGAGAGCCTAATACACTTCATAGTCATTCAATGAATATTTATCTAAAGTAACTTTTGTTTGTTGGAATAAAAAGAGTGAACTGGTGTGTTGTTTAACTCTGTCGTATAAAAATAGTCTCCATCACCATACCTTGAAGTTATTTACTGTCTTAAACTGAAAGAGAAATCCAATTTCTATTAAGAGCTATTGGAAGAATTTGTAAAGAGAATAATGGAGTGATGAGTTAGAAGGGGTCATGAAAAATACTAGCTTTTTTTTTTCTTTTTTTATGATTCACGGAAAAGAAGAAAAAGGTAAGAAGTCAAAATACATTTCAGCAACCAAACTAAAATATTAGTAACTACTTTTAACAGCCCAGCTCAATTCCATAGCAGAGAGATTTGGAACGCCATGTGAGGTAACCTTTATTGGCAAAATGCGTAGGGGAGGAAGTAGTTTGATTGAAGAGGTAGCAGTAGGAGAGTCCAAACGTTTCCAAGCACAGGCTTTTGAACTCTGATCAATCCAGCTCGGAGAGTCTCACCATTCTTATAGCTGGCTGGAAGGCAATAGTTAGAAAGGAGCGGTATAAGAGTAATAATATTGCTCAGAAAGAATCAGGACTTGTTGACAGCATAGATGTAAGCGGAGCCGCCATGGGAGAATCAGCATCGGCTACAAGACTCCACGTTGGAAGCACATTAAAGAGTAGTGTGATGTGTATAACAAGAGCCAAGGATGAAGAGAGGGAGAGAGAGACCCTTCGGGAGAGGGACGCTATGCGGAAGAAAATATCTAAATAGAAGTCACAGCCCTGAGGATGTGGAACCGAAGAGAAGACCTGGGGCCACTGGGAATCGTTTGTCTCAAGTTGATTATGGAAGCACTCCAACAAAAAATGAATTTAGGAAAGAAGGAGTGGGGTGGGGGAAAACACTGATGGCTGAAGACACGTCTTCAGGGACCTTCAGATTAAAAGGAAAAACAAAATGAGAAAGAAAAAAGACAGAAGGGGACCATTTAAAATGCAAGTCAGCTCCTGGCAAGTAGGCCCCATATTTTAGGTAGCAGAGCCTTTTCTGCCCTCCTTCACCCCTGTCAATTCAGCAAATTCAAGAAAAAGAGAGTTGCTAAGCAAAGAAACACAATTCTCTTTGCTCCTTCTAACTTATTCTTGCTACTGGCAGTTGCTAGAAACTACCCCATCAAATTAGCCACTTGAATTGCCTTAAATATCAGGAAAGTGCTGATTAAATTCATTTTCTAGAGAGGAAAATGCATTTTAAGGAGAGAGTATGAGAGAAGGACCAGCTTTTTCCACAATTCAAGACATTTAGGGTCTTAAAACATGAAAATCGTGCCCTCTGAAGGAAAAGTCTTTGTAAAAAATAATAAAATGTTCAGTGCTTTTGACAAAGTTTCCTCCCTAAGAAGCTCTCAGTTTGCTCCTGCTCTTTTAAAACAAATTGAAAGAGAAATAAAAATAGTATAGGTTTTTGTAAGGAAAAGAAAAGGAATTTACTTGTGAATGGAGAAAATGCTGCAAGAGAAAACTTTCCCATTGTGGAAAATTTCCCAAACATTGAAACCAACTTTTAGCTGGTTTCTGTAGTGAAATCTGAGCTTGAGCTTAAATTTTTTTTTTTTTTGTATTAATGTGAAAAATTAGCAGAAAGTGTGCCTCAACTCCTGGTAATAGAGGATATTTTATATTGATTTCACAAATTTTCATTTATTGTTAAAAGCGAGCTTCTAGATAGGCAATACTGTTACTTTCCACCATTCTCCAGATTGAGAAGGATGCAGAGTAGTCAGTTTTTAGATGAGTGTTATGCTGACATCATGCAACCCTTTTATCTTTACAGAGAGGCCAATGAGAATTGATCCCTGAACGTAATTTGTAACAGCCAGGACTGATGTGCACACAGAAGGAATGAAGTATGGATGTGAAAGAACGGAGGCCTTATTGCTCCCTGACCAAGAGCAGACGAGAAAAAGAACGGCGGTATACCAATTCCTCAGCAGACAATGAGGAGTGTAGGGTACCTACGCAGAAGTCGTACAGTTCCAGTGAAACCTTGAAAGCTTTTGATCATGACTCCTCACGGCTGCTTTATGGAAACAGAGTAAAGGATTTGGTTCACAGAGAAGCAGATGAGTACACCAGACAAGGTAGGTCATCATTCTAGGAAAACAAGGCGTACTCAAATGGTATTAACTTGTAGGTGTCCCTCAAGGTGACATGACTGTATTCTTAGTTTGATGTCCTATCCTCTGATGCAGCTTTTGAGATATTAGATAATAACATAATATTCTTGATTAGAAGTAGAAAGCCACCTACAGGCATATTGACCCCAGGCACAGGTACCAACACAGGTCGAGAATCGTTCCACAACTCCACGTTTTATAAGTGAGATTTGTGATTCTGCACATGGCCAAGTGTTTGGGCATAAACTTGAAACCCAGGGCCCTAGGGCTCCCTTGCAGTCTCATGAAGGTCCTCAGACACATTGTTTCGAGTGTTAAAACTGGTGCAAGGAGAACAGGAACTGTTGGTGAGGAAATTCATCTTTCCCTCGTAAGGAAGTAAGAATTCTTATTCTGGATCATCTCATGATCTCTCCAGCCCGTCTGTGTCTGTCTCTTTATACAAGAGCCTGCCATGACAGGGTTCCATTTTCTCTCTTGTAGGCAATCTAGGACAATAACTTTATACCTTAAAACATCCTAGTTTCCTGTAATGTAATCCATTACGGTTTGGTCATTCACATATATTTGTTGAACATTTTTACACTCTGTTTTCTGCCTGCATATTCTACCAGTGGAATAATGACTTCTGCAACTTTTCTTCACAATCCTAAACCTACTGATTTCCACACTTTGAAACAGTAGCTTATTTTAAATTAGGCATACATGGTTATATTTTGTTTCTTCTAATACAGTCTTGAGATGTGGGTAAGATTACTCCTAACAAAGATAAAATCCTCTTAAAACAATAAAAAAAATCCTCTTACTTTTGTGTGGCACTGTCAATTCCCATAGAACTTAGCATCCCTTAGCTAATTTAATCGGAAAACAAGGAAAAATAAATAAAACTTCAAAAATAAAGAATATATTCATCTTACAGCCTTACCTTATACGGCCTTGTGCAGTCCGCTTACAGACACTGTGACTGACAATCTGATATTGAGCAGAAACAAATTTAAGAAAAGGTGACGGTGCAAGAAATCATTAGAAAGTTTGAAAATTTTCCATGGTTCTTTTCTTTTCTGCATTGTGGACAGTCATCCTAACTACACTGAAATAGCGTTCACTCACCCAAACCAGTTTACGTCAAAGAAGGCTCATTTGATTTGCTAAAGAGAGATTTTTTTTTCCCCTAAAGCATGCCCTCCTAATTACAGGTATCAAATTTTATGAAAGGAGACAAAATAGCTTAACATTTTCAATCCCGTTTGTAAGGGAAGATATAGAATATACATTTGACATATGTACTCTTTGTAAGTGAAGGGACTTTAGTTGATTGTACAGTGTATGATAATTCTAAACCTGATTTTTTCTTTTATATTGTCTACACAGCTGACATAGATTACCAGGGTACATCTTTCACCAATTTAAAAAATAGTAGGTACTGCAGAAATGCATGGATTCCAAACCCAGTGTGAAGTCTCGCTTTTTGTAACAAAAATAGCTGTTTAGTGCCCTATTGGAAAACAAATACATTGTGGAATACTATTAGGAGAAAAAAGCAGCACATGTGGCACGATGCGCTGAGCAGGCTCATCTCCACCCCAAGCAAGCATTTCATCTTGGCAGAGCGGAGGATGCTTAAACAGGTTAAAAATAGCGAGCTGAAATTTTCACCTCCTAGGCAGCGTTAATCCAGTGCAGACTGTTGTTGACGACATGGCGATACCATCTGTGGAAGCCCTGGAACCAATGTTCTTAGGGGACCAAACAGTACTATTACTCAGCTCCTTGCAAGCCAAGGATGGGAGAACAAAGGAGGTATAGGAAAGAGAGAGCGAACAAGGTGGCACATGGAGGGCTCTTTTTGGGAGCACCTGAATTGGGGAGTGAGAGAGGTTTAAGAGCAGAAGTGGAAGGAAAAGCGAAAGTGTGCTGCATGATGGTGTTGCAATTCACTTGATGTGTCATAAATCAGAATGTACTAAAAACATAAATGGGATGGACTAGTACTTTTGGCTAACGTGCACTGATTCCCTACCATGCTCCGGTCAATGTGCTAATAAGCAGGTTATGGACACTATCACTTAACCCTCACAGTCACCTCATGAGGGAGGTCCCAATGGCATCCTCCTTTCACACGTTGAGACAGTCAAGTTTGGAGAGGCCAGAGTTCCCATAGCTGGCAAGAGCTAAGCTGGGACCTGAACCCAGGCCAGTCTGCCCATAGCTTGCGAGATTCTAACCTCTGTGCAATTGCCAAAGCAGAAAACAGGCAGTTCAGGGTAATCATTGCCCTTTGGTTTATTGGAGTGAATTTCAGCCAATTTTGATGATGTGGATAGAGAGAAATGAAGAGACTGGAGACATATTTAGGAAATAAAATTGACATGATTTTGTGATTGGGTGGAAGAGGATGAGGGAGCAGGAAGTATTGCAAGTACTTTTTCATCCCTATGGTTCGATGTGGGGAATGTTTTAGCGGGAGCAGTAGATGGTGGAGAGAAGTGAACACAAAAAGTCTGCTATCAGATTATGTTCTTCTCGAGCAAGCCTAATGAAAAATCCTCCTAGGCTTTCATTTTCTTTGAACCTGACAAATGTCAATTTTTCCTCACTGACTGTTATGCTGTGGGATTAATTATTTAATTGACAAAATGTGCTGCCTGCCACAGCTCCTGACATCATACACATAATAAAAATGAAAGATGAAAAATATTAATGGTAGCCAAAGATCTTTGAAACAATTCCAAAGAATCATGCTAATTTAGCTTGTCCATGGAGTTTTAAAACAACTTGTCAGCCCTCCATCCACTTATTCTCTGAATGACACAGGAAACTGCAGCTTCAGCTGGAGGAAGGAACAGGTAGCGACCCCGTTAATGCAATTCCATGGAGAATTCAAATCTAGAAATATAATATTTTTATTTTTATCCACCAATTTTTATGGCCTATTATCAAACTTGATTTTAATCATTTTTATGGCTTTGCTAACTGGCAGATGACTATTGTTAATTACGTGTTATATTTAGACACTGTAAAGCTGAGGATGATTTCGTTTTCACAGTCATGTGTAATTTGCCTGGATCTCACATAGATCTCTTTCTCTCGCTCCTTTTCAATCTCTGCATGTGGTTTATTGGTGATGGAAATCATTACTCTTTTAACAGCTGTGGAGCTCTCTGTAGGTGTGACAGGGTTAGGGTCACAATGGCTTGTTTTGCATTCTTGGATACTATTTTCTTTGATTCATCTTTGAAGAGAATTTATCCCATCAGGTCTGAGACACATTTCTTATGAAACAGCTGCATAAGATCATCCCACAGTTTTAGAAAAGTGATAAAATAAAAGATCTTTTTTCTCTGTGCTATGTCCATCACTGGTAGTGTTCTTGACCAAACGAGAATGCTTATCAACTTCAACAAAGAATTTAGCCATGAGGGTGAATTTTGAAATGAGGTGATGTCTGGAAATAAGAACGCTTTTGTTTCACAGAACCGTAAGCCTGTAAAGAAGACCTCTGAGAGAGTCTTAAACCAAAATGTTTACCACTTAGTCAGTAATCAGTGTTGGGGTTGTGAATTTCAGAATTTTAAAATGAAAACCCATCATTTATTCTTCATCTATCAAAGGGCAATGGCGAGGAAGTTTATCTGTTTTAAAATTTGAAAAACAGATAGCATTATGTCTATGTTTATACATACCTGAAATCAAAATAGAGAGTAAATTTGCAAAGAAGAGAAGGGAAGGAAGAAGGCAGATTGACAAAGACGGGCACTCACTGATGGACTCTCAGTGTGACTCGCCTTGGGTCTTCCCTCACCGTGGGCTTCCAGTCCCAGAAACTCTCCTCTTTCCTCATCACTGCTCTGGAATTTGCCTTCTCACCTCATGACGTTGCTGGTCCGAGGCCAGTTCAAGTGTAGTTTGTGAGAAAGGAGATCCTCGCACCCTGATTTCTCATGCTGCACCTCCCTTATAAGGCCCAGTCCGTCTTTTCTCCGAATAGTCCAGATGCTAGACCATCTCCTTACCAAGGATAACCCTCTTTTGTGAAACAAAAGGACATTAGAGGAGCAGTCTGAGTTTTGCTGTAAATACGTGTCCAGGATTCCAGCATGATGGTGACTTGAATGACGCCTCACCCACTCATCTCCCAGCCAACTCCTTACCTCGTCTGAGCTGAGTGGTGACCAAGGGTACAAATGAGATCTGGAACTCTATTAGGGTCCTGAAGGACACAGTTGATGCAGACTCTTTTCCCCTTTGGTCCAGATGAGAGCTCAGAATGGGGTGAAGATCAGAAATAATGCTGTGGCTTTGTGGTGCCAGAGAGATGCTGACCTCCCTCTCCCATGGACCTTACTTGAGTGAGTGTTGCCTTGCAGGAGCAGCTGGTTTCCTTGGCCTCTCAGGAGCTGGGGGTACCTAACCAAGCGCATTTTCTCCACCCTGACATTGTAAGAATGCCCTCTAAGGAAACCAGGGTGTAGAAAGGCTTGTCCCTAGAGTCTAACAGGACTTCCCACTTAAGGTACCCCAGGAAAGCAACACCATGCTTGACAGCATGCCACATGCAGGAACAGGGATAGGATGCAAAACAAACAGATCAGGAAACAGATCAGGAAGCTCCTAATGAAAATGAGCAATGGTTATGAGAGAGGAAAACGTGAACCAAAATCAAATATTTCTAGTAAGAGCACTTACAGAAATCTAAGGACCAAAAGAGAAAAGCAACAACAAGAAAACCCACAATGACAACCAAATGCTGCGGGGAAAAGCCATAATTTACAAACTTAAAAATTTTGTAATCGATTAGGTGAAGGAGAGATGGTGGTTGTTGTTAAAATCCACATTAATGGTTTTGAAAACCAAGTAGAGGAAATAACTCAACACAGAAAATAAAGTTGCAAGTAAAACTAAGAAGAAAACACACACACACACACCCCTAAGCACATCCTAGAGAAATTCTTTAACTTTATGGGTAAAGATAGTTTACCAGATTCTAGAGAGAAAAAAGAAGTTACTTTTCTTGTTACTCAGAAAAGAAACAAAAATAAGACTAATGAATTTCTCATCTGTAACAATGAAAACTGGAAGACAATGGAATAACATCTACTGAGAGAAAAAACTACAACCCAGGGATGCTATAGGCAGAGAAGATATCATTCATCTCTCAGAGCAAATGCAAGATATTTGAGGACATGCAAAGATTCAGAGGCTGTATCACCAATGTGCACCGTCTAAGGAAATACTCAGGAAGTAATACCAATGGAGTCAGAATGACTACCTGTGAAGAGGAGAAGAAACAGTAATGAGTGATCAACTTGGCAGTATATAGGCTGTTAAATCCCACATGATGATGACAGAGCAACTAGAAATGGGTGAGCAACACTACAAGGGAAGCCTTGAAAATGGCTAGAACGGAAGCTCCTTACCTATCTCAGCAAAATCCAGTAGTTGGAGGAAAGAGATGGGGAAAGTTAGAGTGTTCCAGGATCCCACCTGAAGAGGGAGAGGCAGGGAGCAGTTATGGAGCAGAGCTTGAGTGGGGGGAAATAATTGCTATCTTGCATTCATATAAGAATGAAAAACATGTATTTGAATATGAATGTCAGGAAATGGAAGGTAATCATTAGTGGGAATGGAAAAAGCACAATAGGCCTACCTAATTAGCAGGGGGAAAAGGGGAATGAATAGTATCTGATCAATTTAGCAAAAACAGCTCCGAGGAAAAAGAGGAGAGGAGTAAAATCATGACTAATCATAAAACAAAATGGAGGAAGTCAAATCTGCTATATTACATATTACAGGAAATGTAAAAGCACTGAGTTTTGACACAAATAGAAACTATTCAGTTGGTTTATAAAGTTATTGGTATTTATAAGAAACAGACTTAAAATGGCAAAAAATGTTTGAAAATAAAGAGGCAGATAAAGAAATACCAGGTAAATACAAACCAAGAGAAAGCGGGAATGGCAGCATTAATATTAGGAAAGGTGGAATTTACGATTAAAACACTAAACAGGATAAAGAAGACCATTGATAAATGATAAAACACACTGTATAGGAGAATAAATACTCATAAATTGCATACATTAAACAATATAATAGCTAAATTTATAAAGCAAAAGCTATTAGAAAAGTTTTAAAAATACATTTATCGCGGGATATTTTGGTTTGCCTCCTTCAGAAACAGATCTAAAAGACAAAAATGGGACAGTAATTATACAATATTAATTAAAATTTCAGCTAAGATATATATATACAGAAATTTATAATTGTCAGATAGAAGTGTACAATTTTTCATATTTCCATGGAATAGTTGTAGAAACCAATTAAGCATTTGGCCACAAAAAGAAACATTAAAAAAATCAAATGGAGACTTTACAAGACAAAGCATTTGGTCATATAAATTAGTAAAAATAGAAATAAATAACAAAAATGTAAATACCCAAAAGTCCTTTTCCCCCATGGGCATGACATCCCTAGATTATGATGAGAAGCAGTAGAAAGCAATGAAAAGAAAGCTCTGTTTTCAAAATTTATGGGAGACAGTGAAAACCATAATCATAGGAAAGATATATTGTTAAGCAATATATTAAAGAATAAAGACCCACAAAAAGGAATTTACACATCTTAATAAATGAGTAAAATATCAGAGAAAAAGAAACTGAAGGGAGATAGAAAGAGGTGGATAATCAAGAGAAAACTGAAATTAAAAACAAACAAAAAGCTGATTCTTCAAAAACACTAAGAAACCAGAAAGCCCTAGAGGATCCTGATTAATGAGGAGAAAATAAGGAGAGATACAGAAGACATGGTAAAACTGAAACGAACTATTCTAAGCAACAAATCTTTTAAATCTAAGGGAATTTTTTTTCTTAGCAAAATATGATTAACCCCAAATTATTTCAAAACATGGAGAAAACTCATCAAAACCAATTATCTCATAAGAGATGAGACAGGTGATTAAAAGAGGCACCATTTAAAAGTACCAGATCATCAGGTCCTAGGTGAATTTTATGTAACCTTCAAAGTGCAACTAAGTCCAGTGTTCCAAAAGCTATTCAACTTCAAAAGAAGAAAAAGATGGAAAGCACTAAAATTCATATTATAGAGTTGGCATAACCTTAATAAAAAACACAATTAAAATTGTACAAAAAAGAAGCCATCTAGACCAAAATTTCTTCTCAGTATATCTGTAAAAATTCTAAATAACTATTTGCGTATAAGAATCTAGCAATATATAAGAAGGATAGGCTAGACCAAATTAATAACCAAGTGGTTACTAATCTTTGGTGATAATGCAAAGATTTTTCACTGTTAGGAAATCTATTAGCATAATTAGATTAATAAATCAAAGTAGAAAATCGTGATCTTATCAATAGATGATGAAAAGGTTTGGGATAAAATTTGGAAACCATTCCTTATTAAAATAGAACTCACAATGGCCGACCCAGTGGTGCAGCGGTTAAGTTCACACGTTCCACTTCTCGGCGGCCCAGGGTTCGCCAGTTCAGATCCCGGGTGCGGACATGGCACCGCTTGGCAAAAGCCATGCTGTTGTAGGCGTCCCACGTATAAAGTAGAGGAAGATGGGCATGGATGTTAGCTCAGGGCCAGTCTTCCTCAGCAAAAAGAGGAGGATTGGCAGTAGTTAGCTCAGGGCTAATCTTCCTCAAAAAATAAATAAATACATAAAAGAATAAAATAGAACTCACTAAGTAAAACAAGAATAAAAAACACTTAAATATGTTAGTCATATGTAGGATCATCAATCAAAAAAATTAAACAGCCTTCTAACTGGTGAGATCCTAAGACCCATTCACTTAAAATTAGGAACATAAGAAAGGCTTACCTACTGTCGCAATGACTATTCAAATTGTTTTGACATTTTAGCAATTGCAGTGAGAGAAGAAAATTAAACAATTGACATATATTTTGGGAAAAGTTAAAATTAGCACTTTTGTTAAATACATGATTGATTGTATATGTACAAAATCCATGTGTCTCTAGAAATTTAAAAAAATAGTTTGAAAAGAAGTAGTTGAATAGTTGAAAATTGGTCCTTGGATGAATATAAGGTATATATATAGACATCACAGGTAGGCTAGCATAATAGTTAAGAGATGCTCTGTGTTTGAGTCCCAGATCTGCCATTCATTAGCTGAGTGGCAAGTGACCTAATTTGGGCCAAATAAACTTGCCTGGACAAATTACTTCATTTCTCTGGCCTTCAATTTTCTTCTACGTAGATTGTGCTTTAGTTTTCAATCTGTAGTTTGTTTGAGAAGAAAATGAGTTAATATATGTAAACTGCTTAGAAAACTGTCTAACTCATGTTATATAGTATTTTTAAGTAATTATTAAGCAATAATTGGCCAAGTTTGGAAGTCATAAAAAATTCCTATCCTAATGACAACAAACACTATAAAATTCTTTGAAATACATGTTACAAGAGTGGTCTGGGACCTGATATAAAGGGATCTATAAAATATTACTGAAAGGTGTAAAACAGGATCTGAATAAATATAAAGACAGTCAATGTTTTTAGATCGGAAGGCTGATATCATAAGAATATTTCTCCCAAAATAAGTAGTTATTTGTTAGAAGTCAAGGCTTATTTTTAATTAGAGAAAATGATCTTAAAACTCATGTGGAAGAATAAATGTCTGAAAATAGCCAAAAATATATTTAAAAGGCAAATAGTGAAGATAAAATGCCCTTGATATATATTTTTAAAAATACAATGAAGCCCCTGTATTAACATCTACATAATACTGGCATAAATAAAGGCCAGTCAATCAGTGGAATAGACTAAAATTTCAGAAATAAATCCTACTAATGTGTAGGGAAATTTAACATAAAACAAAAATGATTTTTCTATTCAGTGGGATTTGATAAATGGGCTGGCACCACTGGTCATCCATCTGGAAGAATATAAAATTGGACCCATATCTCTCAACATATTCAAAAATAAATTAAGATGGATTAAAGACAAATGTAAAAAATAAAGCAATACAAATTCTAGACGTTAATTCGAGAGCCTGCAAAGACCAGGGATGACTTGATCCCTGAGTAGCAGAAAGCTCCCAAAGCAATGGCTTAAACACCTAACAACGTTATTTTCTTACAAGAAGTCCAGAGGTAGGCCAGCCAGGCTTCAAAGATGCCATCAAGGACCCAGGTTCCTTCTATCTTTCTTTGCTCTGCCATTCTTAGCATGTGGCCTTTGTCCCCTGGATCCCCAGAAGTTTGCTGCATTTTCATATTCCTGGTTGAAATAAGAATAAAAGCAAAGTGAGAAGGCTTTCTCTACATTGGGCTATTTCCTTTCACTCCTCAGAGACTTCTTGCTACATCTCTTTTTTCAGAACTGTTATCCTTGGCTATGCTTAGCTGCAGGAGAAGAGGGAACATTTACTATTTTTGCTTTCCAGCTTTTATAACAGAGGCAGGCAAGGAAAAAGTGGTTGTGAATCCACACAGCCTGCCCGGGGGACTGTTTGTACACCCTAAGAAGAGGGAAACCATTCTAAGAGAACCAGAAAACCCAGAAGAAAAGGCTTAAATGATTATTTTTTTAATTTAAAACCTTTTATATGTAAATAAAAATACCATAAACAAAATTATTACAACAAGAAACATATTTACAATCCATGTGAAAGATCTAAGGTTTCTATGCATAATATACTAAGGGTGACTTCTACAAATTAAAAAGAGAAAGACAAACAACCCAATGGGAAAAATGACATGAATAGACAATTCACGGAAGAGCAAATTCAAATGGTTGGTAAACATATGAAAAGGTAATCAGTTTTATTATTGGTCTGAGGAAGGCAGTAGCTAATTCCAGTTCCTGTAGCCCCACTGCACAGGTCCTATCCTGGCTTCCCTCACTGAGCGTTCACGTGCCAGGTGACCACCAGTGGTTTGCTTAGGAAGTTGCTCCTAGCTTGGTCAGCAGAAAATTAATGGGAGAGGCTACCGTAGTGAGAGGTTTCCCTGGTTGGAATTCTGAACACTTCTTCTCCAAGAGACATACATGGAAGTCATGCTGTAGAGTGCTGTTAATCCATTTCTTCAGCTACAGATGACTTCATACACTTGCATGTTCCATCCTGACTTCCTATGTGTTGTTTTCATGGGAAAACATATACTGATGCACGTCAACTTCTAAACATAGTACATTCCTAAAGTGAGGACTTTCTGTACAATTGTGGAGTTTTGGCTTAGGAAGCAGCAAAAAAAAAGAAGAAAAAAAGAGCAATTTATGAATTGCTTTACTCAAAAACTCATAAGAAGTATGTGAAATAAACACAACAAAAATCTATTCATAGAATTATGAAAGACAGAAAGAGAGGGAGAAAAGAAGGAAAGGAGGGAGGGAGGGAGGAGGAAGAGGCAAAACATTAACAGAGGTTGTATTTGGAGAGTAGGGCTATGACAGAAAGTCTGCCAATTTTTAATCACCAAAGGTCAAGGGCAAAATTAACCCCGGAGTTGGAACTACAGCAGGTTGGTTCTATGCTTTGCTGAGTGGGGAGGAAAAGCATCTTTCCAGACAGACAGATACAGCTTGTTAATGTCCATGCTGTCCTGATCGTTGGTTTTCAATTCAGGATCAACTCCAGACATGGTATGTAATGCAGGAGCAAGGCACAGAGTTTCTGATTTGCTTTAGGGATGAAATATAAACCAAAAGTCCTTGGCACTAAAGGAAATTTTAACCCTTAGGACTTATACTTTTACCCTTTTCTCTTCTCTCTTCTATCTCCTCCTCCTTGGATTCTTGATGCTATCGTTCTCAGTTTTGTTTCACATTCCATCGTACTGCCTTCCTTCTGCCTCTGTGTAGACTTGTATGGTTGGGAGATCTTTGAGATCTCCTAAGTCTGTTTTATAGATGAGGAAAACTGAAGCTAAGACTTATTGAAATGTTCCCTCAGTGAACAGCTAGTGAGTTCTAGAGCCAGAAATATCCAGAGTTAAATCCAATCTTTTGCTATTCCTTCACCTTTCTAACTTCCACAAAAACACCAAACCTTTCTAGAAAACCACAGGAAAAAGCTAAACATGTTCTTGAATATGCTTGCAACCTTGGGGTAGGCATAGCTAGCTTAGAGAAATCTTAAAAAAGACTAAGTATAAAAGAAAAATGGATCAATTAGACTTCATCAAAATGAAAACTTATACTTATCAGAAAATTCTTTTAAGAAAATGAAAAGGCAAGCCACAATCTGAGAGAAAATTTTATATATATATATACATATATATGACAAATAACTTGTATGCAGAATATATAAAGAGTTCCTATAAATCAAGAACAAAAAGATAAACAATGCAATTTTTAAAAGGACAAAAATCTTAATAGAAACTACATGGAAAAGATATGCAGATGTCTAATAAGCACACAAAAAAGTGCTCAACATCAGAACTGAAAATTAAAACCACTCACCCACTAGAATGGCTAAAATTGAAAAGAACCACAGCACCAAATACTGGTGCAAATGTGGAACAACTCTCATACATTGTCTATGGGAGTGCAAAATGTAAAATGGCACAATTTCTTTAGAAACTCTTTGACAATTTCTTCTTTCAAGTTAAAAATACCATCTCGCCTTGGCCCAGCAGTTCATATCCTAAGTATTTGCCCAAAACAAATGAAAACTTATCTTCATAGCAGTTTATTCATAATAGGCTGAACTGGAATCATGAAGTGAATGGATGTTACAAATTGCAGTATATTCATGCAATAGATTCATGCAACAATGTGGAAGAATTTCAAAAACATTCCATTAAGCAAAAGAATCCAGAGTACGTACTATCTGACTCCATTTATATAAAGTTTGAGAACAGACAAAACTAATCTATATTCAAAGAAATCAGAACAGTGGCTGCCTGGGGGGGTGCAGATTGACAGCAGGAGAGGTGAGAATTTTGTAGGTGTGATGGAGATGTGCCATATTTTGGTTTGGGTTCATAGTGGATACATTTATTAAAACTCACTCAAGTGTCCACTTAAGATTTGTGTATTTCACTGAATATAAAATTTACCTAAGCAGTAATAATTTTAAAAAACAAAAATTAGGTGTATTCAAACAAGTGTACTTAAATATGGCAAGTTTTGGGTCTGTGTTCTCACTTTCATCCAGCTTTGGCCCGAGCGAGATTTCATTTGGTGCTGGGGCAGAGTTACATTGTCTCTACTGAACCGTAACCACAATCCTCTTAAAAACCTCCACTGCCATCGCACTACAATGTTTTGCTGGATAAAGACATTTGTCCGTTAAAATAAGAACATCTACAACCTATCTAGGATTGTGCTGAGGGAGAGAATGAAGCATTGGTGACATATAGATGGGACCATGACTTTAAAATATTTTCATCAATTTCCAAATTAAAATAGGCCCATTTTTAGCTCTTAGATATAGATTACTCTTTGGGGCAGTTTTATTACTAGAATATTACTAAAGTGATAAATAATTTTTAAATATTTCTACGTATTGTTTGTTCCAGATAGGTCAAAAGAATCAAATTCATATTTCTTAAACATAGAACATCAAGGTTATACATCTCCTCTTGGAATGTCACATAGCATTGGGCAGATGTAAAATTAGTTTTAATTTAATTCCTTTAAGATACTCATTATGTGTCTTTCTGTACCATTTTCTCCTGCTTTGGAAGGAAATGGAACGCATGACTTTTTTTCTTCTTCTTCTTTTTATTTTATTTATTTGTATTTTCTGCATTCTGAAAATATATTAAACGTGCAGCCATGTTGGAAATTGTGAAAGAGGAAGATTTGAGAGCCAAGAGCAAAATGCTTCTAATTTTAAAGACTGAGATTTAGTTTAGTCTTGGATGCCATTATAGTGAATAATGGGAACTGATCCTTCTTTCAAAAGAAATATTACCAGACGGTCTTAGCGTTCAGCGCTTAATGCTGCTGTGAATTTCCAGTTATACCCCAAACTCTTCATTTCCCCAGTGTTCCTCCTCACCTCTGTCATCAGACAAACACGAAAGGAATCTGAAACCCTTTTTCACGTTTTCTGAAATACTTACTGGTGCTGGGAAAACTTTTTCTTTGTGAGAATAGGGTTTTGTATAGAAAGACAAAAACCTGGAGCCTGAATCAGATCCACCAGGCTAATTACTACAACTCTGAAGTTTATTACTTTTAAATATTAACTACTTAAAATGATTCATTTGGAGATCAAAATGATTAATCCTCCTCAGTCACTATAAATGTCAGCGGCGGGATTAAGGGATTTAGATGGCCATGTTTACTCAACCTTAAATTTCTGTACTTAAAGACACAAGTTAAATAGCCCCGGTTTATCATTGTTTCATGTTAATGTTTTCCTCTTAGCTCCCTCTTTCAGCTCTCCTGCTTAACTGATTGTTAACTAATTTGGACTGTTAAGTAGGCAAGGGCTTCTTTCAGCCCTGGCGGTCAACCTGCTTTGTAGATTACCTTCCAGAAGGTGTGAGCAGATAGATGTAGCTTATAGCCCTCCTCCGGACACAGTGGGGGTAATCCTCCCCCCCCCCCACTCGCCCTTTATTGGTCTAATGTCTTGAGCCTCCGGCTTACTGCTAAACTTGTATCCAGTTCCTTGCCACGTTGCCAATTTTGGATCCACATTATGAATCACTGTGGTGCTGCTTCAGTCACAATTACTGAACCCCCGCTGCTCCATGCCAAACCGTATGCATATTTATACCAATACCTACTGCAGTTTGACTATCAGATCCCAGCAGATATGTTGTAGGCATATTATCACTGGGTCTTGGATTGTTCTAAAGAAATAATTACTAAGTAAAAGCAAGAAGCAGATTCATTTTCAGAATGCTTTTGATAAAAACTAATTTTAAAGTTATTTCTCTAATTACAAACGGTCGCTAACATCAGACTTGCACTGTTTTGCAGTTGGAGGTATAAATCCTTCATGATACGTGCTTAAGAAGATGCTCTTTCTGGACAAGTCAGCCGACTCATAACCTAATTTTTCTCCTTTGAGCCACCAATCCTTCTCATCAATATCCATATGTCTCTCCTCCGCTGGAGGCTTCACAAAGCTTAGCTGGAAGAAAACACGTATTCTCTGGGGCCATTCATTCTAATCCTGCTCTCTCTGCTTACAAATATCTTGAGGTTTTCCCTTCTCATCAAATTCACCCTAGATCCTCAGTTTTACATGTGCATTAACAGAAGTACCCTTCACAGCTCAGTTCAGGATGAACGCTGGGGGGCAACCTGCAGTGGCTTCCATTAGACTTGTGTTTTGAGTAATAAATTGACTTTTAAGTATAGTGTACCGTGGTCATTTTCTCTGTCCTCTCAGAATTTGAGAATATTAGTATTGGATGAATTCTTATCAGTTATGGATGTTAATATCATATTAACAGATAAACTGACCATGCACTTGAAGATACTTGCATTTTACATACACAGTAAAATGGGGTATGGGGAGTTAAAGTATTTAGTGGGATTTTAAGCTAGTTTTTAAAATGTAGGGCCTTATAAGTGAAGATTTACACTCTCATTGAAATTTCTGTTGCATGTTCGAGAGTGGGTATTCTGTTCAAACAGTGACAATCTTAAAAAGGTTAAAGTGTTTGGAGTGTCCCATGACATATGCATTAGAACTCAAAGGGAAAAAAGTTACATACATTTCTATTACTGTGTGATCTTCTTATCTTATTATTTTGCAAATACAGCAAAAGGGGGAACTCCAGCTAAAATGGGGGTGACACTAATTCCATAAGCATCAAATAAGAAATATTTGCCCAATTTGTAGTTTTGGGTAATGTTCTACCCTTGGAAAATGTCACTCCACGTCTGAGAATAGATCATTGCATCCAAGCTCAGAACAACCAAGGAAAATACTTGAAGACAGTTATAGATTATTTTATTTCTGTGTATTAAATTTATATTGATTCTTCTACCCATTTCCCATACTTACTCAATTTGGGGGGTTATTACTATAGAAGAAATGAGTGGTTACTTTTTTTAAAATAAATCCGTATATGATGAAGGGAAAAGGAAGAATTGAAATGATAGAAAAACTGTGCTCCTGTATTTCTCACGTAACTTCATTTCTTTACAATAAACGAGGAACATTTACAGCCCAGCTTCTCAAGAGAAGGTAATAAATTAAGTACCTGTAATTATTGAATAGACTCTATAAAACAGCAAATCAAGAAAATATATTTGTTCTTTTAAAAAGAAGATAGACTTTAATTTTTCCTTAGTTTTAATTAATGAAATTATTATGCAAAATAAAAATTCACAACTAGAAAATAGAAACTTACTAATTTGCTTCTCTACAACTCCTTCTAAATGATCCATTATACAAGTTATGGAGCCTTCCTCGCTTTTATTCATGCTCAAAAGCCATAAGCACTTATATAATCCATTGGCCCTCTTTCTTAGTTTCCAATGGGACCATACTATACACGCTACTCAGCAACTTGTATTTTTTTGCTTAAAATATATATAATGGGCTTCTCTCCAGATCTGAAGATATAGGTCCAAATTCATTATTTATACTAGCCACATAATGTTCCACCCATGGGATATATAATTTATTCAGCCATTCCCTTGCTGGTAAACAACCCATTTATTCTAATTTTTGCAAGAATGCCATAGTAAAATTGTTTGTACATGTACGTTTAAGATCAAGCAATTTTATTTCCATAGGATGTAGTCTCAAAAGCAGACTTTTTGAGCTAAAGAGTACTTTTAATCTTAATAGAAAACTGCTTTCAAGTAAGTACTAAAGCAGCGTAACAGAAGGCAAAGAAAAAACTGATAGAATAAAGCAAGAATGAATTCACATAGCAGGCTCACAGAATCAACTACTTTTTAAGAGAACAATGATTTTTGATTTATTCCCCAGATTTCAATACCAATGACCTATATTCCAACTCCTCATCGCAAACTTGCAGTGTGATATAAAAGAGAATCAACGGATAATAACAAATTCTGGTGAGGCTATGCAGAAATTAGACCCCTCACACACTGCTGGTGGGAATGTAAAATGGTGCAGCCACTGTGGAAAACAGGCTGGTAGTTCCTCAAGAGGTTAAACATAGAGTTCCTATATGACCCAGCAATGCCTTTCATAAGGATATACTCAAGAGAAATAAAAACATGTGTCTATGTAAAAACTTGTACACAAATGTTCATAGCAGCATTTCATAATAGGCAAAAAGTGGGAACAACTCAAATGGCCATTAAGTGATGACTGGATAAATAAAATGTGGTCTGTTCATACAATGGAATGTTATTCAGCCATAAAATGGAAGGAAGTACTGATACGTGCTGCAGTATGGATGAACCTTGAAATCCCTATGCTGATGAAAGAAGCCAGACACAAAAGGACGTGTATTCTAGGATCTCTTTTCTTTGAAAAGTCCAGAATAGGCAAATCTATAGAGACAGGAAGTAGATTAGTGGTTGCCTAGGGCTATGGCGGGAGGCAGAATAAGAGGAGAAATGGGAAGTGACTGATAATTGGTGCAAAGTTTCTTTCGGGGGTGATAAAAAGGTTCTAAAATTGATTGTGGTGATAGTTGCACACCACAAGGTATATACTAAAAACCATTGAATTGTACACTTTAAATGGGTGCGTTGTATGCTTTGTGAATTATATATCAATAAAACTGTTTTTTCAAAAAGAACAAACAAGTGAGGGAGAAAGAAAAATCTAGACTGAGAAATCTGGACATGGGAAGGGAGAGAATACTGGACCACCCTCCCCCTGGGTGACGTAGTCACCCTTTGTCACTCAGAGACTGGTTCCTCATGTTGAGTCTTTTTCTTTTCAACTCACACAGAGATAGTCGATATCTTGCTTCTTGGTGAGCATGACTGTGCATTGCAGCTTTGAGAAATTCCTCCCTTCTCTAACTAGGTTCTAGACGCCATGTGAAAAAAAGACCAAATAGCTAACCTGTTTTTCCAATCCCCTTCTTTTTTAAAGAGGTAGATGTGCTGTGTGCTAACCTCACTCGAAGTATCTGTTCTAATGCAGTCCTTTTCACTCTGTCACATACCCTCACTCGTTTTTTAAAATGTGAACTTTTTAAATGCTACAACCTGCCTAGG
This sequence comes from Equus przewalskii, assembly GCF_037783145.1. NCBI lineage: Eukaryota > Metazoa > Chordata > Mammalia > Perissodactyla > Equidae > Equus > Equus przewalskii. The sequence continues at coordinate 26,189,004 of NC_091858.1, read as the reverse complement.
TTGCGTTCATTCAGTTTTCTTTTATAGATTTTTCAAATTTATGGGTGTCATAAAACAAAAATGCCTAATCTAACCCAAGCTAACCCTGCCTTTTAATCACAATGAATTTCATCCTCAGGTATACTTTATTCTTGCTACAATTTATTGTTTTGGTACTGTTTCAAATTGTAATGGGAAATGCTGTTGATGACCCTGCTGAGAAAGGTTACCAAAATTCAGTGCACAGGAGGTAAATACTTATTTCACCAGTCTCAGCCAAACAGAATTAATATGAGGATTTTAAAGGGCAAAGAAAGAAATTAAAGTAATGGTGTTGGAATCATTGCAAGGAACACAATGTGAAGAAACTATGGAAAATAAGAATCTGTGTAGCTTTATCTCTTTCATGTTACTTGAAGCCAAAGTTGCCTTTAGGCAAGAAGGTCAAGTTTTTAGCCTGGTTCCAGAAGCATCTTTGCTGCCTTTTTTCTGCCTTTTTCTTCCCACTTCTCTACATTGCCTTAAAGCCCTCACACCTACCCCCTAAAAGCCCACCCTGCCCAACCCCCCACCTCCATGATAACTCAGCCAACAGTCCCTTCTCCCAGTCAGGGACCTTTCTTCTGTCCATCTTCCCTCTGTTTGTCAAAATTGAGTATCTTTTCCATAAGTATACCCCATCTTGCTAGACATTGCTAGATTGTGAGGAATAATCTAATAGACTAATTTATTCTAGTTTAGGATTGTTGGCATTAGAACGAGGGATCCTACAAGCAAGAATCCTTAACTAAAGAGGAGAACTGACAACAACAGAATTTGAAGCCCTGAGGCAGGTCTAGGGTAGAGAAATTTTTGAATGAAGGAAAAATACAGATCCACTTTGGTGGTGCTGTGGCCATTCTAAAATTATTTGAAAATGTTCCTCTCCCCACTCTCAAATTATCCAGCTCTCTAGATTATTAATTACATTTGTCAAGTGTTTATTTTGTTAAGCCATTTTTCATTTAGCCTTTCTTTATGCCGGTCACACTTACATAAAGCAGCTCTTAAACCGAGTCATGATAGTCCTGAAAGATGAAAAAACAGAATGGTAAAGTGACTTGAACAGAGCTAGTACGTGGTTTTAACTTAGGTCCATCAGAGGTCAAGTTTAGCGTTCTTTCCTGGAGGAAACAAAAGCAACCTTTTAATTCAGTACGGAAATCTACCCGCGGTCCTCCACTTGTGCTTGCTTTCCATTGCATTTCAGAAATAGCCCTTAAGAGTTTTGAATTATTGTGAGACAATGATTTCACGGCGTCAGAGGTTTAAGGAGTTTGGGATACACGTATCAATTCAGTGAATATTGATTTGCAAAGTGAACTGTGTTTACATACCTGGATACCAAATAATAAAGATGGCAGTTTTCTGCCGTCTTTCACCTCAAAGATGTTCGCATCGAGGTGGCAACAGTATGAAAAGTCAATAACGTGGAAAATGTTTCCAGTTACATTTCAGAGATTAGAAAGGGAGTTCTTACCATCTTTTAACGTCTCTCTTATTTTTATTCTCCAATGTGGGCACCTCCCAAAATAGAAGAAAGATGCAGAGGATCTTATCATTCATTTTCACCTTTTAAAAATTATTTTATATTCTTATTTTGAAAAATCAGCATGTTTGATGGTAATATTTAACTGTTTTACACCCTTTTTTCCCCTTTCTATTTTAAATGTGATATAAAAATAACAATACGTAAGCTCTTCCACTGCTATTCCTTTAACTGCCCATGACATTGCCTTTTTTCCTGGATTTCTTACCTTCTCAAGTTTGCCCTCTTTCTCACTGTTCAATGAGCTCTTTCTTCCTTTTTATCTCTTCTTTTTTTTTTCTTTTTTTTGAGCTACTTCCTTTTCTTTTTTTTCTTGACATACTTTTTGGTTCAGATACTTATTCACCTCTCTCTGATAAGCACAGTTTGATTTGTAGCTAATTGTAGGAACAGATTTTCATTCTTTATGAGTGTCATTGTCAGGATCCATTTGGAAGTCTGACCAGATAAAGCTGATTCCAACTTCTGATATGACCACAGCAATAAAGCAATTAACCAAACCAGTTAAAATGTGCAGAGGCCTCGAGGGTGCTAATATCTTTACTGCCAAATATTTACTATATTGTGCCTTATGTTTGACTCATTTTCTAGAAGACTCAACATGTTATTATCCCAAATAATTTATAAAACCCTCTTTTAAAAAATATGATGTATGTCATTTCTCATACCAGCCAATTAACTTTGAAACGTTCATAGATTTAGAGATAGAAGTAAAACAATGAAAACTATGAATAATATAAATGCTTAATATTCTTACAAGGTTGGTATTATGTGGTAGCATTTGAATCACTGTTTGTATACTATTAATCTTTGCATGTATTTTGATTCTGGTTGGTCCATAAATCTCAGACTCCACCATGCCAACAAGAGGCAAGAAATGGAAGAGCCATATATATAAATATACATCCTACAAGCATACATTTTTCTCTCTCTTCTCACTCATAGTATCATAAAACATATGTGAAATTTCAGGAATAAATACAGGATTGGAAAAGTCATTAATAACAGCAGTCATTTTAAAGTGTCACCTAATTTAAACACTTTTGCTTTAAGTTATTGCGGTGTCATGAGTTTTATTATGCTCAATTTATTAGTAAAGGCCTGTAGAGTTCACAGCCATTTATTTGTCAGAGAACTTGATTTTATCATTAATTTTTAAATACATAATACTCCCACTTTATTTTTAGAGTGCACTTTATTTGCAAAAATGGATTTGCTCTGATCAATACAGATGTTTCCAGGTGTTTATTAAGGCAAACAATCTAGAAAGTCAGAGGTCTGCAAATTTTCAAGATTATACTCCAAAGTTACACTCCAGAGTTTAGTGTGTTATACACACACACACACACACACAATGCATGTTTATATTGGTTGTTGAGTTAAGGTGGGAAGATAACAAGTAACTTATTCTTGAGGGAAATATTTTCTGTTCCAAAGAAGTGACATCTTGGTGCAAAATCCTATCCCTTAGGACTCGAGCCAGGACACAGGAAATAATCTGACGATGTCTATTGCTTCACAAGTCTGCTAAACAAAATTCTATCGCTGATAGCTAACCCTTTCTCTGGGTTGAGTTTTCATGGTCTGTGCTGTTTTACTTGCCCGTCTCTCTGGAAGGTGCTTCTGGGCTTAAATAATTGACAAAGGAGCTCAAAGCTGGGGTGTGTGGCAAGTCAATGGAGGAGCCCCACCCCCGCTCCCATAATTGCGTCCATTTGACCGTGTGCCCTACGATGCTAATGTAAACACCTGGTGCTGATAGCTGAAAAACCTGAATTCTTGAGTATTTATTTTAGGAAGATTTTCTTTAAAAAATAAAAGAAGAAAAGAAAAACTAAAGCTAAACATATACTCACTAGCTGTTATCTCTTTTTCCCCCTAATTAGGACAGAATTTTACCCTAAGGCAGTTAGGAGTTTGTGAACCAGCAACTCGAAGAGGACTGGCATTTTGTGCGGAAATGGGGCTCCCTCACAGAGGTTACTCTATCAGTGCAGGGTCAGATGCTGATACTGAAAATGAAGCAGTGATGTCCCCAGAGCATGCCATGAGACTTTGGGGCAGGGGGGTCAAGTCAGGCCGCAGCTCCTGCCTGTCAAGTCGGTCCAACTCAGCCCTCACCCTGACAGATACGGAGCACGAAAACAAGTCGGACAGTGAGAGCGGTAAGTTTCATTTTTTGCTTTATAATGGTGTTCAGTGCTTCTGTCTGTTTTGATTGACTATGCGGGCATGTTTTTCTTCCTATCTTCCTTCCTCCTCTCCTTCTTTCTCTTTCTTTCTTCTTCCTTTCTTTTTGTTTAACGCAGTAGAATTCAAGAAATGTCCTTGAATAATGCTTTCCTTTTTCCTGGAAAAAAATCAATTTTTGACATCAGATTGTTGTTAAATTATGCAAGTGGTCTATGATGTGTTAGCTATAGTTTTGAAAAACAGTTTAATCATGTACAGGAAAAAAAAACAGATCAGCTTTGACTTATCTTGGACCATGTCACCTGTTATCCTCGGTGGAGTTGCAAAGCTCGCGGTGATGAAGTTTACCCCAGAGCCAGTTTGCAATCAAAGATGTCTTTGTAGATTCCTCTTGAAGATATCTCAAAGAAGCTGCAGAATCTTAGAATGGATGAGTGAGCACACAGAATAGTTTATTAACAGGGCTCAAGTGATTGAAGAACAAATTTGATCATGCTTTAAACTTACCAGTTGATGAGAGCAATTGAAAGCTTGGTAAAGAGGGGGAGTTGGGACTTTGATGTGTTTTCTGGATTGGATTACTATGCAATTAAATTCAAGCACAAAAATTGGATTTTAGGATATCCAAATAGCAGCTTTACATATTGAAGAAAAATGTCTTTATAAATTCTTGGGACTTTTTCTCCTATTACTAATGCAGGATAATAAAAACAGTTAATTTATATGCAATAAGATATTTAAAAGAAAACTTAATTTTTAGTCAATGCTGCTTCTAAGAAGAATTGGAGCATCAGCATAGATGCACCAGACACCAAAAAGACATTTCTCCTTCAGCATTTAATATTAACAGTGCACTTGCCACTTCAATCTAGTTATTAATGCTATGTGTGTGCGATGCATCAAGGAGCAAAGAGAAAATTAAAATGGAAGATTTGCATGACATTTGGAAAGAAAAATGGTTGTTTTACCAACGATGTTTCATTTTTATAATTTATTGAGCAACTTTGTCAGCATGGCTCTGTAATAGGAAAGCAGGTCTATTGTCAGCTTTCAGTTTCAGCTAAGTCACAGTAGGAGGTGGTACCTAGTGCTTCCCACGGCTTATTACTAGATTCCTTTCTATTCATGAAAAAACAAAAAAGACTAATTTAAACCAACTGAAACAACACCTTATCTTCTGTAGATTACATTAGTGCATTAAACCAAAGTCAAGATCAGTTAATAATAAGCACTCGATATTTCATTTTGGACATGTCACTTCTTGGTGGAGGCTGGCTTTATTCCAACCCAAAAGAGGAAACAAGGGCAGTTCCTTCTGACAAAATGAGTTTTAGAATCAGGCTGCCAACATTTCCTGAGCTAATCCATTCACCTCCATAAAACCTGTGTTTATATCAGTTTTCAGTGTGGATTCAGAAGTCCCTAACTTTAAATACATAAAACTTAGCATAAACTTTGTTTCTCATCCATTGGCATCTTTGACAGCAGGTACAATGGTTATGTTGAAATGTAGCATTTGGCATTTGATTTTCTGAAAATGTGTGATAAAATTTATGCTGGTATAGAAAAGAGAAGAGTAGAATGCGGCAGAATAATGCATTCAGGTCTGATTATCTGCATTGTACATCGTCCATAGCCATATCTCTTAAATATTTTTTCACATCAGAGCATCTTGCCCTTTCCACCCACAACCTTTGTAGCATCTCTTTCTCTCTCTAATAACAAGTGTATCTTGTTATTGTATCTGTATTGGTAAAATATGAACTAATTTTATTATTTTTTAAATTGTACATCTGCTAAAACTGTCTCACGGTGAATTCCCAAATATATGCCACTTTTTTCTTTTCAGAAAATATAAAACTACAAACTTTGCAACATTTAGTTAACAGTATAAAATATCCAAATGATTGGGAGGAGAGGAGGAAGACCCCTGAGTTGCTCACCCCCTGGCCCTCTCCATCTGCATGGATTATTAGTAACTAGAGGAGGATCTCCTTTCCCCAGGATTCTCCTACGCCCCGTTCTTAGAGTGATGGAAAGGCAAGAAAAGACGCTCTCTTTCATTTCTCCAAGTGGTTGTCATGAAGCAGAGTGAAGAGAGAGAAGAAAAGAGCGTCCAGGGCTTTGCTTTGAAATTCAGAACATTTGGTAGCATTTGTTGAGAGTAAACAGGTCAGCCAAGTTAAGAGTGTAAAGTGTCAAAAACAATGTTTGTTGAGCTGGGCAAGTGATGACTTCAACTTGTGTTTCCTCTTTCCCCGAGGTTTGGCTGTGGTTGTTTTCTTAAACAACATTTTGATGGTCGAAGAACTCCCATTGAGGTCACTTTAAGGAAGAAAACAAAAGAGAGAATAAAATAGATATGACCTCATACTGAATACTGGCTATTGCATAGAGTTAATATGTGTGACCATAGGAACGTTTCCCTTTAACTTATTTGTTCTGAATTTTCAGTGATTAGTCAGACGGAGCAAGATTCCATCTAAAGTAATGAATTGCATTAAGATCTAGCGTGGAAGCATAAGTTTCTGAGCTATTTAGCAGACCTTATAATTTTGAATTGTGGAATTAGAGTATCAAGGATTTTTTTCGCATATATAAAATTTTATCTTAAGCTGGGTTATAGTAAAAACTAAAATTTATAATTGTACACATGGTCTTTTAACACTTTTATAAACAATATCCTCAAAACTATTACATGTTTACACTATTATTACTACTTCTGGTCAAATATTTCTAATGTAAAATCACTAAAATAACTCGATTTTACCTTCTTTGGATATTTTTAATTGCTCTAACTTTGAAAAACTATTGATTTTCCAGTAATATTTTCCTTTGACTTTCAATTATTCTAATTGTCTAATTTTGTTCATTCGTGTACTAGTTTGAAATGTGCCCTTGGATGTTCTATTGTATCACTATAGGTCGAAACAAGAAGGACATGTGTAAAATAACTCACCAAAATGAAACTAATTTAGGAACCAGACACTGACTTGTTTTCATCTGGTTGAGCATGGGAATTTTCGTTGACTGTTTTCATCATTTGAAATAACTGTGAATAAGGCTGTTTTCCCCAGAAAACATTCAACATTTGTAAAATTATGCAAGCTGAGTGCCTGATGGTCTAGTTATAACTTCAAAGAAGAGTTTAGACGCTAAAAGGAATTAGATTTCATTTATTTATTGATAAAGAGGCCAACAGTTCAAGTTAAGAAGGCGCTAGAACTGCTGTGAGGCTAATGAAATTTTGATGGCCCGTGCCTCCCGCGAAGAGTAAAAGAACATTCGGACCATGTCACACGTCTCCATGTTAGCAGAGATTCAAAACAAGTGATAAAATTTATTCTTTTGCAAAACTAACTCTTCACCAACCAGGGGAATTTGAAGTTAAAAAGCATTTTGAGGAAAAAAATTTTTTACAGTGTATTGAGTTTCATATGGAATTCCAAATGTTAATCTTGTCCCAAGTTAAGAGTATGCGAGAAGTCCTTGCTTTTGACACGCATTGATTGCTGTGGTTGTCTTCCTGGTTCTAAGTCAACTGCCGTGCGCCAGGGCAAATACCGGAGGGGCGGTGGCTTGTGGCCACCTCAGAGCAGCAGTCCTAGTAAGCTGTTAAGAAGTTAGAAAATAAATGTGATGAGATGCCCTAATCAAAGGTAAAATTACCAGCGTGCTCTGGATTGTCTTAGGCGATGCTCCTGTCTCTGATGTATTGTTAAAAGACACCTGACTGCATTCCCGCTCTCCAGCTTTGCAAGTAATCTGATCTCAATTCCAAATATCTATTTAAATGTCAGGAACAAAGGAATTTTTTATCAAAACATCAACCTTTAAGCTTTAAAAATGTTTGCTTGTGCATCTTTTCCCAGAAGAAGCCAAGCGTCTATTATCCTTTGTCATCCAGCAGTGTGGTCTCACGAAAGATGTCTGGATTCAGAATCACACCAGTCAGGGTTTGAATCCTCTCATTCAACCCCCGCGACTGTTTGCTCCTGGGTCACCCAAAGCTTGGGTTCCCAACTTTTTCATCTCTGCCTGCTTCTTTGTCAGTTGTACTGCTAGTTCTGGAGACGTGGTGCCCTCCTATGGAAGGTCCTCATCTTGCTCCTTCTCCCTGTCTCCGTGACCTCTTGGGCCCCTTGGAAAGCGATGACCTTTGACATTAGACCAGGAGGAGTTGGCACTCCTCTTCTACCTCATCGTGATTTGGGACCTCGAGAGCCAATATTGAGGACAATAGTAGAGAATCTGTTGTTGGGGGGCACACCACCTGAGCTTGAATTGGCTCCCCTACCTCCCAGTGGCGTGACCTTGGCCAAGCTACTTAACATTCCTGGGCTTCAGTCTCAGGGGTAAAATAGAGAAAATAGTAAATAGTATATAGTCCTTATAGGATTGTATATAAATGAGGATTAAGTGAGTTCAGTCATATAATGTGCTTAGAACAGTGCCTGGCATCTAGTGAGTTCCAAATAAGTGTGTGTCCCTTCCTTCTCCCTTCCTCCTCGTACTCTCCCTCTCTGTTAGTCAAGCGTTAGCTTATTTGGCAAGATGAGAGAGAACCAGTGGTCTCCTCCAGGAAAGACACTGATAATTTGCATAGTCTGGAATTTCTGTCACCATTTATTGACTCTTTTATTTTTCTCCAAAATTCCACATCCTTTTTAATTTATTATAATTAAATGAATGTACATTGAATGGTGCTGATAATTAGTTTGATGACTGTGGACTTCAAAGACTTAAGTATGCTCCTTCCCCTCCTGGCCAACGGAAATTTCAAAAGTAGTGTTTTCCTCAAAGGCATGTTACTTAGGCAGCCAGTCAATTAAAAGGCAATTTAACTGATGCTCGTCAGTTCACACAATAAAATAAATCATTCCTGGAAGACTTTATTTCTCACTTGGGGTCTTAGCAATATACCTGTTGTAGGACTTCACGAATGCCACACTAATTGTGCATGATACTAAAGTATTAAGGGCCAGTTTGGCTCACAAAGAGGGCATAAGATTAAAGTGCAATATGTTTAGGTGTAACAGATGCTGCTTTGCACAGCTAAAACACTTCAAAGAACCCATTTGCTCATCGTTTGAAACAGTATTTTAAGTCTATGTTCTGTGTGGACAGAGAAAGTCTAAAAGTCAAGTTATTGTACTTTAAAAGGAAAAAAGTATACCCCTTGAACCACTTTGATAACCTATTGTAGTGATAACATTTACATCAGTCTCTCAACAGAGAACCTTAGCTATTTTGCAATTCAATTTACCATGTCAGGCAGAGTATGTTCCCTGAAAGAGTGGGCAGTGCAATTTCTTCTCTTTCTGAGCAACCTCCTATAGGTGAGACAGCGGAAATGGAAAGACTTGTAGCTATTCTATTACCAGTTAAATTCTGGAACAGTTTGGGAGAAACTGCCAGTGGCATTGGGGTACCCTGTTATGTCCTATACTTGCGATGCTCCCAGCGATGACGCAGATGTCATTTCTCTCCTGGCTCTTTTCACAAAGAGGATAATATTTGAGTTTTCTGAAGATAATTTGAAGAGAGCTGTATTATTTTGCCTGACTAGTCTAATTCCATTCCTTCAACTATATCCACGAACCTTTCAGCCTACTTTGGAAATTGATTGTGAGAATTAAAATGGAGTTCTGTTGCTGTAAGAAATAAATGGTATTTCAGTATTATTCTAATTTTATGAGGTTCTATTACACATACTAAACTATAACTTGAATATAAATTCTATTATGGGCCTTCTTCTGGCATGTAATGGTCAATTCTGGCATGTCCTACTGTAGTAAATTATATTTTATGTTTTAGGTGCTGTGGGATGTCAAAAATAGCAAAAGTAATAATGTTGTGTGCTTACTAAATCAAGCTCAGAATTAAAGTGCTGCTTTGTAAAGTACAATCGAATATTTTCCAACATATAGAAATAGTTACATTGCCTGGATATGTATACATTTGTAGTTTAAATAGCGACTTGTCATTCTTTTAGCAAAACCTTCCATATTTCATTTAAGGATGACATATATTCACTTCATGGATATGTTACAAGTCACTTGAGCACAATAAGTTATGATTTGAATACATTTTTCTCAAATTTAGTATTATGAAGCTGGAGTTAAGAAGACTATAAAGTCCACTACCATTGTTGTTATCACTTAAGAATTATACACATTTATATTTTCCATTCTAAGAGGATTTTTGGGACCTCTTGGCAGTTTGTTACTCTTCACATGAATACTGCCATTTCTACAAAACTCAACTTGTGTTCTAAGTATTTCTGTTCAAAGTATATAGAGTATATACTGTCTCTGTTTAAATTCTAAATGTTCTTTTAATTATAGTGTTGAAATCAAAGTAAAGCATACTATGCACATATCAAAACTGATGATGTGTGCTATTTTGATTTTTGAATGTGTTTTTCATATCCTTGAAAAATCACAGTGGTAGCAGTAAAATTGTTTTAATTAATGAATTGAACAGCAGCCGATGCTGAATCAGGTTTATTGATGTAATTATCACTGAAATAGAAAAAGTAAGTGTTAGAGCCATAGAACCTTAGTTTATTTGCCATTCTGAGGGTATTCAAGTGTTTGAAGAGCAACTAACTGATTTTTTGGGTAGTATTTAAAGAATATTCTCTTAAGTCATGTAATTCTGTTTATTAACATTACATATATACACAAATTTAAATGTGAAAATCTTATACATTATTTACTGAGTAGTTTGAATGATGGTTTCACTATATTGGAATTTTCTTATATTTATCAATTAACTTGAAATAGTTTTCCATAATGAATAGACTGTACATAAACTAAATGTAAACGCTTTTTGAATGCTTATTAAAATGGATATGAATTCATATCAAGTTGAGAAAAGGGCAATTAAAGATGTGTTATGAATAGTATCTTGACCTTAAGTATTATTTTAAGTCACATAGAAACTGAAAACTGGGGGCCAGCCCCGTGGCCGAGTGGTTAAGTTTGCACACTCTACTTCGGCAGCCTGGGGTTTCGCTGGTTCAGATCCCTGGTGCAGACATCTCTCATTAGGCCATGTTGAGGCGGCGTCCCACATTCCACAACTAGAAGGACCCACAGCTAAGATACACAACTATGTACCAAGGGGATCTGGGGAGAAAAAGCAGGAAAAAAAAAAACAAAAAAACCCCCTGAAAACTGAATAAAGTTTAGATGTGACTTTTTGACTTGATTTCTTATTTAGTGTATCAACTGTGTCTTCAATGAATAATAAATTCTGAGTATTGTACCAGGTGCAGGAAAAACAAAAATGAGTAAGACATAGTCTCTGACTTCTAGAAACTCACAGGCTGGTTAGGCAAACAGGCAAGTAGACGTTGTGATTGTATTTTAATGTGGTAAGTGGTATTACAACACAACATGCAAGGTCAGTGACAGCACAGCGCACGTTGTTGCCAACTGGGAATTGGGGCAGGAGGGGAGAGAATGTTTCACTAAGGAGGAACGAGGTGGACTGGAACACAGGCTTAAAGGGTGTGTAGCAATTCAACATGTAGACAAAGCAGCAAAGGAGACGGTGTAAAATCTCTGGGGAGTGTTAGGAGAGCCACAGGCTGTTTGGTGCCTGAAACAGAGGGTGTGTAGATGAAGGATGAGAGCTGAGGCTGCGTGAGCAGCGCCAGACCAAAGCACAAGGGGCCTTCAGGGCCAGGCTAAGGAATTTGTACTTTTTCCTGCAGGGGAATGCTCTGAAGGACTTTCACGCAGAGGTATTTTACTGTCATATTTACGTTTTGTGAAATACCCTGAAAGCAGTGTAGAATGTTGACTCTCCCACGGGGAGTAAGCTCTGTGCGGGTGTGGCCTTGTTCACCATTGTATCTCTGTGCTGATCTCACCCAATGCCTGAACCCAGAACTGGAGCTTTTGCTGAGTGAATGCATAATGGACTTAGAGGTCAAACTTCTTTGACAAACGGGCCAGTCAGATAGTATTGTAATTATCAAAGTGAGAAAATATGAAAGTTTGAACCAAGAACCAGAAAGGAAAGGCAGACTAATTCAAATAGAATCAAGACTTAAGGATTAACTCATTACTTTGGGGTTACGGAGAAGGAAGACATTTAAAAAGACCCTCTAACATGGAAGACGGGGTGAGTGATGGTATAATCAAAGTTGGAGGTTAAAGTATATTGTTTGTGGTAAAGTCAGTAATTCAGACAAGGGTAAGTTATATCCGAGATGTCTTTGGGACATCAAAGTTCAGTAACCTATTAAGCAATTATATATAGGCAAATTCAATTAGATTTTGTTTAGAAATATTTACTTTATGGTTTATATGGTTGCATTAAAGCCATGGGGTAGAATTAAACATCTCCCCAAAAGCAAATAGAATGAGAAAAGAAGACTGAAGGTAAAATCCTGAGATAAAATTTAGCATGAGGGTATAGAAGAAGGATCTAGAAGACCAATGAAAGAGAGAGATTTTCCGGAGAGACGAAAAGAAAACCAAACAAGATCAGTTCACAGGAGACAAGAGAGACAGGGCATGTTCAGCAGAGTCAAAAGCTTCCAAAGTTCTCCTAAGTTAAGCGCCAAAGATATCCTTTGGATCACACAGGAGGACAGTGATTTCTCTGCAGTGAGTGTGGCAGTCAAGTTGCTGTAGCTGGTAGAGAGATGAACAGAAAGCTAAAATATGGCACCAGCAAGTGTAGATTATTCTTTCCAATGCTCACATAAGAAAGGAGGGAGCTAGACGGGTAACTCTGGGTAAATATAGGGGCGGGGACATTTTTATATGGGGAGACATTTCAGCATTTCTACAAGGAAAGGAGCGACACAGTAATGAGAATGTGAAAAAGAGGAGATTAAGGGGAAAAGTGATAGAGTCTTGCCTCTGAGGAATCAGAACAGAGGGATCCTTGGAATATAAACTCATGTCACTATGACTTCCTCAAAACTTTTTATCTTTTTAAGATCCTGTTCATCTTACAACGTATCTGTCTAATATTGATTAAAATCACAGCAAATGTCAGTGTAGTATAAATTGATGATATTTGATGCAGTGAGAGTCCATGTCATCAAAATGTTTGGGAGAAAGTATGTTCTTATTTAAACTTATTTTATTTAAAATAGTTCTGTAAAATTGTGGGAAAAAAAAGGTAAGGCACACCCAAAATCTAATGGAACACAGGGAGTTATCAACTTTAAAGCCTGAACTTAACAGGATTGCTCTCAGTACTACTCCAGATACAAAGGTAATTTCTTATTTCCTTTCCTTCATTCTTGATTTGTGTGTGTGTTTGTGTGATCTATGTATAGATATATAATAAATAAATAGATGGGTATGAATAATTAAGTGTATATTTATGTATGGATCATACACACACCTATATACATGTATACCTATATAGATGTGTGTGTGTGTACGATCTTTACCCTAAGGATTAAATTCATAGCTCGAAAATAAGTGTTTCCACTTGAGTAACTGCTACATGGTTTTGCACCACCTATATTAAATTTAAATTTTTTTTGCTTAAAAACAAAATGAACGTTGAGGCTGGCCCCGTGGCATAGTGGTTAACTTTGGTGCACTCCACTTCAGTGGCCCAGGTTCACAGGTTCGGATCCCAGGTGTGGACCTACACCACTCATCGGCCATGCTGTGGCAGCAACCCACATATAAAGTGGAGGAAGTTTGGCACAGACGTTAGTTCAGGGCTAATCTTCCTCAGCAAAGAAAAAAGAAAGACAAAAAACAACAGAAAAGCCCAAAATGCATTTGTTTATGAACAAAATTATATAATCAGATTTGATTATTAATGAACACTCTTGAGGCATTATCAAACATTAATTTTTTTAAATACACAAAAAGGGACCAAAAAACTGTATCACAAGTGATATGTTCAAGAGAGATAGAAATAGGCTATAAAAAGCTAGAATGGTAGTTATCAGTATTTGCATAGTGAAATTTGGAAAATTGTCACTTTGTGAAATGATTATTCAGACTAAACTGAATAAATTATTTGTCTTGATTGGTTAATATCAAAGTAATCAGTAGGAAGTGGGCTTGCCCTTCCAACTGGTTTTTATGGGGTGTTAAAGAGAGATCTTAAAATTTTGAGATACAGCAGATGGAGATTCCTAGGGGATTTGAAAGTGCTTGAATGAAATGTCAGTTGCTGCAGAAAACAAGCATAAAACATTCCCTTGCAATGGATTGTGTTTCATTTACTGTGACTGGAGTTCATTGTATAGATTGTAGGGTACAAAATGTGCTTATGGGTGAGCCAAATTGTTTCAGTGAACCTATTTTAAAGAGTTTAAGTCTTCACATAATTATTAGAAATTTTTTTTTCTTTTTTGGTGAGAAAGATTCACCCTGAGCTAACATCCCTTGCCAATCTTCCTCTTTTTTCGCTTGAGGAAGATTAGTCCTGAGCTAACATCTATGCCAGTCTTCCTCTGTTTTGTATGTGGGATGCCGCCACAGCATGGCTGATGAATGGAGTAGGTCTGTGCCCAGGATCCAAACCTGAGAGCCTGGGCTGCCGAAGTGGAATGCATGGAACTTTAACCACTCGAACTTGGGGCTGGCCCCCTATCATTAGAATTTTTAAAGCATTCAGTTATTATTTGCATTGTACTCTCAATAACCCAAGTAAAATGACAAACGTGGTAAAAATGGAATTTTAGATTAAACAAATTTAAGTATAAAATATTATGTGTTTAAATTCATGACTTTAATTTATCTCTTTTAATTACTTGGCATTACATGTTCATTAGACAACACAGAGAAACAAATGGATAATATTGACTAGCTCCTATTTTGGGATTTACGCTTTTATTCTTTTTTAATTAAAATTGCAATTTCTGTTTTGACCCAAGTTTCCTCATGTTATTAGATATCCTTCTGCAACATAATACTTTTCCATGCTCTGACTTATAGTAATTTGTTTACCGTATCCACTACTTTTGGACATCTTGGCTGTTTGAATTTTCACTACTATAAATTGTGTTGTGATAAGTATCCTGGTGGTTAAATCTCTACAGTTAATTCTGTTACTACCTTAGGATAAATTCTGGGAAGTGGACTCTCAGAGCCAAAGGGTATGTACAATTTAAAGCTTTTGATACACCTTGGCAGAATGCCCTGAAAAAACTTGTGTCAGTTTACACTCCCACTAGCAGTATAAAAAAGTTGGTTTTTTTCCACATGCCATTGACAACAAACGTTGCCGTGTTTTAAAATTTTGGCAACTTGATGGATGAAACATAGTATCTTACTATTGTTGTAATTTAGAGTCATTGGATCAATAGATTGAATATATTCTCATATATGTGTGTGTGCGGTTCGTATTTCTTCTTTTGTGAATTGCCAATTCATGCCCTTGCTCCGTTATTCTGTTGGAGCATATGAAGAAATGTGTCTTCCCGGACCTAAGGAAACTGAAGGGAGAGGTGGAATTCAAGGACACCAGGACACTGACTGTGCTTTTCTCCCCTTGTGTACTTGTGGTCTTGAGGAGAGAGGTTGGGTTGCAGTAGGACCAGATATGTATGAACATCTCCTTTAACGCAGACCTTCTGCTCTTAGATATACGTGTAAGTTCCGCAATCATGATGAATAATGATATCAACTCCAAGTATAAAAGAGCTGAGGCACAGCACACAAGTAAAGTCCTCAAGTCTGGCAGGACAGCACCTTGTTCAAAACAGCTGCACACTTCTTATTAGAGATTCTAGGTGCCAAGAAAATCTGTATTTACTCCAGCTTGGAGTAGCAAATTCATTTCCACAAAGTTTCTGCAGCCTTATTAAATAGATTAAAAATTTAAAGTTGGCAATCATAGTGGTGGGAGGTAACTCTCTTTCCATCAATCCATCGCCTGTTGGAAAAGATGCAGGAGATATAGATATCCATATCCATATTTTTTTGGTATTGAATTGCAAGTGGTTTCATATAAGAAAAACCTTAATAACCCTTTATCTGCTTTAAAATATTTAGATATTAATCTTTTGCAAATATTTTCCTCAGTTTGATTTTGTTTGTTATTTTCGATGTAAAGAATGTTTTAGAGGGGCCGGCCCAGTGGCTCGGCAATTAAGTTTGCACGTTCCACTGCAGCGGCACGGGGTCCACCATTTCAGATCCCCAGTGTGGACATGGCACTGCTTGGCAAGCCATGCTGTGGTGGGCGTCCCATGTATAAAGTAGAGGAAGATGGGCATGGATGTTAGCTTAGGGCCAGTCTTCCTCAGCAAAAAAAGGAGGATTGGCAGCACTTAGCTCAGAGCTAATCTTCTTCAAAAAAGAAAAAGAATATTTTAGAAACTTTAAAACATAGTCAAGTTAATTATGTTATTTACTTTTGGCTTTTTTATGCTGACTTTATGTCATAATGTCCACTTTAATGAGCATAATGTCAAAAATATTGACTTTACCCCTAGAGCAAGTAATCATTTATATTTTCATCCTTTTTATATATTCTTTCTCTTTTTTTTACATTTAATCTATCTGATTTTTTTTTTTTCGGTAAGAAAGATTGGCCCTGAGCTAACATCTGTTACCAATCTTTCTCTTTTTGCTTGAGGAAGAGTTTTGCTGAGCTAACATCTGTGCCCATCTTCCTCTATTTTGTATACAGTGTGCTGCCAAAACATGGCTTGATGAGTGGTGAGTAGGTCCAGCCCGGGATCTGAATCCGTGAACCCCAGGCTGCTGAAGCACACCACGCAAGCTTAACCACTACACCACTGGGCTGGCTCCTATCTGATTTTTTTAATGTAGTCTGCGGTATAGGAATTTAAATTGATTTTCTTCACATAATTTGCTTTTGTAAACGTCATTTAATTTAATTAGAGAATGCTTCATAATGTCTAATAAATATATACTAATCTACTTAAATTTCAGCTAGGAGACATCAATAAAAATTTGTGCTATTAAATCTTTGCAAAGAAGTGGGATAAGATTTGTGAAATATCGTATATAATTAGTAGTTTTTAAGTACTAAATTAAGGTTTGGGAGTTTCTGAGAGATCTAGAATCCTAACTAAAAATAAACGTTTTCAGGAATCCACAATTAGCACTAGCAGTGTAATATGTAACCTTTAGGCATTGCAAAAACTGTGGCAGTAGAAAAACAGACTTAAATAGCCTTATGGAAGTTACAGATAATGTCAGGAGCAGTTATTGAGATCTATTTTTCATTAAAAAATAAAGCATTAATCTCGCAAAAAGTCATGATGTATTATGCACGTATTTTGTGAACATCCTCATATTAAATATTTTGAGAGATGTTCTTAAGGAATAAAATATATCCTTGCTGTCAAGGTTATAGACTTGGAGATACAGGGCTTTACAAAGAGGAAACAATTAGAAGACAAAGCAACTAGATGAAACATATTGGTAAACTGCACACTGAGAAAAGCAAGGAAGATTCAGAAAAGATTTTGCAGAATTTCCACGGGACTTTGATGGTTGTAAAATATGGATAAAGGTAGCAGAAGAGCGGTGCATGCTTTCAGTCAGGACAACTTGAAGAAATGCTTGGAAGCAACAAGGGGAAATGATGGAGCCTTTTAGGGAGGCCACCCAATCTGCAAGAATCCTCTTGGGAAGCAATGGAAGTTAAAGTTGGCGGTTAAATGGAATCCACTTATGAAGAACTCCGAACATCGTGCCGAAAGGTCTGAGATTATCTCTGGGTGGTGTCTGTCCACTCCATGTCCGAAAGCAAAGCTGGGGTTTGATGAATGGACTATATCAAGGTGAACTCGGAATGGATGAGCCAAGGCCCCATCTGAACCAGGAAGGTGTTATTGTGACTCGAGGAAGGAATAAGTTGTAGTGGTAATATGACAGAGAAAGAGTACGAAGCCAAAGAGGGCTCCAAGGTTTTGAGTGCAGAACCTGGGATGGGAAAATGTTGCTGTAGTAGAAAAAAAGGAAAGGCCGCAGAAAGATAGTTAAAATAGATTGATACTTGCACAATTGCATAAAGTCATAGTACAGGAGAATTCACATTGCAGTTTGTGGCATAGTAAACTGTATATGAAAGATGGTATCGAAAATGAAAAGTGTGGCTTTAAAGGAATGTGTAATGGTTTTATTAGAGAACAAGACCTGAGTCATCCCCGAGAACACGGCATTCAGTTATCATTCAGTACCCAACAGGAAGACCACGTTGTGATATTCCAGTTGACTGCCGTGTACTCCTCGACTCTAAGATGCACTAATTTGCTACTTGAGCAAGAACATTAGCGATTGAAGAGCAGAGTCTGAGAATATCTTATCCCTGTACATTTTAGTGCTTCCTGCCAAATCTCAAAACGATCACGACATAAAATAGATTTCCTGTACTCTTGACTCTGTATTTATCCTCACCACAGCCAAAATGAGGGTTTTGCAACTGATGCATTTTCCGCATGAACTGCCGGAGAACATAGGGATCTGCACCAGGAGGGAGCAAGGAAGGAGGCTGCAAGGTTATTGACAGTAAACCGTATTCCCCTTCCACCTGTGCAGCTCAGCCCTCATTAAGATTGTAAGTGGAGATGGTTGAGGTCTGGAGGGCTCGATAAAGGCACAGCAGGTGCCCTGACACTGGGCCAGTGGCCCCTTCAACGCTGTAGAGACAGGACTTAAATTCCAGTAGCTCTCATTCTCCATGTTTGCATCTGTAAGGGTCTAGATGTTAACTTCCTGGTTTCACCATTAGCACATTGAGTGCGCTTATTATTTTATCTCAAAATATTAAGAGATTAGCACAGATGGTCAGAAGGGGAGCATAGACTTCAGCGTTTTTTAGAGTGTTGTCATATTTTTACCTATCTACTCCAAGATTGATCTCTAAAGGTATAAAAAGTGATGAAAAAGAATCTATTTGAAGGTGAAAGTTTGTACTTCAAAGGATCAGAATATTGCCCATATATATGCCAATAGGTCCTGGCTACTTCTCCCACATTTCAAGCTGCTGTCAATAGTTGACAGCTGTCAGCCAAGATTTCTTTTCCTGAAGAGATATCAGAAAGGGTGAGAGGTTAGATTGACCCTTTTCATGAAATACATTTCTCAGCCTATTTCAATTAGAAATTTTCACCCACAAAAGTCCTCTTACGCCAACCAATTCTGGTCCTGCTATTAAGATGTCATTCCTTTATGACACAGTTGGTATTCTCTCCAAAATTCTTTGACTTCCCATGGAAAGTGTCAGTACTGCACCAAAGCATTCTGAAAACAGTCATTTTATAACAGCGACCTTCCCAGTGCTAAGATTTTGAATATGAACATTGTTGTTATTGTTGTTCTTTAGAAAAATCACTATAAGGGAATCCAGATGGCAGAGTAGAAGCTGATAGAGATAGAAGCAGAGAAAAAGATAGAGATTTGGGTTTTATTGAGCACCTAGTCCATCCAATCTAGCACACTCTGAGCTTAGTACTGTTATCCCTGTTTTACAGAGGAAAGAACACCAAGACTTAGCGAATTGAAATGTCTTGCTAGAGTCACACAGACACTAAATGACAAAGCCAGGATTTAAAGCCACTGCCTCATTCCAAAACCCACTATGACACACTACCTATTATGGTGTGGAAGCCCTTGTTATCCAGACAGTAGGGTGTAAGTCCCCTCAGATCATTTACTTTTCAAAGAGAAGGAAAGAGCCTTATAAATTTCAATGTCTTCCATGTCACCCTGAGCTTCCGTGTAGGTGAACTTGTTTCATGCTTCTTAGGTTAAGATGCAATCCTACCGTACGAAGAGGAGAGTTTCATAGGCCCAGAGGGAAGGACACTTGAGCAGAGTGAAGAGATCTGGTTTCTTCTTCTGGTTCTATCGTTAACTCATCGTTTTACCCTGGACCGTTTACCCAGTGTCTTTGGGTCTGAGTCTCTTCAAGCTGTGACTTCTTATTAAATAACTTTTTAAATGCATTATTTTATCTTTGGTTAACATGACAAAGTTAATATTGCAAAGTTTTCTCTTGAGGATTTCCTTGGAGAGGGAACTTATATTGGGTTAGGATAGGCCCAGCAAAGATATGAAGCCTGAAAATCTCATAAACCACCTCAAGTAGCAAGAAAAATTAAATTCATTGTTTACATGGGGCAGACATAATCGAAGTTTCCTTTGCTTCTGTGTATGTCTCTTATAAATGTTACATCTGCGAAGAATGGAACTATGACCTTAAATGAATACAATGTACT
Organism: Equus przewalskii; assembly: GCF_037783145.1. Classification (NCBI taxonomy): domain Eukaryota; kingdom Metazoa; phylum Chordata; class Mammalia; order Perissodactyla; family Equidae; genus Equus; species Equus przewalskii. Next base: position 26,169,049 of record NC_091858.1, on the reverse strand, counting down.
TTATTGCTTAGAAATTTTTGTTATCTTTTGTTTTGTATTGAGTAACATCCCATTTATGTTACTCAGTCATTTCAGATTCCTAAAATGCATTTGTTCCAGTGCTAAGATTTTGATCTAGTAAACATTGAAAATTCTATGATATTTTGTTATATAAGTTTAGAAAATTTGCTCAGTAGTGATATTCAGGAAGAAATATTTTGGTGAATACTTTACCATACCCAGCAAGTAGGTCCTCAAAGTTTAATAGATGAATAGAAAAATAACTAACATTACCTAAATATTTCAATCAATCTTTTTTTAAAAGATAATCAAGCCAGTTTTTGTTTCGTTTTGTTTTGGTGAGGAAGATTGGTTCTGAGCTAACATCTGTTGCCAATCCTCCTCTTTTTGCTTGAGGAAGATTGTCCCTGAGCTAACATATGTGCCAGTCTTCCTCTATTTTGTATGTGGAATGCAACCACAGTGTGCCTTGATGAGTGGTGTGTAGTTCTGCCCTCGGGATCTGAACCCGCGAACCCTAGGCCACCAAAGCAGAGTGCAAGAACTTAACCACTATGCCACTAGGCTGGCCCCAAGCCAGTTTTAACAAACAAAAAATAGTCAATAATTTTTCTCTTCCTCTTCAATGTACTTTTCAAAGAGGAAGATTTGGTTTGGGACATACCGTTTTGTTTTGACCATGCTCGTTCTTGATGTCCATACGTGAATCCTTCCTACCTCATATTGCCCCATGTACTATTATCTGTGTCTTTCTTGAGATGCTGCAGGCTCTCAGACGCAATCTGGTTCAGGTTGTCGTTTCACTGGAAGCGTGTTCATGTGATTATCAGCTTGTTCCTAGGGCAAATGATCTTTGCAAGTCAGTTCTGCTTTCTGTTGCTGAAGGACCTGCCCGATAATTGAATATCATAATCATGAGTCTGACAGCCACCTTGTGAAATGTTAGTTCTCTTCTCTGTAAGGTAGCCCAGGCAGACACGATGGAACTAATATCATGATTTTTCTGAATTTACCTGTATCTGTGTTTAATTAGAAATTTTTCCTGATTTTTATCCTAAGTCCTTAGTATGAAGTAGAGAAATTTGGGGCCTCAGCTTCATGTCATAATCCTTCTTAGAGTTGAGAAGCAAGATTGTTATACTTCTTTTCTCAAAACTACTTAGGCCCAATATTCATTCCTTGATAAATTGATCCTACCTCCTAACCCCAACCATTTTCATTAGCCACTAAGCTTTTTTCCAGTTCATCCTGTGTTTTTAGTTTCTGGGGACCTCATAACACACACACACACACACACACACACACACTTTCTCTCGCCATTTTAATGATACTAACACCACATTTCTGCTCAGAGTTATTTTCAGTGCCTATGACGTATATCGACAGTATGTTAAAAAGCAGAGCGTCTGTCCTCAAAAGATGTTTTCAATAGTTGCATCCCCTTTTGGGGCCCTTTTATTCAACTCTTATCTAAGGGTTATCGTGATGTTACCATTAACCGTTAAAAAAATCCATTACTTGTTGCTTTTCCCTTCCTCTGGCTTCTTCATAAATTTCTTTGTAATTTGAATTTGAGATTTCCTTAGAATTTTCCATAAAACTCTCATTTCCCAGATCACTGTAGATTACTAGATTAGAATTTTCTTATAACTCTCTTCTCACATCCTCTAATGTGACTAATCTCGTAAAATTGTATTATAATGTCTAATTTTTTATCCTCCTTGTAATTATCAGCCCCTCTGCCTCTTTTCTCTTCTCTCATGTAATCACTCTAAATTTCTTTGTAACTGGGGTGTTCAAATACATGTTTCTTTCAACTTGCAATTTTTAATAGGCCAGGAGAAGCAGTAAGTATCTATTTGAAGGATTGACTTAGTAGCTTTTCAAATCTTATTTCCCACAGTCTAAAAGTCAATGCAGCTTTAAAGAGATCTGAGTTTAAAAAGGAATACAGTATGTGAGTTGATGAAAGCCTGCTCCCAAACATAATATTTCAGTTATATGTGTTTTAAAAATATACCTTAGAGTATCTTATTTTAGTTTGTAGCTGAAGGTGTTATATAGGTAAATTATGCAAACTCTCATTAACAAAAATAACTTGTTATCCTTTGCAAATATACTTCCCGTTAGAAAACTACTATGAGGGAATAGAGTGGTAGCTGTCTTTTGGTAGCCTACTTCTTTTTCCTAATAGGTATAAATCATTAGGAATAAATTGTGTTCTGTCATTGTAGCCAAGAACTGGTGACATTTTCTTGTCACTATGGGATTATAAATAACGGCAATATACGTACTGTCAACAGACTCATTATGTTGTGAAAAACATAAACCAGTAGTCTGTTTCTTTTAACTATACTTTGCATATTTTCTATATTAAGTATGACACTGACATCTTTACAAATTTTTAAGGAGCACTCAGAGTAGTTTCTGTCATTAATAACTTCAAATTGTTTTATTATACTTTAAATGTGTTTTAATTATTTCTCTTTCTCCCATAGTTCACCTGGAAAATAATTCTTCTAAGAGTATTTTGTTTGCAAACAGATATTTAATCAGTAAAACAGATAGGGGTTTTTATAGTGGTAAAACTTACAAGAGACATGCAAAAGATGTGAGCATTTGTGATCCATTTTAAGATAGCTCATAAGAGTAACTACAAATACAAGTCCTCAAATTTTGCGTTTTTATAATAAATAATGGTGATCTGTCCCACGCTGAACGAAAAAATAATCCAGTTTGAAGGAACATTAATGTGGACCAAATCCCGTCATTACTGGCTTCGTTGATTATTAAATCAGTACATCAGTCTCCAATTTGAGTGTCCTGTCGATGTTATATACTGTCACCTCTTGGATCACCACCTCCTGTAAAGGACGATGGCATCTCTCACTTTCAGTAGCTTCTATTGCTTCCTGGAGAGGAGGTTTTATTTTTCTTTGCATCTTCAAAACTAAGACAAAGAAAGCCCTTGCTGGGTTATGCAGAGGGCCCACCAGGCAGCCTGCTCTGGCTTTTATTTGACCCCCGTCTTCCTGGACAAGTTTATCCACCTTTCCCTGGAAGGCTCTGAGCAAGCCCTGCAGGGCACTGCTTTCTGCCAGCTCACGGGAGCCAGTTTTGGGAGCCCCTGGCATCATGACTTCTCCATTGAGAGGAATGGGGAAGCTTCTCTCAATTCTCTCAGCTTCTCTTTGATTCTCTCTTTCCAGTTACTTCATTATCCAAGTTTTGCTTACTTTGTTTTTCATTTATTCATTCAACAAACGGAGCCAAGGCATTATTCCTGACTCTTCAGGGTCTACAAAGCTGACAAACAAGACCTACTTGAGAGTATAGTATAGGATTTTAGAAATAACTCTAATTTGAACCAAAGTCATTTGTGCATTTCAGACCTCTTTAGTCACATATTTGTCTTTTTTAATGTTTCTGCATTAATTTTGCAGCAATAATAATTCTGCATCATTATTTCAGGCAATACATCATTCAGTTGTCCCTTTTTTCTTCTGACCCTCCCTTAGCCCCTTAGTGAAATGAGTTTTTTACTAATGGGGTCACCAAATCTTTTTTGTTTCATAGACTGAATCTGAGTTATATTTGATTTTGAATTCTACTTTTTCTTTGTTGTCCTCCTAACGCTTCTTTGATATCTCTCTATACCTCTTCCTCCTTAAAATCATATTGCCATCTAAAGCTGCAGATACGCGTCATGAACTAAACATACTCTCTCTGTCACAATGGAAGTTTTTAAAACAAGTGTTCTAAACTTAAACTGCGATAAAATGTTTTTAAAACATGAACTCACATGACTTGCATTATATATTTTTCATCATGGCAATCAAAATGATTTGCCAAAGTGGAGCTCAATTTTCTATTTTTTCTTCCCACTTACCATTTCCAAACCACTTCCAAAATTTCAAGCTTATTACTCTGTCTTACTTCCCTGCTTGAAACGTTTCCGCTGCCATATACTTTCATCAAATTCAAACTATTTATTTATTTCATAGTTCTTCTTAGTCTCTCGTATACAGGGAGCATTTATATTACTTCATTCAAATTTTTGCCCTTCTTTTGTTCTTTTCTTTCATCCAGGAATTTTTATTTCTTTCCTCTATTTTTCTTGATTCCTGGCTCCGAAAATTATCTGTTCACCAGAGACGACAGGACGGAAGTTGCATCAACCTTCTTAGGAAGACTTAAATTCTCCAAGCTTATCTTTCCTGTTATTTAAACACCAGATAACCTTATCTTTCTCTTCTTTCCTTGAGAAGACATTATAATGGACTTTTCTTTATTATTAAACCATGTTCTTTCTTGCATCTTTGCCTTGATCATGCCGTGCTGACAATCTGAAATATCCTCCCAGCTGTTCTTGACACATCAAAATTCTGCCCATCTTTCAAGGCTCCACTTAAGTACCTCTTGCTTTTAGTCCTCCTTATAACCAAAGCGTAACCAAGCTGGCCCGCCTCTAAATTCCCATAGTGTCTATTCGCCCTAGGTCTCCCATGATATTTTACACTTACTACATTATTTTGAAGTTATCTATGTATTTGTCTTATTTTTGCTATGCTGGGATCATAAATGTCTACAGAAGAGGAGCTAGTCTTCTAAAGCTATTCCTAACCTAAATCTAGATTGTGTATCATTAGGACTACACCCAAAGTAAGTGCCCAATTAAATTTTTTCAACAACTGAATGAATCAGTGAAGTGTCCATTGAATTAGGCATAATGTCAGAAAAAGCTGGGAAAAATAAATGGAAAAACTTAGCTCTATGCAGACAAACATTTTGATCTTCTTGTTGGAAAAATAAATATTTGTATACTCTGACCTGTAAAAGTATTTTTACAAAGAGTTTTATGTTGTGGGTTTTTTTTTTTTTTTTTTTTGAGGACGGTTAGCCCTGAGCTAACATCTGCCACCAATCCTCCTCTTTCTTTCTTTTTTTTTCTTGAGGAAGATTGGCCCTGAGCTAACATCCATGCCCATCTTCCTCTATTTTATATGTGAGATGCCTGCCACAGTATGGTTTGACAAACGGTGGGTAGGTCTGAACCAGTGAACCCGGGCTGCCGAAGCGGAACGTGCAAACTTAACCGCTGTGCCACCAGGCTGGCCCCTGTTGTGGATGTTTTTTAATCCAGATTTGTGAAAAGGAGAATGAATGTATTGACTTCCATGACATACTGTTTTAATTAGGATCCAGACCATTTATGCATCCCTTATTATGGTTTCTTCTTATTTGCATTCACTAGATTTTCTTCCCTAAGAGATTTATACACTTGCATAACTTGAAATTTTAAACATTAAATTTATTGCACATTGTCATTATATATTAAAATTATTTTCATACTCTTGAGTACTTTAATATATCGTATGTTCTTATACATGTAATTTATGTTAAGAATTTTCTTTAGCAAGCTTAACACTGTCATTTGGAGCACTTTAGAAATCAATATTGTAGAATACTATAAGGAGAAAAAATATTTCTAAAAGGACTCCCCTGTGTTCCCATTAATTTGTTTATTATCAAGGTCTTTTTAGGAATATAGTTGCTAATGTAAGCCTATAATAAACAGAGTATAATTGAATTTTCAATATTTTGTCACCTGGGAGTAATTTTCTCACAAGACCTCTGCTCCATCTTCTGACTAATTGTCAGCAGTTACTCAGTATCGCCACATTAATGTCACTAAGCATTGCAAAAATATCTACCTGATTGCATTATATTTAAAGATATTCATTTCAAGCCCTTGATATTTTCTCTTTAAATTATTTACCTCAGTTTTAAATATCATTTCAAATGCAATAAATGTAAGGAGCTGACATGTTTTGAAAATACAAATTCAGACATAAGCGGAGATTTATTTGGGGAGATGATAAAGGGTCGCGTTGGGAGCCCCAAAGCCTTGGAACAGCAACATGGCGCAGCTGGGAGCTGGCTGAACCCCATCGGTGCTCTGACACTGCAGGGGTGGGCGTCAGACTCTCTCCTTCACTGTGCTGGGGTTGTTTTTTGGTCAAATTACTTTTTTTTTTTTTCTGTGAACCTCACCTGGGGTGAATCAGATATTATGCTGATATTATATTATGCTGATTCACAAATCCAGAACACAAGATATCAACCCTGAACAATCCAGGTTGATGTCTGTTGTCCCAATATAATCAACACTGCCTCCTTTCACTCTTGAAAATAGCTTGGTTTGGGTATTAAATTAAATGGCCACGCAAGCTAAACATTTGAAGTTTAGTATCTCCTCTGTTTCCCAGACGGTGTGTTAATGATCTGTACAATGAGATTGAAACAATGGTGTTCCTGTTCAGGAATCCTGCACTTGACCTACTTTGCAAAAATTCTCAAACTCTCTTTGTTCAACGATTAAATATCGTTCAACAGTTAACTTTTGAATTTGAATATGACCACAGTTTATTTTTTAATCCAGATATTTAAATGTTTGCTTGTTTGTGGTACAATATATATATATAAAGCAAATCGTGTATATAACAAATCATGTAAATATATGATGATGTATGTATATGATTTTAACATTTTAATTAGGAGGAAAATTTCCCAAGGAGAATTCTTCACAATGTGTGAAAGTGAGAGAGCCTCGTGACGCTAGCATATTGTTATTTTACACTCCTGTGTGTATACCCAACTTGATCACGACAGCAAAGTGTGAGTGGATGTTTTATCGTATGATCATGGAGAGGCAAATCTCTGTATGTGAGTCAAATTGAGCAAATTTGACAGAAATGAAAAACTATGATTTCAAATGGCGTAGCTTAATTCAATTAAAGGAAACGTTGATGGGTGCCCACGATACTCAAAGGACTGTGCTGGGTTGTGTGGAGGATACAGAGAGAAGGCAGGTCCCCTGGGGGGACTATGGTTGGAAAGTGGAAGTGGGGTTAGCTGACAATTATCGGGTCCCTACTCTGTGCGGATATGTGCTCAGCTTCTTAAAAGTGGTGACCTTGGTTTATTGTTATCCCTATTTTACAAATAAGGAAATTGAGGTGCAGAGAGCTCTAGCTCTGCTTGTCCATCTTGAGCATCCACGTGTGCTATGGTGCAGAGCATGCGAGATTCCGTGATGAACCAAACAGAGATGGTCCCTGTCTTTATGGGAGCTTACAAGGCTGCTGGGGAAAACAGACCTTACACAAGTAAACCACAAACAAGAAATCACACCACGCTTAAGGAGAGGAGCTGGCTTCCGTGAGAGGCAGGATCCAGGTGGAGAAGGGAGAGACATCTTTGGATCAAATAGTCAAGGAAGTCTTCTTGGAAAAACTGACAAATTTAAAGCTGAGGGATCCCAATAAGCAAGTCAGATGACAGCGGGAGATGTTACAGGTAGGATGTAAGCACTGTGAAGGCCTGAGCAATGCAAGAGCTTGCTGGAGCATATGGGAAACGGAAAGCAGGCTGCTGAAGGGTAACTTCCTGGTCAAGAAGAATGCAGTGACTCATGAAGTATGGTGGGAGAGGAAGCTTGGGCTTTGTAGAGTTTGGATTTTAAAGGAATTTGAATTTTTAGAAAATCATGTTGGATTCCAGAATTTTTTTTTCCCCCAAATTGCAATGGGAAGCCATGAAAGGATTTTGAACAGGGAGAGAGACACGATCCAACTTGCCTACGATCCCAGAGCTAAAAATTCCAAGAGCTGGAATGGATCGCAGGCCAATCTGATTTCAGAACCCAGCTCCACATTCAAACACACTGTTTCCCCTGAGACTCGACAAATAACTGCGCGCACAGCAGAAGGTACATGCATTACTAGGCACCCGCAAAGCTTTTGGTGATTTTAAGCAGGAAGATAGAGCATCCATTTGACTTTCATTTAAAAAATCCAAGGAAGGGGATGGCACGTGTCCAGAGGCTGGAAGGGCAATTCAGGAAAAAGGAAAAGCATAAAAATGGGGCAAAAATGGGGCAAGGGGAAGCGAGCTCTTTTGGGGAAAAAGTGAATAGGCTGAGCTCCTGGGTATGTGCCCCCCGATAGAGGGTAGCCAGAAGATTGCAAAAGTAGCTTAAAGAAAGAGTGAACAGGGCTTTGTCAGGCTAGTCTGAGACCTTTTTATATAATTCAATAATTAGCAAAGAATCACTCAAATTATCTGAGGAGGAGAATGACTTGATCAGAGCCATGTTTTAGTATATATATAGTCTGGGAGTGTAGGGTCAGGAAGGAGAAGCTGAATGACAGAGGGATGTGTAAGAAGTTTGTGTCACTGGAGAGTATAGTGGTTAGCATCTCGCTCTAGAGCCAGACTGCTTGGTCCCATGCTCCAGTTCCGCCACTAACTAGCTCGCTGGCTTTAGACAGTTTTCTTCATCTCTCCATGTCTCCATTTCCTCGTCTATAAGTGGGTTAATAACAGCACCTACTTGATAACACGGTTGAGCAGAGTAAATGAGATGATTCATGTACAGTGTTATCAGAGTGCTTGGGGTACAGTCAGTACTCAGTGCGTGTTGGCTGTTTCAAGAAGAGGAATAGTGGAGTAATTCCCCAAGGACTAGTTAAGTTCAACTAGAGTGAGGGCAAGGGAAGAGAGGAACTGTATGAAAGGATTACCTTAGACCAGAAACTCCATGAGAACAGGTACCAAGGCCACCTTGCTTCCTATTACATCCCCAAACCCTAGCACAGTCCCTGGCATTGAGTAAGCATGCAATAAATATGTGTGGATTTCAACTGAATTCATAAATGATGTATAATTACTGCATACATGTTCTACTATGTCAGAATTAGGCTTGTGCTTGGCGTACACATGTGCTGCTGATGATATTGATCAGTTTTGATCAGATCAAGACCGACACCTTGAGCTACATATAAAAAATAAACTACTAGAAGAAAAGATATTCAAAATCATTGTTTAAAATCTCTCTCAACTGTGAAGGTGTATGCATCTCACAAAACTCACCAGTTTCCTGAAATTTAGCTAAGGCCGCATCTTGCTTTCCCATTTCAGCAGGGGGGTGATTAGTTTAGCAGTGACGCAACCGAGGTTAACCCAGGCTTTGGCTGACATCCCAGAATAATTTAGTAAAATCTTCTCGAAAGTCTCTACCACATGCCCTCTCTGCCTTCCTGACCTCATATCGAACCTCCTCTAGTTTGGCCCCCAGAGCATGGAGGAAGTTGATGACAGGGCAGCTGAGCTTGTGGGATGAGCGACCACTCTTGCCTCCATGCTCAGCAAAGGACCGATGTTGACCAGAAGTCTCCTTGTGCTGGAGCCTCTCGAGTGATGTGGCCCCTGGGACAGGGGTGTGCTCTGGCCAGGGACGGGATGAGACAGCTGTTAGAGGGCCCGACCCGTGCTGAGCTGACGAGTGGGAGCAGGTGCTTTTGACAGCGAGGAAAGAATTGGTCTGGGAATCCCCTTGACAAAGGGAAATCACAGAAATTAGAGACAGAAAAAAAACCTATTAGTCAATTCCCTTGCCAAAGATAAATTGATCCCCAGTGAGTATTCCTAGCTCCCTGGCCACTCCAGTTATATCTCTGTCAGCATGTAAGCTTGAGGGACCATGGGATGAAGACAAAAGACTCAGGCACTAGGTTGAGTTAGGTACTGGGATGAAAAAAGATCTGTAACCATTAAAGGAAACTAATGATTTGGGGGAGGAAGAGCCCCATTGACTTTTTTTTTTTCCAGATTGGAGATTTGAATAGAGAGAGAAAACTCCACATAAGGTTCTGTAGTTATTGTTTTCTTAATGAAAGGCTGAGTATTATTAATCCAAAGGGAAGAAGTGCTGTTGCTCATATTTTGCTCATTTTTTGCCAAGATGTATAGGTGTGAGTGAATATTTTTGACATTGCAAGATTAGATTTAGAATATGCATTTTGCCTTGGGAGTAATGATAGCAGAGAAACCTCATAGGATAAGGCTCTGATAAGATTTATTGAAGAAGGAATTGGTGTGATAGTTTGTTAAATATGTGGATTTAATTGGCTATCTATAGCCACTTAAGAGAGCCAAGAATTTTGTTGCTAAAGATAAGATCATATTTAGATGCAAGTAGATAGAGAATGAAATCTGAATTGGTTCTTATTAGCTTAGACTGTTTTCCTCATCATTTATAAGAGGAAAAAAGGAGCTAATTCTCAAAGAAACTGTGCATTAGTCATGTATCTTGGTTTTAATCACATTAAACGAGAAGGCTGATTAATTGAACTGACTTGGATTGTCTGATATTTTTTCACTTCTTTGTGTTTTTTGGATATTTTCAAATTACACCCAGTCATTTTGTTGCATGTTTCACATTCAAAATAGCTCAGCTGAGCAATGTCATTCCCAGCCAACCTCAGCCCCGTTCTCATTCATGTTGGGGGCGAAGGACTTATGCAAGAAGCATTTAGAGGGACTTTCTTCCTCTGGTGGTATATTCATTTTCCAAACTCATCGTGGGGGTGCCAACTCCTGCTGCCGTCTCCTTCTTAGGTTTCACGTGTTTGGTGCTAAGGCTGTCTCTCAGATTCTAGACCCCTGTGATCCTGGATGTCGGCCTCATCCCTCAGCCAGATCAACTCTGAGCATCAAAAAGCAAGCAGAGGAGGAAGCCCTAAGCCCCAAATTCATCTGATCTTTAAAAACCCCTTTTCACAAACTCTTTGCCTTGGTCACACTTCTGGCACGTGAGCATACCCTCTACAGGTGACCTGATGCCAGACCCAGGTGGCATCTTGACCCCTGATTTTCAGGTCCAGCCATCTACCATGCCTATCACCCTTGCTATGGTTTTTACTGCTCCAGTTCCTTTTCTAGAAACCATAGTCTGGACTACATACAATTGTTGTTAAAGAAAAAATTATCCTGACACTCGTTAAAAGGGTGAGGAAGACTTTATTCAGGACTATCGCCAAAGGTGTCAAATTGTCGCAATGTTGGGTTCAACTCTGAAAATAACAAGTAGGGATTTATAGCCAAGGAGCAGGTAGGGGCATGGGCATGGGCGGGGGGTGCGGTCGGTGGATGGAAAATTGCTAAGAGGGGACTTCGAGGGTAGGAGGATTCTTGCTAAGCTGACTTAACAGGGTTCTTACTGAAGGCAGGCCAAGGACTTTTACATCAAAGGTGGAAGATGAGGAGTTTAATCAGTTATGGAAGGGGGAGCATCCTCTCTGAACTGGCATAGCAAGATTCTTGCTAAAACTGGGCTGTGGATAGCAAGGATAAGAGAGGGTGGAGGGCTCAGAAGAGCCTGATGAAAGTTTGGTGAAGGTGGGCGGGGAGGTCTTTGTCAGTGTGACAGGCATCAAGTTGTGTTCTAAGAACTTGTATATAAAATTCAGCTAATTATGGCTCTCCCAGTGGCAGGACCGTTTCTGTGCACAGACGGTATGTACATCTAAGCCCACTTCCATCTCTCCCACCCTCTGTTCGCTTCATATTTGCATGCTCCCTCCACCATCCTCCTGGGGCTTGGGAGGTCTGGCCTTCAGGTTTCACTCAAGATGGATACTGTGTAGGGGAAGGGGTTTGAGAAGAGCCTTGGAAAATGGCTCAATAATGATGCTCATATCTTTCACACTCACCCTGTGAAGTAGATTTTATCAAACGGAGAAACATACACTACTCACATGTGACATTTTCTTCAGAGCCAAAATTATAAGGGAAGGGAGTTAATGTGTTTATCCTCAGAAAAATTGGCAAAGTTTTCTTTAAAAACGTCTTGTGCCGTTCAATTTTTTCTCTTGAAAGTATAAACTGTTCTTCATTTAGTACCGTTACTTTGAGAGAAGATTGCAGAGTAAATGCAGGTAGGTGTCGTTGAAGAATTTTATTGTTATGTGTGTTTACAAACAAAGGGTGTAAACAAAGAAATGCATTTATTCTATGCATTGCCCCCAAAACAACTGGTACTAAAGTAGCCTTTGAACAGCTAGAAAATAAGTAGAATAAATGTGCTGCTTTCGCTCCTTTCCATTGGCTTTTAAAAACACCACCGATATTGAAATATTTGTGTTTTCTTTGCTGTAGTGCCAGCAACATAATAGATGAGAAGAGAGTGGATACTCACTGTTTTCCAAAAATACTGCTTCTCCTCTTACTGCGGCCGTCCCTTGTCTCTGAGACTTCCTGCGAGCTCCCTCCTCTAATTGCTCTTCTTTTTTTCAGACTCTTTTCATGACTTCCCTTTCTTGCTCCCTTTTATTCCCTCCTGCCCACATTCCACATTTCTTTTCCAACCCCCTTATTTGGCTACAAGTGCTTAAGACCCGGTGTTGCATCTCGAAGCTGAATAATCCCCATCGCCTACAGAAAAATTTTACAGATTTTCTGTTGAAAAAGTTAGTATTCTGGCCTCAGAGCAAGGGAATTTAAAAGATAAATCAACAACCCCAAAGAAAAGGGCCTCGTGATAAGTGTAGCAAACGGTTCTTCAGCCTTAGACTCATTTGTACATATATTAAATTATTTAGCCGGCCCCATTGTCGTAAGCACAAACGCATCATCAAGCAGCCGGGAAAGAAAAATCCTTCTGCTTTTCAAAGTGAAATGCCGAATTCACTGAAACATTAAATCAAGAGAATGTTGAATTGAGAATGTGTAATTGTACGATTTCATCCAAACATTAAATCAAGAGAATGCTGAGTGGAGAACGTGTCATTGTAAAGGCGAGGAATCTCACAAGGTAAATCAGGCGAATGGAAGTTTTGTTGTGCGTCTTATAAAAATAACACATTGCTATTACTCTATTCCACAAAAAATCCATTACAATACTTGGTACAGTAGTTGGTAGGGACCTTGTTAAAAGTTGTTTTTAAAATAAAAATATAATAAATAGGAGGTGAAATGTAAAAAAATTGAGATTTTTATGAATTTGTCTATCTTTTTTCTACCTCTAAGATAAATTCTTAAAACTATCAGTAGATGACAAGTGTATGTTTTTACATTATTTCATGAGATACAGTTTTTTCTTTGGAAATAAAAACTTATCATCCATATTATCATTTTTTTCAATGGCATTCTTCTAAAGTACCTGAAGTGATATCCAAATTGCATTTTAAAAATTGTGTCACCTTTGATCCTGTACCTAGGTAAAGTACTATTTACCTTAAAAAGATGAAAGCTCTATTCTAGAATAAGTTAACATCACTTTATTATGTCATAAATGGCAAAATCTCACTATTTATTGACTTAGAATGTAAGAAAGAGAAAGTGAATACTGAACACAAGGAGTTGCTGTTTGGAGAAAAATCAGTCATTCAATCCATCAGAATTCACAAAAATGTCCTGGTGCCTTTGGCTTAAAAATTTTAGTAAACATAGTAGTATGACTTGAAGCTGTAATAATTGTGAATAGTCGGAACCTCTCCCAAGAATGGGTTCTCACAAGAGACTCTACCAAGAAAGTCTGAGTACTGTTAACACAGGAGAATAGGATTTTTACCTTATGATAGTTTGAAGTGTTTGTGTTTTGAAGAGAAAGAAGGATATATAAAATAGCGCTCTTAAGTTCTAAGGGATGATAATTGGAAACAAAAAAACACAACAATTCATCTTGCTTTGGGATTTTTCTCCTCACTATGTTTAAGCAAGTATGTAAACATATGTATATATCTGTTTGCCCGAATGGAGAATAGACTTTCACAATTATGAGCAGCTTATTAACTCTTGGGAATTATGGTGTTTTCAACTACCTGGATATCCTGGCTTGCTTTTCCCTTTGGTTGTTGGTTATCTCCTCTGGTCCATTCCAGTTGCTCTCACCCCAGCTCAGAGATCTATCACCGCTTCTCTGGAATCCAGGAACCGCTTCCTACCTCTTCTCCCTAGCTTGACTGTCTTCCCTCTCATGCTCTGCTGTGGCCATATCAAGCTTCCTCAAACCTGTTTCCATTGTTATTTTCCTGAAAAACAATCTTCTGATGATAATAACAATCATAAAGTGATAATATTTATTGAGCAGTTCTGTGCACTAAGCTACGTTAACTCTTTTGATATTTTATCTCATCTAAGCCTCAAAACAATCTTGCAAAGTATGTTTGAGTGTTAACCGCATTTAATAGATAAAGATTTGAGGCTTCAGCAAGTAAGGTATTTTGCAGGAGTTTACAAAGCAAGTTTTATTTGTTTTTGTTTTTGGTGAGGAAGATTGGCCCTGAGCTAACATCTATTGCCAATTTTCTTCTTTTTGCTTGAGGAAGATTGTCACTGAGCTAACATCTGTGCCGGTCTTCCTCTATTTTATGTGGGACGCCACGACACCATGGCTTGACGAGTGGTTCTAGGTCTGCACCCAGGATCTGAACCCGTGAATCCTGGGCCACAGAAGCAAAGCACGTGAACTTAACCACTACACCGCCAGGCCTGCCCCATACACAGCAACTTTTAACTATTCCTTATTCTCTCACACTATAAATGTGAAATGCTGTGCCTGACTTTCAAGTGTCTACAGAATCTACACCTATCCTATTAACTTAGCAACACACTTATTATTTTAAATGTAATTTTTTCCTGGGACATTAGGTAGAAGATTAAGTTCATAGAACATCTGGAAGTTTGCTGTTACTTTGTTGTATTATCATGCTTTTGAATCTAAAGTTTAGATCATAAATGAAATTGGATGTGACACTCTCTAGCCACCCCAATTTCTTGGAAACATTTATCTGTATCACAAACCCGAGAACCATTTTGAAAGGCTTAGGAATCCATGACCAGAAGTAGTTGACCCTGCAACAAGAGCAGACTGATAACCAGCACCAAGATGGATGAAGATGGCGCCCTCGGTAGGGGCTGCTTTAAGAGCTTCGTTTGTGCTACAGTCTCCAGTCAGTGCTATTAAATCCAGTCCCTTTCATAACTGAAATTCAAACGTAAGTTGTATTGTGACATCCCTATAGAAATGCCTAAAGTCATAAATGAAGAGGGAAGGAAGATGCTGTTCTTAATACATCCCACATCATTAACATGTCAAATCTCCGTTCCCACTTAAATGAAACTGGGATGTTTTCCAACTTTTCATCTTGACTGTAAGTACCGTTGCCCATGTCAGGAAGGGAGCAAGGCGAGATGAAAGTACTAGTTTTGTGTTTCAACTAATCCGATCCCCCAACCAGCTGGCCTTCCCACCTGTCCTACAAACTCTTCTCAGAAACTACACATTCAAACAACTTATCAAAGCAGACCCCTGTTGTAGCCATTTCTGCAAAATGAGCCAATTTACGTTTGGTACAGGGAAGAAAGAGGTTAAGGAACCACGGCCAGGCCATAGAAATTAGACTTCAAAATGGAGCTAAAGTAATTTTGAAGCCAGTTTACCTGTCGGGGAAAAAAAATTACATGTAATAATTTTAAGAATGAGTGATTTTAGCTCAATGGATATTGCACAAGCAAGGAACTCTGAAATTTAACTATTGAACGGGGAATATGACAAAGTAGAAATTTGTTTAACTATGTATCATATTATAAACAAGTCACCAATACCAATTAAGTTATTTCTGTGTGAGCCCAACGCTGTAGTTTCAAAGCTGCGTTTCAGTAGATAACTCTTTAAAGGTCATTTTACGAAGCATAAGATAAATCCTTTGAGGGTGCCCATAGTCCACCTCCCTCAGTCTGGTTTTATGTTTCATTGACTGTATTAGCATTAAACTCTTTAAGAGTGACAGGCTGCAGTAAGGGGGTCCCAGGTGGGCTATGGGATCTGCAGGGCCAGCTGTTCCTTAGCTCAGATAATTCGTTTTTTTTTGAGATTTACAGATCCGTTTGCATTTGACAGACCATGGCAAGTCTTTGTACTGCCCAGTGCTGATGTCTGAAAGGAAAGCATCTTAATAATTTATTAACTGCAACATTTCCTCTGGGCTTTATCTGTGTGGTGCTGTTGAGTTACAGAACATTATAAATATGAAGAACTTAGCAGAAGCACATTCTCGAAGAGAGCGATGGCCTTTCTGTTGTTGTTGTTGTTGTTCTTGCCAAGGAGTCCTCTGAGAGCTCTTGTTGGTTTACCTGGTTGGAGAGCAGCAGAAAATGATCAGCTTTGTAAAGTGGCACTGCGATATCAGCTTTGAGCTTGCTAACAAGATGCCCTGATCTACAAGATAGTCAGCAATGTAATGACAGGAAAGTGTGGTTGCAGCATGTTCTGACTTTCCTGAATAGTCTGTCTGCTCCAGTGATGTTGTACTCCTGGCACCCTCTCACCTCTGTGCCCTTCCACATGCGTTTCCTTCAGCCTGAAGCACATACTGTCCCTGTGCCTCCGTGCCTTTGAAATCTTGTCCATGTTTATAGACTATCTCAAAAGTGACTTTTTACCACAAGGCTTTTGTTGATCCTCTTCAGAATGGACATCACTTTGGCCTTTTTTGACTTCTTGATGACACACACGTATCCTACTTTGATGATTATCGTTAACTCTGGCCCATTACTGGACCGGAAAGCCGTGATGTTCACTGCCTTATTATCCTGATAGTTCCTGTACAGCCCAGCACAATATCCTGCATAAGGTAGATGCTTATTCATTTAATAAAATTTAAGAGAATAGCTGTTAATTCTATGCTCTAATCCTTCTTTTCCATCTTTCTTGTCCCTTTCTTAATTGCATATCATTTCTTAATGATGTTTTCAAAACTTCGTGAAATTTATTTTAATGTGAAAAATAAATTATTTTTAGAGACTTCTATGTTAGGCTAATAATAAAAATAATATTTGCCTTTGTGAGCTCTTCTTCAGTTTACAGAATATTTTCATTTGTATTATTTGACCATGATGAGCTCAGGACCATGCCCATAGCTAAGGAGGAAGATAGAATCTCCTTTTACAGATTGGAAAGCTGAGGCCCGGAGAACTTAACTAACTTATACAAAGTTGTAAATCTAATAAATCTTAGAAGGTAAAGCCAAACCCAGATGTCTTAGAGATTCCAAGAGGACTCACACCACTTTTCCTTTTTTTTCATCAAACCGTTATTGAGAGCTCACTGTTGGACCCTAAATGGACAATCTGGCCTCTGCACTTAGAAAGCCTACATCATGAGAAGCCAGCTACAGAGCTGTTGGAAATGATGATGCAGCCATGTTGCCTCACGACCCAGACTAATGTACAATTAAAGGCAGCATTCATTTTCAGTAACTGAGCAGATTCAATAAATTTAATGGCATTTAATGATTATCCAGCTTGTAGCATCTTTTATTCAAAGGTCAATCACAATGCACCATATACACTGTTTACTCTGTTTATAAATGACAAGCATAAAAGACTGGGAGACTATCTACATGGAAGAAATAATTGGCGCTGCCCTGCATACAGTTGTCACTTAATAAATGTTTATTGACTAACTCAATAGAAATTTCCTCTATGTTTCTGAACTTATCTTTTTTTTCTCATTGGCTTCTTCCTCTACAAAATGGACAAAAAACTGACTTTTGAGGTACAATGGGGATATATGGCATTATATTTAATTTAAAGCAATTTCAGGCGTAAGCTGGGCAAATTGCTCAAATGTTTTATTCCTTAATTTTAAAAAGGATGCTCCAGAGAATAGAATCTGACTAGAGTTTTCCCTGCTTTTAGTTAACTTTACTTATAATTCAACTACAAGTATTCTCAAGTTACTGATATACCAAATTGGATGGCTTTTTTATCTATTATGTTCTTTTATCTCAAGTTTTTTAAAAAATCACATTTTCAGTATAAGGGCTATGGGATTTAAACAGTTAAGGGTAATTCTTCCTCAAGGCTGCTTTCCTTCATTATAGCCACCTGCTCTACCATACAGAGGTGAGGTAATTAATAAGAGACATTAACACGTCTGGTATCAGTGGGGAGAGGGAGAAACCGAAATCTGTTGAATAGCTTGAACTGTGAAACAGTAATATTGACTCACTCACCATCTTTCACTTTACCACCCAACTCGAGATCATTTCTGCAAGATGAAATAAATGGTGAGCTCACACTCCAATGTAACTTTAATGGGTTTAATTATGTGTAACTTGAAATATGTGTTTGGCTACGTGGTACATCCAGCCACTGAGCCATAACCAGCATTTCTGGAAAGGCAGAGCTGGTGCTCAGGAGGGAGATGGGGGTTGTGAACGTAGACTTGGGATGACAGTTGAAGCTGTGGAGCCCTGAGTTATTGATCCGGGGGGAGCGCTGAGAACAGACAGAAGGAGACAGAGGATAAAGCCACCAAATCTAGAGGGATACCTACATTTGGAGATGAAGGTGAAAATAGAAAAAGAGACAGATGAAGAACTGTAGAGAAATAGGGACAGACTAAGGATAGTACTTTGTCAGATAAGTTGAGAGACATTAATTTCTTGAGGAAAAGAGTCTTCCAAATGCAGGAGAAAAGTAAGGATGCTATGAGAAACTACAAGAAGCTGTCCTGGCTTTTTTTTTTTTTTTCCTGAGGACAATTCACCTTGAGTTAACATCCGTTGCCAATCTTCCTCTTTTTGCTTGGGGAAGATTGTCCCTGAGCTAACATCTGTGCCAGTCTTCCTCTATTTTGCATGTGGGTTGCTGCCACTGCATGGCTGCCAACGAGTGGTGTGGGTCTGCCTCCAGCAACCGAACCTGGGCCACAGAGGTGGACCATGCCAAATTTAATCATTAGGCCACAGGCAAGCCCCTGTCCTGGCTATTTTTAAATGAAGTTTAATAGTGAATGAGAAGAGTTATTTGGGGTACAGAATTGAAGGGAGAGGAACTAAATAAGGATAGAAATTTATTTTTTAAGGATTGGTGAGATTTGTGAGTGTACATAGGCTGAAGTTAAAGATCCAATGGAGAAAGAAAGTAAAGCATAATCAATGGCAGTTTGTCTTTGTGGGATAAAAGATACTATCAGACATTTCCCCTTTATGAGATCCATTTCCATCACCCTATCTATGTAGCACATCGTTAAAAATAACTAACAGAAAACGTCTTTTTTTTTTTTTGAGGAAGATCAGCCCTGAGCTAACTACTGCCAATCTTCCTCTTTTTGCTGAGGAAGACTGGCCCTGAGCTAACATCCTCTATTTTATACATGGGACGCCTACCACAGCATGGCTTTTGCTAAGTGGTGCCATGTCCTCACCCAGGATCCGAACTGGCAAACCCTGGGCCGCCGAGAAGCGGAACATGAGAACTTAACCACTGAGCCACTGGGCCGGCCCCAGAAAACGTCTTTTTAAGTGACACATTAGTTTACTTAAATCTTTACATCCAAATCCTACTTCCAATTATTTTCCTGCACTTGTTGACAAGTCATTAGGAAAGAGAGTGTTTAGTTCATTACCTATCATCTAAGAGAACTGTATTGCTTAAATAAAAACTTGATGGATTGGTACTATTTTAAAAACAAAAAGCCAGATACTTTGACTGGTCCTGCCTCTATTCACAAGCCATAAATATATGCATCTGTAGACATACATAAAAATAAAATAAGAATGGGAGAAGAATAACATATAGAAAACTAGAGAGTCAAAAAAATGAGATGGTTAAAAATGTATGCAAATATTATATAATCAAATATAGACATTATCATTCCACAAGTGTAACTTTTTAACATATATATACTTCCAAAAGATAATTTTTTATCTTCAAATTTCATAATAAACACAATAATTAAATTATACAGAGTAGACATTGACAAACACGGCTAATGGACTTCGCGGTTATCATTTTTTAGGATGTAAGATTCCTTTAACTTGATCCCCTGCTTTGATATTATTTTTAAATACCATCTAATATCCTGTTATAGATTTTTTTAGTAGACTGGTTAACAAAATGTCACCAATCCATGAGAGCTGGCAGGAAGTCAATGACACTTTATCACAGAGGATTTCTGTCATGTTCATAATAATAATGATGCCTCTAATATGCATTAACAATTTCCTTCCATATCTCAAAACTATTGGATATAATAGATACCAACTGAAATGTGGCCAGCATGATGTTATGACACACGAGTCATTTAGAGTTCTTATTCACTGATCAGAAACCACACAAAAGAGCAGAGAATAATTATGACTTTATAGTTGTAATCCTGCGGAAGAATAGTCTGTAGGTAGCGTGTGGTGACTCAAAAGAAAATTTAGTAATAGAACAAAATGAACACCACCCTCGGGCTATTTCAAAACCTACAGTACAGTTATTAGGAAGGTCCCCATGGCATCTAAGTTATCTACAAGAGCTGAGTTTGGCTTCTAACTTCTTGTGGCACAATCCACTGGTTTCTCTTGCTGCCTAGTTTGTGTTTATATGTATTTCTCTAGAGAAGAAATCTGAGAATGTTTTTCATTAACAAGAGGGAAGAACACATTTATCTACCCCTCTGCTACTCCCCCCCCAACTTAACTATAAAAGCAAAACTAACGTTGCACGATTGAAACATACATACATACAGAGGGCAAGTTACATGAATTAGCATTGACCACATATACATCAGGTTGACCCCACTTAGCTTATGAAAAACATAGGATCTCATGCTGAAGTGATGTGGTAATAAGCAATTAACTAACGAATTGGGCTGGAATTTCTCCTCTTAATAATTCAAGTGTGATTTTATTGCATTTGAGAGCTGTACAGTTTTAAAGAATTCTGTGTAAGCTCTGAGGCAAGAAGTTCGAAGTTTTTTGTTTTAACCAATTATATATTTCATTTTCCACAGACACTGGATTATTTTGTGTCATCCTTTCTAAGTTTGCTTAAAAATGTAGTCTAGAAAATCAAATTGAATTTTAATTATGAGTTCTTGATTTCAGCCAAACTAAATTGAACGAGAATATTCTTAAAGCATAAGCAATGGATTGCCTAGATTCCCAGCTCTCATTTCAAGTATTTGCTAATGTGGCATTGATCAATCTACAATTCCCAGACTGAGGAGAAGTGATAGGAATATTGGATAAAAAATGCCGTCCAGGCCAGAAAGATAAATTGTTTGGGTTGTCTTTTTGCAAGTTTGAGGTCACGATTCATTCATCTTGTTACTTTGCTCTATCCCTTTAGTGGTTTCAATTGCAGGATTAAATATTGAATACTGGCAGATCATTCAATATATAGGCTCTCCTAGTTTGGCATTAGAAAGCTTTTCATGCTTAAAAATGGAACTGTGTGCACACAGAATGCCAAAGATAATCGTGCTGATGATCTGGTCTGTGAGATTAATCCCTCAACAATATTATCAGACAATTCTTAACACATTGATTTGTCCCTGATATGACACTTCTGAAACAAATGGATATACTAAGCATTTTGGGAATAACATTGACCCTTCTGTACAGCCTGGTTCTTTCAGAAAAATTAACCCATTAGCAGATTTGGCTAGAAACTTCCAACATGGAATCGCAACCCCAATGTTTGTTACTGCAAAAATAAAAATAAATTTTAAAAGATTCAAAATGCTTTGGGGAAGTGTTAATTCACAGAGGATTAAAAAATAAAAATCACTTTGGGTAAAATTTTGCCCTCATAGCTAAATAGGCAGAATGAAAGTGCTAAATTAATACATTGTTGAATAAGTCTAGTTAGACCAAGAATATTCAAACCTCCTTTTAGCCTGAGAGATTATGCTTAAAATATTTAGTTCAGTTGTTGCTCTCCTCACACATTTTGGGGGTTGCTTACATCCTAAGCCTATTAAAAGGGAAATGAAAACATTAAAGGTTAAAAATGCATTATTTAGCCACAAGACCCAAGAGGCTTGATGGATAAATGCATACACTTTTAAAAACTAAAAATGCTTTATTTATAAAATATAAAAATTAAAGTTTGACGAGAACCAAGGGGTCATTCAGTTTCTCTCTGCCTCTGCAGAATTATTTTATTTCCCATTTGTCTGGATCATCTGAAATGCAGTCAGATGATAATTTTTCACTCCTTTCTGAAGTTGCTAAATTCCACAAGTTCTTCAAGGTGAAATTATTTTGGGGTGGTTAAGGAAGGGGCTGATTTGGCCTAAAATTTTCTTTTCTTAGAACCAGTCCATTCATTCTCCCTAGGTTATGCTATTTTAAATCATTATAATAATCCCATTTTGCTCTATAAGCAATTTTGTCATTTTTCATTTTTTTCCTCGACCTGAGCACGTTTGGATTTTTCTCATTTTCTCATAAGTCATCCATTCTCTTCCTTTCATCACCTGGATTTATCTCTGGCTTCCTTCCAATTTATCCACATCTTTGTGCAGCGTGAATGTCTAAGTAAAGTTTCATATTACGATGAAGCCCAGTATTTCGAGAGGCAGAATAAAAATACGGTCTTTGGAGTCAGACAGTTCTGAGTTTGAATTCTATGCCTGCCACTTAACGGCTATGAGAATTTCATCTACTTATTAACAGCCTCTGTGCCTCAGTCTCTTTATCATTAAAATGGGGCTAACATATCTCCTTCACAGGATAGTTGTGATTCTTAAATAAAATAACTGGCTAGCACAAGGTAAGCAAGCAAAAATAGCTATTATAATTATTGTGCATTTTTGATTGACATAAATTATTTCAGATTGATTATGAGTTTTCTGTAAAATCTTTTATTTGGATGTTTTTAAATAAAAAAGATTTTGTACTTGTCCATGACTTCTTTTGAATCCAACCTACTTTAGGTAGGGTTTTATAAAAGAAACAAATCCTTCCAGTCAATATACAAATGAAAAATCATAAGATTAATAATAAAGGAATCCTGAAATCTTGCATGTAATCAAATACAACTGCACACAACATTATATGTTATGAATTAAGAATGGAAGAGGGGGCCAACCCCGTGGCCGAGTGGTTAAGTTCTGGTGCTCTCCTTCAGCGACCCAGGGATTCCCTGGTTCGAATCCTGGGCGCGGACATGGCACCGCTCATCAAGCCATGCTGAGGTGCATCCCACATGCCACAACCAGAAGGAAAGAATGGAAGAGTTAGCTCTGTAAGAAAGGGGAAAACCTAGATGGGTCTGAACAGGAACCTAGATCCGCCAAGACACTTGCTCCATTCAAGAAAGAAAATGCAAACAGAATATGAAGACAAGTAACAGGTAGTTTTGACATAAAAAAATACCAGACAAGAGGTAATGGGGCGTGAGCAGAACGAGGCAATGGATGGAGAGTCCAGGGGTGGACAACATAATTGAACACTGACTGTGTGCCGGAGCCCATGTGAAGCATTTGTACTGACCCAATGGTGTACATTTTATCTCCACTGTAGGGGTGAGTTATCCAGGGCTGAGAAAGGTTAGAATAGCACTTGCCCAGGATATTACAGTAGCAAGCTGTGGAGCTGGAGTTCAAACACAGATTCTTCACAAAATCCTCCCTTAAATTGATGTTTTCAGACTTCAGTGAGCGTGAGAATCCCCCAGGAGGTTTTCAAGCTGAGCCCATCCCCTGAGTCTCTGATTCCATGGGTCTGAGGCAGGCTTGAGAAGCTGCTCATGCTGCCGCTGCTGCTCTGGGGCCTACCCTTTGAGAACTACTGTCCAAATTTGTGCTCGACTTCTGTGGGTTAATAATTATCAAGTGGAACTATAGGCCAGGCCCAGCTGTGATTTCCTTTAGGTTCTTACAGATGGCAATCTGTGTAAGCAGGCTTCAGTTCTCTGTTCTAGGAAAGTCTGGCACTCCATACTAGAGAAGGACTTTTAGTCCTGGAGAAATTGGTGCCCTGGACAGCCTATGAAAATAGAAGTTCAAATAAGTGAGTCCAGTTACAGGGACCCTTTGACTCAGGAGTTGGCAGAAGCCCATTTACTATAAAGCGAACCACAAGGTTGGACCTAGCGTAGAGGGCACAGAATCCTCCATGAATTAAACTAGAGGATATTGAGTTCCTTTTTACTAAGGAGGAGATTGATTCCAGATCCTGGACAGGAATTAGGCTGTGGATCACATGCCTATTGTTTGAGGAGGGAGAGAGTACAGGGACAGGGGCACACACACACACACACACACACACACACACACACACACACACCCCTCTCCTGGGATTATCGTGGTTCCTGCACAATTACCACAGCTTTCCTCCATATATTGCTCTCTCTCACCACACATAGTAGAAATTTAGTGGTTGTTGACTAACTAACTGCCCAATTTGTACTGGCTGACTTAAACTTGATTGACTATGAGAGGGGAGGATCAAAGAGACGTGAAACTGTGTCATAGTTATGTCTTTCTAACTCACTATGCTGAGTTCCTAGGAATGAACCACGTGCAAAGAGGAGTTGAATAAAATCTGTCTACATACTTAATTGGTGAAGACTTGAGATGTGGTTTTCAAAGCCATGGAAAGTTGGAGGAAAAGTAAAATGTTACATTTTCCGTTTTTATTGAGCTAATAGTCAATTCAACGAAACACATCTGTGGCGAGAGCTAGGTTTCTTTCTTTAGGATAAAAAGAAATCATTACATTAGCATCAGAAAGCATTTGGTAACCTCCTCTTTAAACATGGCAACTCCTTGGATCCAATACAGAATAAACCCAAAGACTTGGCCTAGCATTTGGGAGTTAAAATGGATAGTTGTCAGCTCTTCAGTTCAATTCAATTCAATTCAGTTCAGTTCAGTTCAATCCACTCAGCATGATGCAGCAAGTATTTATTAATTGCCTACTTATATTTACACTATGCACGGTCCTGGACTTGGTTTTGTGATGGACAAATACAGGTCCTCTCAGCCTGGTGGGCTATCTCATGCACTTTATGAAGACCATTTCAGCTTTCAGATGCATTGACTAATAAGTTTATAAATCATCACACACAACCTGTGACAGCTGAGTGGTACCTAAAGGAATTAGTAGACCTCAAATGACAGATTCACATCTTGATTAAAATACGAGTGTTAGGAGTAAATTTTTCAGTAAAATATTTTGGATAGGAATGAGTGCAGACACTATTTTAGAATACTCAAGCTGGTAATTTTTTTTTTCATCTTTAAAATAGCCAAGACTATATTTCTTCGTAGAACCTCTTCACTGAATTCTAAACACGTTCAGCATTTCCTTAGAATGAAAGCGACTGGGTAAAAGGTAGTAACACTGGTTCCTTTGGAATTAGCATTACGCTGTGACAGTCAGCAGTGTGCTCCGTAACTGGTGCAATTTATTTACAAGTCTGTGTTTTGGGGTGCAAAAATTAGCTTGAGTTTTCTTTGCATCAGCAATTGGTGCTATTCCAACTACCTGGTCAGAAGAAAATTTTGCAAATCTGTTTGCACCTCCAGACTAAGACAAAACAAGTGCCCCCTGCAATCTCTGTGTTATGTCATGGCCCATTTGAGCTGTACAATGCACTGCTTGTTCGGTTTTTGTTATAACCTTCACAGAAGATGGAAAACGTACCCCAAACTGCTATGCAGTAAGATCCTTGCTTGCCTGCCAGTTTGCAGTTTTATATACAACGTGTTATTGTTGTGAAGGTGAAGTTGATGGCAAGTGAGTCTCTGACACTCTGTCACTTCACCTGACTACAGTAAAAGGGTCCTCAGACAGGCTGTGTTTGCAACTATAAATATTCCTACCTTTGTAGCATCTTAGTAGTGAAACTTATGAATTAACCACCATTCCTTTTTTGCTTTTTTAAAAACTGAAGTTTGGTTTCAAAGGCCGTTACCTATTTTCCTTGTGTGTCTTGGGGGAAAAGGAGACAGCTGTTAAGATATTGAAAATATTTTCTTTTATTTTCGGTCTCCATTTTTTTTGTTACACATTAGAGACCTTATGTAATGTTTAATGTTTCGATTTACTGTATGCATTTTCAGCTTTAGTATTTGTCATCTTGTTCCAATTTAATGAAAGCTTATTTGGCTATGGTTTTCATTGGAAAGCAGAACACACGTACAACTTTCAGCAATAATATATATTTTTCCTTTTCTTTGGATTTGAACAGCCTTCTAAAATTTTCTCTACTGAAATTCTGGCAGAGTTGTTTCTTCAACATTTGGCTGAGGGTTTGGAATGTTTTAAACATTTGAAGTGACTGGGATCAATTACTGTAACCTAAAATGGATAACCTTTAAGACACAAAGCTCATGTTTTTCTTAATCATCTCATTACATGACATTTTTCTGTTTGTATATCGATAAAACCCTGCATGTTGGCTAAATAAGGCACATTTCATTTATTTCCAAGTACTGTTGATATTGTAAAGCTAGCATATTACATATAACATTAAAGTTATTTTTAAGATATAACATCTTTGTGGATGAGAAAAATAAAATTCAGAAGATGCATAAACTTGTAACAATTTAGCAGTCTAACAAAGTATAATAAATAGCAAAATCATGTATTTGAAATGAATCTTAAAAAAATTCACAACACAAACATATTTTTAAGCTCTGTTTTTCTAATTAGGAGAGCTCCGAGAGTTTTCTGATTCATTTTTACTAGGATATTTTGTTCCTGTAAGTTTTTCTTTTTTCCACTATGAAATCACTGCTTCTTCTGAGAGATGTTTATTTAGAAGGGGTCTTGTGGTAATATCCTGTTATTTTTATTTATCAGGTTAATGTAGGACTCACACTGCACTTTCAGGGTAGAAAGAAAGCAAGAATTACCAGCTTCAAGATTTGACTTTTTGATAAATATAAATGCGGAGCAACTCTCTGCTGATGGTACGTAGTGGATGTGACCCATGACGGGCAGATGGCTGTAGCGATGGAGAGAAATATTACAGCCAGAACATTCCTGCTTCTGCTCCAGTGGACTCAGAATACATTAGCAGGGTCCTCTCTCAGCTTGGAGTTTTTTCCTGATGATGGATTAGTGATAAACTCATATGCAAGTTATTCCAGAGTTCCTCTGAGACATTAGCTTTTTATGAATGAAAAGGTCATTTGTAAATGTTCTCCATCCTTTCATTATTTTTCCCATGGAACCAGATTGCTTTGTACAATTTTACATTGCTTTATTTTCTTTGAAATAATGGCTCGCAGTTGTTTAGTTTTAATGTCCTAATTATTCGTTTGGTGGTTAGGAAAAACTGACTATTCCTCCATGAAATAAATTATATTTTAGTAAAGAGAGAACTTAGCATAAAGTTGAAATCATTCTATAAACTTCAAGCTCAGACTTTCATGAGGCCAGAAGCCTCCTTGCTCATTTTGTCCTAAATGACTTTTGATATAAGGCCAAGCTTTGTACCAGATGTGTGGTATTTTATAATAATTACATGGTGCAAGCCTTCAGTCATTTTCCACTGAGACCATTCAACATCTGTTTTATCAAAGTGGTTTTCAATTTTTTTTCAGGGCCACAGATGAGTAAGAATATTAAGTGAGACACTTAGTCACATATTTTATTATTTTATAATGTCAATTTCTCTTGCATATATCTGTCATAAACTTCCACAGACCTAAAGATTTCCTTTAATGACTGAGCATAGCAGAGTTGGTTTCTATGCTATTTGGGGGTTAAAATTTTAAAGGCATTCACTTAACATTTAAATTTATTGTTTTCTTTATTCTGTTGTCCATTATTTCCAAATACAGATGAAAACTTAATAAGGAATGGATAAGGAAGTGGATGGGAAGGAGATAGTGTGGCCCATCTATTACCATTTCCACTTTGAGATCACTTTATCTATTTACCAACGCGCTTCACCATAACTCTGCTTATCTGTACTAAACAGAGTTTACATATATTGATTAACAAAGACAAATGGTCAGAGGTTGTAAATGGAAGAGATGCCCAAACCATGGGACGGTGTGGAACACTGGTTCTCACACACCCGTTGGCATTTCCTACACTGCATGAAGGGCAATTTGAGAACTGCCCTTAGTTCAGGTGATGGCCAGGTCGCCAACTCTGAACTCAATAGCTGCTCACTTCGCTCACTACTGGAGCGTCCAAATGCACGGGTCCTTTCCATTGCTATTCTCGAATATTATATTCAAAACTATAGGGGAAAAGAGTTTTATTGCAATTGTTTCTAACTTAACAGGCAAAATACTATCTTTGCAAAAATGTGTTCTCCCTCAGTGACTTTTATACAGTCATTCCACATGCCTCAAAACCTTATATACTAACTGGCAGCTATTACAAGAAAAACAAAGTCAGTGCAGCTCTTCAAAGCTCTGTGCTTTTGCCTGACGTTAGTCCAGTAGTCTGTTTTCTGAGCCAACATAGACATAACCAGCCATAAAAATAAACACGTGCACATCCATGGCCCAAAATAAACCAAAGTGGACGTAGTGAAAATTTTCCAGTGAGCTTAAAAGAAAATTTAATATACTTCACCTCTTTTTTGGGAGGGTCAGGGAGTTGGTTTGGTTTTCATCGGAATTTTTATGTGGGTAAAACTTCCTGTTGGCTGCTCTTTCCTAGGATTTTCTTATCCCACAATTATGATGTGACAAAGAAGTAGGCGAGAAATTATATTAATAAATTTTGGTGGACCAAATGAGTGTTTCAGGAGACAATTCAAATATTTGTAAGCTACATGATATTTGAGTATAATTGAAAAGACAACCAAGCCCTAAAATATGAAATTTATTTAAAACATAACTTTTTCTTCAATGAAAGGATTTTTTTGTCATTTCTCTGACAACTGTGATTTGAGAATAAAAAGAAACATATCATCATGATGGAAATGTATTTCTGTCCCAAAGCCGGTTTGTCTCTTAGATATCTTTGGTCACAGTTCAATTATTCCAAAATTATTTTTGGGTTTTTAGATTCTTGCTTCAGTCACATATATATTTTGTTCCAAAGATATGACACAAGTATAATCCCAAGTATTTCTGAAGCCAGGCTGTTCAATATTCCTATCATTCAGACACAGTGGGGCAAAGAAGGCAGTTCAGTCAAGTGAAATGTACTTAAGTCCCAAGGTTGGTCGGTCAAGAATATGATTTCTCCAGTAAGACATTTTTACAAAAGGCGCAATAACTATACTTTCATAGTTCAAACAAACAGAGCATAAGGAATTATTTTGGAATATAATGATGGTATAGCTGTAACAATCAAAAGGCCTCTAATAAATAAAAGATTGTGCATCTGTTTTAGAAGGCCTCTGACTGCTGTTTCTTGTAATTTGCCACAGGCATGACGCCCTGTATCTTAACTCTAAGTACTAAGGCAAGAATAGCATACACCCCACATTATGTTTTGTCTTGAAGAATTTTAGGCAGTTAGAGACATGCTGATGAATGGGAGAGGGAAATGGAGTTGAAACGTCAGACTAAATTATGTTTAAGTATTATCTATTCTTCAGAGAAGATTAGCTTTCCTCTGTTTTTCTAGAAGTAGTGGTAGATCTTTGTTAAAATAGGCATATTCTTACCCCCGGTGGGACAACAGGATACCTTTGCAAAACAGAATACAGTTGAAGAGCAGGTTCTTTTTGCATAAAGATTATTTTCTTAATGGTGATAAAAACTTGGGCTTATACTTGTGCTTAAGAATTTACTAGATCGTTTTTCCAATCACTATCAATACAATCTGATAAAAAAAAATTCCTGAAATTTGCTTCCCCTTCTCTTCCAGTAAAATAAGAATAACCACAATCCTTCCATTCTTCAGTGCAGTAAGATGTCATGAGGACTATTAAAGATAAAGTTCTTAACGGTTTTTCAGTGTGTAACCTGAACGCGAAAAATCTATGAATGGTTAACAGAGAGTATTTGATCTGAATCTTTCCCAAGGTGAGAAATATTATTTTGGAATATGAAAAACTACACCTGCAAAGTGAGGTAATTCATCCCTTTAAAAAACAAATTTGGGTTTTTAATAGAAGCAAAACGAACTGAGACATCTAAGCCATCAATAAAGCTTGCCAGAATTGGAGGGGAATATCACGATGCGACTCTTTTTATGGATCAAGTACAAATGAAGTTGACAGTGTATGCCTAATCAGAGCACTGAGAACTAGAAGCTGCAAAGACAGTATTTCCACTTTCTCGTGTTGACACATTGTGTATGCAGGCAGTGCAGCCAGACTGATTAAAAATGTCAGGGCTTTGCTAATGTGAAGCGCGTGATTCCTAACTCTGAATTCTGAGTTCAAGAGGCCCCAAACCGCAGCGTGTAAATAAAGCACATTTATTAATTAATGTGTTCTATTATATTATATTGAAGCAGGATGACACATAGGAAATCCCATCGATGTAAGCTTACTGTTGATTAGAATATACAGTGCCCATCAAAGGAGCCTGAGAGATGTGCCCCAGTGCTGGGAGCTGAGGCCAAGCTGGAGGCGCAGAATCTAATTGGACTCTCCGTGAAGGCTTTTCATCGTCACCAGTTGGTGCTGACCCTTTCTCGTAGAAGGCAGTGCTCTTCATAAATGGAATAGAGAACTCAGGAAGGCAGCTGAACATTGCTGCTTGTGAAGTTTATTTTAATGTGGCACTATTTTCATTAACTTCTGACCTGGCTTTTTGGTAAGTGTTTGAGGAAGCAAGCCCAGCACTCAGGCCTGGAGATGGTAGTAGGTGTGGTTCCCCAGTACTCCCCACCAAAAGTCTCCATTGACCTCCACTTTCCTGCAAATTCCACCTGGTCTCCCATAAGGTTAAAATCAGCTTCCAGCCTTCTGATGTCCCACCCACTCCGGTCTGCTCTCTGGAATGTCTCTGGTTGTCCTCACAGTTAACGTTGTGTAACTTAGGTGAGGGTGGATAGTCAGCCCGAGGGCTCACGTCCTCCCCAGCTCTCTCATCACCTTCCTCTTTGTGTAAAGATGAGAGAATATCTAGAGGTTGTGCACTTAATAGGAATGGAGTGAATGCATGTTGAGTGCATGGAACTAAGTTAGACCCTTAAGGAGATGGCAAAGGGACAGGGAACATCGTCCTTAACGAACTTGACACATACCGGTGGTTGAAGCTGCCCTTTGGCATGATTATCTTTCCTCAGTTTCTTCACCTGTAAAAGTTTTCAGATGATGAACAAGGACCATTCTTACTCTTAAAATAATGTGATGCTTCAAGGGTTACTTGTTACTGCTTTCTGAACGTCAGATTCACTAACTTCCTCAAGAGCCTACGGAGACAGAAATGTCAGACAGTGCTTTAATGCTAAAAAGTAAATTTGCGAAAGCACGTTTTAATTTTTGCCTCTATTTCCACTAACAAAAATAGACTGAAATGATATTTGATTAATTACATTTCATACATTTAATTCTTGTCGTGTTCATGACAAGCAGATGTGTCATCTTCAAATTTTTAGGACCAAGGAAGGCAATGAAACAAACTTAGATGTACGGTGGGAAATGAAAGAATGATAACCTTTACATCCAGAATTTTGTTTGCTTTCATTCCATTTGTACTGATTAGAATTATAAGGAGGTAATTTGAAGAACTTTCTATCCATGGTGTGACTCTGAAATAAGAGGATTGATTTTTGATATGTGGCCTTTGGAAATCAGTTTTACTGCTTTATACTCATGCCGTGAATATCTCAATCCAGTTCCAGTGGACAGAGTTCTAACGAAAACCAATCTCACATAAAATAATTCAATAACATGAGAAGGAATCAATAACTTTTGGTTATCAATTCAGGAAACTAATTTTTTTACTTCTAGGTTAGATCCTACCCTTTTAGGTTGAATTTTAATAAAACCAAGATATATTCATTTAAAGATGAATAGAGATTCTTAGGGTCAGCTGCTTCATTTAACAGCAACTAAATTTATCAAAATATGTCAAAATAACATATTACAGGGAAGTGTGACCCTTGAAACCTCTATGAAGAAAAAGCTAGTAGTAAGTAGTTCAGATCTTTTTAAATAATGTCATTCCAACAAGAAAGAAAATGTCACATTGTTTGTTACTTTTTATAACATTGTAACCTGAATGACATTGGTGTTAGAACCTGGGACCTTCAGCATTTGTTGAGTGAATGAATGAATGAATGTTGTTACATACTGACCTTCAGTAAGAAGAAAGACTCCGGACTGAACATATTAAAGCTATAAAGAATGATTCTGAATTTTAAACGTTTCAATAATAAAATTGACATTTGTTCAAAATATATTGCATCATTTAAAAGAGACATCCCAATAGATCATTAGCAAATGACCTGGTTTCCATAATACCTTTGCTGCTTTATGCTCTCTTAGGAAACTCATTCTGCAGGCCCAGATCTTTCTTCTATTTTGTCAAAAGTATTAACAAGCACTAGAATGGTAATACCAATGCATTAAAAATCCCTTTCGGAATTGATATACACATAATAATATAAATAAGCTGGAGATTTCCTCAAGTGTTTATGGCAAACTCCTGCCCGTTTTTATAAACCTGAACTTCTGAGTTCAAGGGTGCCTGTCATTTCTTTCTTCACAGATGAATTCATCTCTAATCCTGACTTGCTGTCTTAGTAAGAGCCATCTAGAAGTATAATCATAAACTCACCATGGGAAAGAGGCAAGCAGGGCTGTAACCTAACACCCCAGTGTGCGGTAGGAGATAGGGTATTGACCAGGGAGTTTTCCTTTTCAGGTCCTGTTGTTAGTAAATCATTGCAAGAACAGAGATAAAGATTAACTGAGTTGTATTTAAGCTTTTTCTTCCCAATTCCACAAAAAAAAGACACCAATTTATCAACCATTCCTCCCAGAGGCCCTTGCCTCCAAATTCCTTAGTAGACACTTTCTTCTATGACAATACAATGTAAATAAAATGCAGGCAGAAATATAGACCATATTCCGGGAAGTTTGGGATAAGGGTTTGAAATCTCATTGACTGGAGAGATCATGTTCTCCTAGAGAAAACCTCAGAACCAACAGCAAATATTCATCTTCTGTGGACAAAAGGGCCCCCTCCTTGAAAATGAGAAAGCGAAAGAATTTTTGACATGAGAGCATGGTAAATGTGGGATGACAAGGAATGAGAGATAAGGCTGCTAGCTATGGTTGGCTAACATCACATAACACTTTGGCTCTTTTTTAAACATCAAATTGAACTTGCCCAATTGAGAAGTTTAAAATAAAGAATCATCTTTTGTATTGCACTCTTTTCTCCTTAAATTCAGTGGCTTCAGTACGGATGAAATAGAATTTATCCATTCATTCAAGAAGCTTTCTTCCTCAAGAACCCCCATCTCCTGGCCTGTGTTATTCATGATGAAGTACTCCAAAAAATGTATGGGGTTGCCTGGTGGCTTAGCAGTTAGGTTCGCACACTCCGCTTGGTCAGCCTGGGTTGCACAGGTTCTGATCCTGGGGGTATTCCTAGCACCGCTTGTCAAACCACACTGTGGCAGCGTCCCACATATAAAATAGAGGAGAATGGGCACAGATGTTAGCTCAGGGCCAATCTTCCTCAACAAAAAGAGAAGAATTGGTGGTAGATGTTAGCCTAGGGCTAATCTTCCTCAAAAAAAAAAAAAAAAAGTAGCATGTGAGGCGACCTGTGTGCTTTTTAGCAGCCTCTTTTCTGTTGAGTTAGCAGTGTTATGTAAAGAATAGAAACCTCGGTCTCGGTTGTGTACTAGGTCCACCCAGCAAAGCAGCAGAGGCAGGTTCCTGATAACTGAGGCCATGCAAGGATGCAGGTAAACACAGCAGGCCAAGGTTTCAGATAACTAGACCTTGCTTCCTCCGTGCTGGGGCACTCTGACAAATGAGATAAACACAAGAAAAGTAGGGAGGCAGAGCAAATAGATGTGGCCCTTAGCAACATCCACTTTCAACGTTGCAGAGTCTTTTCTAGAGACCCTTTCTCTCCCGGTAAGGGCCATGCCAAATTACCCCATCAGAACATTTTCGGTCTCCCTCCCAGCCACAAGGCTGTCTTTCAGCTGATGAGGGCACCTGGCATCCCTCTGGGGTCATCTCTCAGGAGACACACAGGGTCCTAAAAAAAATGAAAAATACAATACTTCTGTATAATACAATTTCTGTAAGAAAATACACTTCCTATTCCAGTTTAAGTTACAGGCAGCATATTTCTTTTCGTCCCAGCAGCCAAAACAGAGGCCTCCTGGTCTCATTTTAAGTGAAATAGCCCCAGGAGCTCTGGCTGCATTCTTTTTCCCTGTTGGGCGCAGATCCAGCACAGGGCTAGATATTCCACAGCACAAGTAACAGCACCCCTTTTCCACTTGTGCACTGGGGTAGGATCTTGTTAGTCACTTCCAGTTCTTCAGAATTGGAAGATGAGGCCTCTGTCCAGCCATCCACTTACATGGGTAATTCATGGATAGATACTGACAAGAAGAGAGCTTGTTTGTTTTATATATTTGAAGCTATCCCAAGAACAATGCCATAAGGAGAATATTATGAGCTGCAAAAAAATGGACATTGTCTTTGATTATTGACATGTCCTCAAGAAACGTGTATGATCACCATATTGCGTTTTAGGATTTTAAGTTTATGTTAGATTATATCCTTACGTTTACAATCTCTACAGCGGCTAATTACAGAACACTAAAAGCCACGGGTGCTGGAAAAATGTCAATAATGAAGATGGCAGTAATAATGACATGGTCAAGTGTATAATCGTTAATCAAGCAACACTCTAATTTTCTTGTTCTGAAGTTGGTGTGGCGTAGTACTCAGAAAGACCTAACCTAGCGGTGTGTGTGGCCTTGACTGTACTCACGTCCGGACGCCATGGCAGCTGTGAATAGGGCAACGGAATCTTGAGAGGCGGGAGTGGGCTTTCCCTCTGTCTTTAGAGGAATGCAATATTTCTCTTTGCTGGGCCTTGCTAATGATTAACTCTCAGCTGGCATGTTGCCACACAGATTTTTTAAAGGCCGGTTTTTTTTGGATGTAAGATAATTTTGTGACTTTCCAGTTACAACACATTGTTATAATTATTGGGACTCAATTTCTACTTGGAACCCTCTGAGCATCAGTGCCACATGAAAATTAAGAAGCAGTAAGGAGCGGCTCACAGCAGAGCAAGGATGAAGATGAGACGTTGTCTTAAAAATGTGGACCACGGGGGCCGGCTCATGGCTGAACGGTTAAATTTGCGTGCTGTGCTTTGGCGGCCCAGTGTTTCACTGGTTCGGATCCTGGGTGCGGATGTGGCACCACTCATCAGGCTGTGCTGAGGCAGCATCCCACATAGCACAACCGGAAGCACTCACAACTAGAATATACAACTAGTTACTAGCGGGGTTGGGGGGGGGGTGCTTTTGGGAGAAGAAGAAAAGAAGACTGGTAGCAAAGGTTAGCTCAGGTGCCAATCTTTGAAAAAAAAAAAATGAGGACCACAAATGAAAAGCACAGAAACAAAAATGAAAAAGAAAACTTTTCCCAGGTTATGGAAATACGTGGGTATAAGCTTCACCCTTTATTTTTGACATACATATTGCATTACTAGTGGGAGAGATGAAAACATCTTTCTCATTCACTCTATTTGAACTAAAGTATATTGTGACTATTTTCTCCTTTTTTCCTTAAAGTGTATTCCACTTGTGCATTAAGGCACATAGGATGAGGGTCTGTCATTGTTTTTTATTATTTGCCTCACATTTCTTCCCTTTTCATTGCTTCAGCGTGCTCAAACACAGGTGTGAAGGGGGGCGTTACACAGGGCTCTAACCTCCTGTAAGTCCTCATCAGCTGTAAGCTCCCATACATGGACTTCTCCCTAAGCCCCGCTCCAGTGCTCAAGAGCCGTTATCTAAAGCCTGTCCCTCATAGCTTTCCTCACTCTCCAGCCTCACGATGGCTTGTCAGTCACCAGGTAGGCACCGTGGTGTTTACACAGAAAGCAATTTCTTGATCGGAACTAACAAGATAACTATTTTAGCATACTTTCTTGCTTTTAAGACACTTTGTGGAGGGCTTTTGACTAAAAGTGTTTACTTTCCTGTGTAAAGTCAAAAGTGCAGTTGATCTTGGTGTTAAACACCCTCACTGTCCCTCTTGGGATCAAATGAGAGAGCACGTGGGAGATTCTTAGAAACAGGATTTTACAATTCGAAGGTTGCTGGGCAGGCATGGATGCTCAAAATTTCACTTTGCAAAAGAAACAGCCAAAGTGCAGTTAAAAAAATGCAAACTCCTGGGCTCCCACCCCCAGCTACTCCCATATGGGAAATCTGGAGAGGCGCCCAAGAATGTGCATTTTAAATGAGTGTTGCAGATGATTCCAATGCAAGTGCTCTGGAGTCCTTGGTTTAGCTAATGGAGGACACGAGGGGGAGGGGCTGTTTCTTCTCCTAAATTCAGACTCCAAGAGGAGACATCATTCCTAGTATGCATTATGTTCACAGGCGGACATTGTAGTTGCGAAGACGAGGAAGATTTCCTGTGAAGCTGGCATTGTGTGTTCATACTATCACCTCCACCCTCCCCACTCTCAGACACTCCCTACTGCCTCCTTGGTTCTAAACACCAAACTGGTAGATCAAATATAAAAAGGAAAACATTTAAAGACATATCTGTAATCACAAACAAATTAAATTTCTCTGTAGCTGAGAAAAATAACAGAAATATGCCAGTGAGTGAAGCTGGAGTGTGGATCCACTCAAGTCTGGGTAGAAAAGCAATCAGAAGCAGGCAGGAGTTTGTTTGCTACAGAATGACAAGGGCTAACAGTGCCCCATCAAAGGCCTGGACCCGAGCCAGCCTCTTTGCTTGAAACCAGGGACGGAGCTGGAGCCAAAAAGTAGTGAAAGGATGCTGGGAAAAAAGGTCTGTCAACTGCTCCCTGGAAAGCTGAGTATCTGGGGGTAACTGGATGAAGCAGACACAGCCGGCTGGCCAAGACCTGAGCCAAGATATGCCCTGACTTGAAGACCAGATGCATAATATCTCCAGTTTCATGGCAGAACAAGAGCTCCAAGGTGTTGATCTGGTTCTGGACTGGAGGTGCAGGGGGCTGGGTGCAGGCAACTGAAATACTGTCCAACAGGGAGAGAGAAATGAAGAAAGAAGGACAGAGAATATATAAAATAATCAAAATGAGTACACAAATCAAAATCCCAAAATCTATAAGTAAAAGTAATGCTAAGAAAGCCAGTGAAATCAATGTGTGGGAGATGAGCTCACTGCACATCAAGTGAAAATAGTTTTAAATAAGTATATTTATTATCCTCAAAGTGATTAGGGAAGGAATAACATCCATAATGAGTAAGAAACCATGAGAACAAAATAGACAAAAAGGAAAAAAGAGCAGAGTACATGAAAAAGTACCATTAACAATGCTGAACAAATGGCTCTTACAGACATTAATAGATAAGATAAACTCTATTTAGAACATAGCTGGAAAAAATTAGTGAACTGGAAGGTAGTATTAGGAAATTCAACCAGTAGAGAGCATAGAGAAATAAATTGACAAAAATATGAAGGAACAAATAAGAAACATGGAGGATAAAATAATAGGCTACAAAATACAAGTTATAGGAGCATCAGAAAGAGGATGAATGAAATAGAAGAGAAGCAGTGTTCATAGAGATAAAGGCTAAGGATTTTCTAGAACTGAAGGTTGACATGAATCCTCTGACTGAATGTACATACCATGCACAGAGCAGGAAAAAAAGAAAGACACCTTTGGTAAGAAAATACAGAACATTAGGGATAGAGAGAAAAATACTAGAGTAACCTAAGAGGAAAGACAGGTTACCTTCAAAGGAACAGCTCTCAAACAGAAGTCCTTTCATGAGCATTAATACAAAGCAAAAGATTTTTTCAAAATGCTTTTGAAGTGCAGAAGAAAAATAAGTGATTTCTATTCCCAGCTAAACTGCCATTCACGGTATTTCATTCAAGCTCCTAATGGAAGTGGGTGAATAATCTCTCATTTAATAAACACTTTCAAGGGATGTAGGTCCAAGACACTTCCTGCCCTTGTGAGCTTTCAGCCAGGTTGGGAACTCAGTCCTGCAAACACTAATTATAATAAATCTCTTCAATCAAGTAGGTAATAATGTCATTTGAATGTAACTTACTCTGTTAGCACAAAAGTGTGCTATGGTTGGAATATATTAGCATAGTGAGAGAATCATAGAAGTTGTAAGATCACTGCTGAAGATTTTGTTCATAATCTTAAACACGCAAAGCTCATACAATATATTTCTTCCTAAGTTTAGTTCCTAGAAAAATTTATCCTTGCAAATAAATTTGATTTATTCCTTCAAAAAGTGGAAACTATGTCACTTAACATTTTCGTTTTTGGTATCGTTGCTAAGAAACTCCTAGTCAAATTTTGTGCCTACTTGTGGTGATTGGATTTTTTTGATATTAGACCAGACCAAAGCAAGATTTATTTTGCTAGAAGTCCATGCTCTCTGTTCCCGGTAGTTCTGTCAAAAATTATCCCTATTGCGTATGTTGTTTAATTTTGCAGAGTACTTGAAATTTCTTTAGAAGTTAATAGTGCTGAATTAATTTTTTTAAAGAAGAGTTCAATGAAATCTACCTTTTTTATAAGCAGTATGGAAAAAATACTATGCTTTGCAGAAAAGTTTGGTTTTAATAATCAGTTATTTCATCACGTGCATGCGTGAGGAAAGAAAAATGAGCTTTATTTTTAACAAGCATGCAACTACATTTCCAAAAACTACCATAGCAGTTTGGGTTTGAAGCAATGGTTTGAAGTAATTCTGTAAAATAAGAATTCTGGTTCTGTGCTTGCGTAGAACTGTAGTTCATTTAGAATGTGTATAATACTGAACTAACCTGTTGAAATATGTCAAAGAAATCCTTATAAAATTGCCCAGAGATCTATTGTGGGGCTATGTAAAGCTTTGCTGTTTACATAGTATATGAAATAATTATTCAGAACACACACACACCCGCACGGATAAATGTAGAGAACAAATTCACATAGAGAAGAAAAAGGTACAGAATAGATATCAACTTTCCATCTAATTTTTAAAATCTTCTGTTACTGTGAGTGAAAGATTAAAACAATTTTCAGCTTTTCAGTGATTTTATTTGTGTGACTTTGATAGTTTTCAACCTTTGTCATTGTCTAAACTAGTGGGTAAATTTCTTGCCTTGAACACTAATTGGTGACACGCTATTAATCAGCATAGCATTTCAAAATATTTGAATGCCCATTAAGTCTATTTTTTCTATAAGCCTATGGATTTCAGATGGATCTTTAACAAGAGGGAGAGGAAAGGTCAGCTTTTCCTTGCCTCTTTAACTGTGCTTTCTGACCACAGCGATTTTCAAGCCTCATAGCACATTTGAAAGCTTGGTTGTCTCATCATTCTGGCACTGTCTTTGATTCCAAAAGAGAATGTAGCATTTCAAATGTCGGAAATGTGCTATAGATTTTTTGGCAGTGGGAAGGAAGTCAGTTTGACTTTCCTGTCTTTAAGAAATATATAATGTTATGACCAAAATTAGTACTCTGAAATTATTTTGCTCTGAAATTGGAAAGAACTAATATACATTGATCATGTTATACATGAACCCTTTGACTGGCAGCCAGATTTGAACATTTCTTTTTACTAGAAATCAACTTTCATGTATTCATTTATTCATTTGGCGTGAAAAGAAAAACAGACAAAGATGGAAACAAAAAAAATTGCATATGAAAATTTTAAACTGGTGTAAAATAAGGTTCATTAGCATAGAGGTATCATCTACCTGTTTTCGTATATGACAGTGAATAAATAATCATACGCAGATATTTTTAGTATACTAAGTTGCCAATATGCCCAAAAAATTAGAAAAACTTAAAATACATGAAGATAAAAGAAGTTGTTGCTTTTGAAATTTTTAAAAATTATTTCCAGGTAAAAGTTGATGTATAATTTAGATACACGTTTTTTAGTCATATCTAATATGGGTTTTTTTTCACATTATATAGTGCAATTATACTAAGGCACTTGGAGTCATTTAAAAGGAGTTGTTTCACATGCATATCATCCTGAGACACCTTACAATAAATCCAGTCCCCTACCTTTCCAACATACCATATGTTAAATTAATTAAAAATAAAACTTTTAACCATACTTGTAAAAGTACTAAGAAATTGTCTCAACTAAAAAGCACCTGGAGCCTCTGTTTCACAGTCCCTATGGTGAGTTGCTATAATGTTTGTGAAAATTTGAATATTATAGGAAATGAGTAGTCTAATTCACACCCCAAGAGAAGCTGCCTTCCTCTCATTGGTGCCCCCATTCAAACATCCATAATGCGTTTTTATTTTCAACAGCTGCTTAATATGTTATTCAAGTTGAAGTATGGTTAAGCTTAGTCATATAAAACCTTTTGAGACATCAAGGAACGTGATACTTCTGACCAGCTGCAAAAATGGTAACCTCTTAGAAAAAAATGATCCTAATAAAACAAAAAGTTAGGCAGCGAGCTTATTAATCTTTTTTCTTCCCTGTATTTTTCCTCTCATATTGCTTTCTTTTTTTTAAACCTCTAATAGAGCTCTAACCTTTAAAAGTTCTTTGAATCAAGCAATTTTTCATGATCTGGCTGTCTCATGATTGTTTTTATTTCAGTTTAACATTTCTTCTGATTCACTACATTTTTTCAAGCTATTTATGAGATTTTACTCCTGAGTTCAGTTGAGGTTAATAACTCATGGTTTAAATCAGATCATTGAATATATGCAATGTGACCAAGTACAACTGATTTCCCAAAGTAACTGTAACAAAATTATTTCTAGATAGAATTTGTTGTGAAATAATAAATCTGTCTATACAGTTATGCAAAGCATGCTCTCATAAGTGCTCTTCCTTGCTAATCACATAGAAACGATTTTATTGATCAAGAAACGCCGAAGCCTGCAATACAGTTTTTTAAAAATCTTAGTCATACATTGTCTACATTACTGTCTGCATCAATTTTATGTTTTGATCAAGATTTTTGTCACTCAGCATGTTGTTAATGTCAATGACAAAATACTTAATTCTGAGGCAGTGAATCTCCATGCCTATATAGTACACAGAATGGAAAACAATCATAGTGAATAAATCTTTGATTTTGTGATATTTGACTCTCATTGATCTATAATATGTAACATTTTAATGTATAATGGTTTCTCAATAATCAAATATAAAAACAATTATCACCAATGCAAAAGGTTATCCAATCCTTTTACTATTGTGAATGGTATATCCTTATGTTGCATATGTCTGTGTATATTTTGCTTGCATTCCTTTTTTTGTAGGTTGCCAACGTCAATGTGTAGAACAATGATAGAAAAAGTGTTCATAAAATATCGTTTCCCATAGCTAAAAATAAGTGATGCCAGCAATGACTTGTTATCCAACAAAGGCCTAAAAATTACTTTGAGGGAAAAAAATTGTCATATAGGCTTCCTTAAGGATCAAGAAAAACAGACAAAATATAGATCAGGACAAAAAAGAGAGGTTTAGTTTTTTTTTCTAAATGATAGTTATATTTTCACTTAAGTTTAGTGAAGAGTTGAAAAGCCATCCTGTAGGCCACAGCCAAAGGAAAAACCAGGAAGAGTCGATCATTCTGATGTTTTGTTTCTGTTTTTAACATAGCTCGTTGGAAATGATTGAGGACATTTTTCACATTTTAACTAAATGTTTGATATCTGTACATCTCTCCAAAACGAAGATTTACGTTTCAAAAGTTGAATTCATGCCTGAAGATTTGTGGGATTTAATATTCCTAATTTTGAAAAAAATATCCCAAATTTGGCCCTAAATTGTAATAAAAATGAATTGGGATATTATTATTTCCAAAACATTTATCTGTGCAGGTGCTAGCATATAAACGAAAATGCTCTAAGATTTGCCTTGGGAACAGATGTTTTTGAAAATATGGGTGAACAAAAGCAGGCCAGAAAAGTAGGAAAACATTTCAATCCAAATGTGTAGTATGTTGAGATTGCCGTAGATGGTGAGGCTGCTGGGTAAAGCGGGGCAGTTCTTGTAGGTGCAATTTCATTTTTATTTTCAAATAACAAGTGAGGACAACAAGTCAAAGGCGCTAGAAAACAGCCACAAATAGCTGGTTCTCCAGTAAACATCATCTGTTTAGCCACAGAATTAATAATGTTCTCTGCTTATTGGGAA
This sequence comes from Equus przewalskii, assembly GCF_037783145.1. Lineage (NCBI taxonomy): Eukaryota > Metazoa > Chordata > Mammalia > Perissodactyla > Equidae > Equus > Equus przewalskii. The sequence goes on along the minus strand of NC_091858.1, from coordinate 26,127,194 downwards.
AGAGCATTTCTGGGATTTGCTAGGGGTTCGCAGACACAGAAATCAGGTTAGCAAACCTGAATGATTATTGGGGGTGGTGACAGAGGATTCTAACACCGAGTTCCAGGGTTGAGGACTCATGGGGAACTGAGGACGTAAGAAGTGAAAGGATGGCAATCTGAGACAAGTCCTAAGAGCGATGTGACCTGTCCAGCCAAGGGCAATGCATGGCCTCTCACAGGCCTCACATCTGCCTCACATTCTGTCCTCGGGGTGATGCACGGAAGTCACAAGGAGATTAGACACAGAAGAGGATTTTAAAAGATGATTTTGGAAAATTAGTCTTCGAATCAATGCTGACAATTCTGAGTTACAAGGACCTTCTGTGTATGCAATTGTTTAAGATTTTTATTATTAATCATAGCAAATAAATACTTCCTAGCACATTGTGCTGGCTCTGTGCTAAACATACGTTGTTGATGATCTTATTTAACTGTTACATAAACCCTGTGAAGTAAATACTATTATTATCCCCATTTTTCAGATGAGAGAAACTCAGGTTAAGAAAGGTCAAGGCAGGGGCTGGCCCCGTGGCCGAGTGGTTAAGTTCACGTGCTCCGCTGCAGGCGGCCCAGTGTTTCGTTGGTTCGAATCCTGGGCGCAGACATGGCACTGCTCATCAAACCACGCTGAGGCAGTGTCCCACATGCCACAACTAGAAGGACCCACAACGAAGAATATACAACTATGTACCGGAGGGACTTTGGGGGAGAAAAAGGAAAAAAATAAAATCTTTAAAAAAAAAAGAAAGGTTAAGGCATGTGTCCATTTGGATCCATCTAATAAGTGGTAGACACAGGATTTGAGCAAGGCTGTCTGATTGTTACAATGTTGCCCAATTTGCTAGGCAGCCTCCTAGTTTGAATGGATTTCTAATTCTCACAAATGTGACTTTGGTGTTTTGAGAGACAGGTATTCTGCAGTTCTAAGATGGATGAGATCTTCCTTTAATTTAATCTATTTGTGGCCATGAAATGAATTAATACTGGACTGTAGTTGACTGGGTTCAGGCACTGTCAACTGGATTGGTACATGACTGACTCCAATCATCCATGCAGAATATCCATTCCTACATATCTCATTCCCTCTCTCTCTCAAACACACACACAGACACACACGTGTACTATACTAGTGAAGATTTATATTGCCACATACGGCCACTAATTTGAGAAGCAGGACCTGTGGGACTCTTCTGTGAAATGATGAATTTTGTCTGGAAGTTTCCAGAGCCTTTATAAAATCAAAAAGTGGAGCATAGGTACAATCATTCCATGGTAAACCTGATTGAGATAATTCAGTTGAAAGAAATTAGGCTCAGAGCAATTAAAGGAAAACTTTAACTGTGGCTGCTTTGGGGGCAGAATCTTGTGGATATGATTGTACACAATTAACACTCATGCGAGGCTTGATAAATGGATATATACCAAACTTACGTAAGGCTGTTATAAAGAAGTGCTGAGTTAGAGCCATAATAGCAATCCAATAATAAATCAACAGTTTGAAATTCTGTTTTTTATTTGACCCACTTAGAAGACACAGCACAGTAGGGAAAGGTAAGAAATCTTCTTATGTCCTACACGTTACTCCATTTTGGAAGACATTTCCTTAGTTGTCCTGATGGCCGGGAATTGATGTAAGTGCAAGAAAAAAAAAAAAGTTGAGTGCCATAGAAGTAAATCTAGTTATTCCAGAGACTGGAAAAATTTCATCTCTGGACAGCTTGCAGAATAGCTTTCAGAAGGTAATTCTGAAATGCATGCAATGTCATCGCAGAAGTGACATTTTGGAATAAAAGTTTCATTGTTAGACTAATTAAAATCCAAATTTCTGTGAGCTGTTGTATCTATCTCCATCATCCTCACCCATCTTCATCTTCACCTTCATCATCATCATCTTTATTATTTCATGGTGTCCTCACTGCCGATCACATTGAGAAAAAGTAGACAGGAAAGATATTATTCCCAAAGTGATAGCATACAGATTAGTGAGTATACAATGTCACTTACCTAAACTAGCGGCCAGACTAAGAATAAACTTAAGTCCCGGCACAATATACTCTTCCCTCTAGAACAGTTTCTCCCCTTCTCATGCTTTGTGTATGACTTTGAAAGATAAAATAAATAAGAGATGTGTAGTCTTAATTCCCATTTGTTGCTGTATACCCTCTGAGCATTTCCAAAAGAATCCAGAAGAGAGGACTTCTATTAGTCAATGTTTAGCCTCTGGCCATAACTATCTTCCTGTTCAGTGCAATGAGAGCAAGCAAGAAAGCAAAATGTGACAAAGAGAGAATCAAAGAAAACTCAGATTTCTGCTCTCGCATTCATACGGATCAGTTCTATTTTTATGCTTATTAGGATCCTTTTAAAACAAGAGAAAATAAAATGAAACGAGCTATGAAAAAAGGAAGAAGAAACAATCAAAGCTCTTTCTAATCAGCAGGGAATATTCATTTCTTGATTTGCAACTTAACTTGGTTTAAACCAGCCAGCTGAAATCCTCCCAACCGTGACCTCGGGGACCAGAATGGAATTCCCAGGTTCCTCCTGGAGCTCAGCATTCTGGATTATCATTGGTTGAAGGTCAAATTTAAATGCCAGCTTTGCAACTCTGCTCCTCTGTTGTTAGGCAATTGCCCAGGGAAATGAATCCCACAGCGGTTAGGAAGAAACAGTTTTAAGATAACTTCTTAAATGCTTCGGGTAAAATATCCCTGTCTCCAAGCTCACTCTTCCTTTTTGTCTGTGTAAAAACTATTTGTAATGCAAATGTGCTCCTCTGTCATAAAACACTTCTGAAGGCATGCAAATTTTTATAATCCAATAAAGGTGCTTATTTATCAATGAATAGCTACACTTTTCTTTTTACTCCTTTAAAAAGACTGTAAATGGTAATGTTAGAAGCTACTAAAGCCAAGCAAGCAATAGGCTGTCATCCTTTGAAAATGGCATCATGAAATGAAGTTGCATCTTTTAAAACCAAGCACGTTAATTCAGTGGTGACATGGAAGGCGTAACCGCGTTATTGTGACCTGTTGTCACACTGACATTGCTGCTTCTGTTGTTGGCTTCAGGTAACCTCATAAGCAAGTCCCTGCTGCCTAAAAATTAATTATGATAAGAATTTCTTTTCGGTTCAGACTGTTCAAGAATGCCTCACATGCAGGCTGCGAATTATGAAGTGTAAATTAGGGCATCACTGAGCAGAGAAGGTCCCAGGAAACCAATTTAAGAATTCTCTCCAGATTTAGTGGAGACCTGGAAAGCCTCCCTTCTGAAGCAAGAACTTGAAATTAGAATCGACTTGCCATTGTTTCCCTGCATATTGGGATCAACTTTCTTGGGAAAGAATGTGCTACATGTATGTGGACCAAAAAAAATTTTTTTTTAAATTTTTACTGCTCATAGTACAGTTCTCACAGCTTTATTAAAAAAGTAATCACCATCAATTGCCATGCACCGTTCTAAGCATAGCACATACGTATGAACTCATTTAATACTTAGAGCAACTCCATAAAGTGGGTATTATTGTTGTCATCCCCGTTTTACAAATAATGCAACTCAGGCACAGAAAGTGAAATTGCAGAGATCACAGACGTAGTAGGCGATAGTCCTCGTTCCTAACCTCAAAGTGATACTGCCTCAGTAATTTGACTAGGTTTCTGAATTCTTTTTTACTATATTTGCAAAATAAATGGCAGGAGTTTTTAAGGTGTGATCAATAAGATGACTTTAAAAATTAATTCTCCACACATGAAATGGGTCTCTTTCCCGTTCCTTCCTGAGGTTCTGGAGCAGGAATCTGCTGGCCCTTGACTGGTTTTCTTTTCTGCTGGCCCTTGGGCTTTAACATCCCTCACTCCGCCTCACAAGTTAGCTCTTGTTCATTTGTTTTCTACCTTCCAGAATGTCCTGGCCTCTCTTATTTGTTGTCCTCGCATTTCCTGTTTCCTTTGTTCTCGTGTGTGTGTGTGTGTGTGTGTGTGTGTGTGTGTGTGTATGAATTTTTTAAAATTTCCTTTCCTGTCATTTTATTTCCAGAGTTCTTCTCAGGTTGAGTAAAGTATTTTCTCTTTTGGACTTTGGGATGAGAGGTGGGGAGGGGCCGGAAAAGAAAACATCGGTGACTCCTTCACATCTTTAAAACACTTTCTTCCAGGTCACCTTATATTTGCAGAAGTTAAAGTTTAGTCTCAAATAGCTCTGACTATCTGAAGTCCATAATGTAAAAGTTTTCACAGCTGTGGTCAATATGGCTGCTTTATTCTTTCAGACTGTTTGGCAATGTCCTGTATTAAGGATGTATGTTCTGAAAAATTGTGCTCATTCCACAGACTTTAAAAATGGAGTCAGCAAGGCCTGGTGAAATAGCAAACTGAAAATTAGGAATCGTCAATAGGTGGGGAACAATACCACTACAAAATACTCTTGTTTTCTAAAAGATATGCAAAGCTTTGTATGTTAATACCCCAAACTCCAAGATGGTCCATTTATTTTTAAAACAAGAAACAAGAAACACCTGTTTATTATCAACCATAAGAATAATGTGTTTAATTTTGAGAGAATCTTTTTTGGCGGTTGCTGATAAGCCATATCTTAAGATTTAAAATAGTTTTAATATATTCTAATGGGCTACTTATAAGGCATGTGGAAATATATTTAGATGTTTCTTAGTTTTCGCTTAGGTTCAGTGAATATTAAACATATATCTTAGATTAACTTTAGTCTTTCTTTTACCAGATTGTAATTAATGGAAAAAAAGTATTTAACGATTCTATCACTTTATCTTACTATGTTCTGTTACTCAAGGAAAAATTAAGGCAGGATTATCAGTGACTCACAAATATATTTTTGTAAAAGTAGTTTTCAGTCGTAAGAGTATATGAGCATTAAAATAAAACTTATGAAAAAGAAACCCTATAGCTAAATAAGCTAAGAATAGTCATTCATTGTATTTCACATAATGGCTGGACCAATTTTTCCAATATTTCCTTTGGTTGCAATTCTCTTAAATAGAAAGAGCTAAGTAAAAATTCAAAAACCACATTAAAAGTGGCAATTCAGTTAGAGCTCTTTTGAAAAAGTGAAAAAGCAAAAATATAAATGGAATGTTTCTTATAAATTTGCATGTTAAAATATGTTAATAAATCTTTAACGGCAATTTGGGTCTTCATCTTTCTCAGATTTGAGCCTTTTAGTTAAAGTCACCCTTTCCAGCATTTACCCCTTAGAAAGCAAACATGGAAGCAGATTGATTTCCCTCTTGATGTTTTTTTACGCTTTCTTTTTCATTTTGACTATTTAATTGCTGTCATCTCTGGTGTGCACCTAATTTTTAAGAAATGTACATGAACAAAAAAAGTTCACGTAAGAATGTTCAAAGCACATGTTTCATCTGAAGATTTTGCACAAATCTTGCCATGTTACTACCCTTAAAAGAAATAATGCATGGACGAAAAATCATATAACTTTCCTAAAATAAACTAAATTGACCTCTTTTTAAGTCAATTTCACAGAAAAGTATGTTTGCTAGTGGCAAGATAGGGTATCAACATCCTCCTCCCACCAACCATACATTTGTTATTTTTTTAAACAATTGAGGTTTAGAGGAATTAAAAAGAGGAAAGAGTAGTAAGGTAGAGAAAAGTGCCAGTTTTGTGAGCTAATTAAATTAAATTTTTGCTGACATTATCTCGTATAAACTGTATTTAACCTCACTAAGTGTGCCCCAAATGAATACAGAAATATTATGTAAAAACTGACTATTCTTTTTGATAATATGGCATAATACAGATCAGAAAGATTTCTGAGATATCTCAGCAAAATTTAGTGCTTGCACATTGATCCTTATTTTCAGATTTTTTGAGAATATCCCTTTCTTACATTATTTTACTTTCATTAATGAAGAAAATCATCCAAGGAAATAACCATCTAACTCATTAACTTTTTATTTTTCACTCCACACTAGCTGTTGTGCAATTTAAATAATGTCTTCAGAAAGTAAATAACATTTTGTAAAATTTGGGGGATTATATTGAAGTCAATTATAGTCTCTGGAGCCATCAAGGAAGACGTTTGTTGTTTTTATTTCTCAAAAAAAAAAAAAAAGTCAAAAAACCCCAGTTATTCTGCTTGCTTAAGACAACTGCTGGAAGCATTTGTATTTCTTACATATCCTAAATGCTGATCTTGTCTAACTTATATTAACCTCCTCTGTAAGGATCACAAATCTTCAGATAATCTCCTATATCTGAGTAATTTATTTTCTGTCAAACATATAAAACAAATCTTGGTAAAACATTCCATTAAAAAGGGAGAGAGGATGGAGGATATTTTTCCATTGTGGTATGCACTGCATTTTCTGCAGTTTCTGATGAAACACAGATGTTTCCAACTGCCCACAAGGATGGTTAGTCATGATCAGATTGATCCCTGGTTAATCTCTGAAACCTTGTGCTTCCATTCTTTTTAACAATATATATTGCCTTCTTTTGCTGAAGGTACTCCTCTGAATTTGCAACTGAAAGTTGAATCAGAAACACTCAAAGTGGAAATTGAACATATTAGGATTTCTACAATGGTTTATTATACATTTTTTTCTAAAAGTTTCCAAACATAATTTGGTTTGGGAGTAAATGTCTTTTTTGACTTTAAGCAGTGCCAATATGTACACATGGACCCTAAGTTCAGTTCTCATGGATATTTTACAGTATTTTACAGTGACAAATAATGGATTTACTTGCGAGTAATTGTATGCATGAATAGCTCCTTCTATACTTCCATATTGGAGAACCACTGAAAATGTAATATTCTATCTAGTTTCGAACCTTTGACTTCAAAAAACTAATGAAGAACACATACGCTATCCTAAAAAAATTATAAAATCAAGGAGACAAGCTGAAGACAGTGAAGACACCCACCAAAGATGCTGACTGAGGATTGTCATTCCATGATCGACACTTACGCAATCTCTGCAGAAATATGAAGAAAAACATGAATTAATGATTTTTTAATCATCTTGATTGCTCTGTTAAATGACCCTGGACAATTAGAACCATATTTTTATCAAAAGTTAAAACCAATTAGGGATTAATTTAGTCATTAAGTATTTTGTGGTAAACTAATTGCATTTCAGAATATTTAGTCCTTATTTCAATGTCCTAAATATCTTTAAGGCCCAGATCATTTTCCTTAACTAATATTGTATTAACCTGTTATTATTCCGTTATCTGATCTGATGAGTATTTTTAAACTTCATGTGATTTTGAACCTAGAGTTAATACTTTAACAAGTATAATTTAATAAAATATGACTAATTGTTGAATTTATAGAATAATTCCCAATCTTTCAGATAGAAGATATAATACTTCCATGTTCATTATCTTTTGAAAAATATTGAATTTCCAAACATGTTTCCAAAATATTTGCCTTTCAATTTTGCATATTTGTATTTCTAATTTTCTTCCATGCTGAGGCATCTGTTCATGATTTCTAGCTTATTTTGAAAATCTTTTTGTGTTAATGTTGGGTTTGATATTCAAATTCTTTATGTGCTGAGTGACTTCTGGAGGCCTACTCAATAAGACTTTTCAGATTCATAATTTTTTAAAAAATAAATTAATTAACTTATCTATTTATTTATTTATTGGAGGAAGATTAGCCCTGAGCTCACATCTGCCACCAATCCTCCCCTTTTTTTTTGCTGAGGAAGACTGGCCCTGAGCTAACATCCATGCCCGTCTTCCTCTACTGTATATGTGGGATGCCGGCCACAGCATGGCTTGACAAGCAGTGCACAGGTCCGCACCTGGGATCTGAACTGGTGAACCCCAGGCTGCTGAAACGGAACATGCAAACTTAACTGCCGCGCCACTGGGCTGACCCCAGATTCATAAATTTTAACTTAAAACATTATTGTGATTTTTTTTCGCTTGGAAAAATAGTCAATTTTTTACTGATACTCACTTAACAACATCTGTGTTGTTACTTTTGTTTAGTTTTGTTTTGATTTTTACAGGGGGACCTTCAAATATACTAATGATTGAAACCACTTTTGCAGTTTTTCTGAAAATTTGTTTTTTAAAATAGAGTTTTAATTCCAGAATACAGAGGCAAAACTTTACAGAAGCAAGAGGGAGCTTTTGTTTGTTTTCGGGAGAGGTGGTCGTATTTTGAGAGGAACTTATCCTTTGGGAGAGAGAGGAAGCTGGATTCTCCAGGATGGAACTTCTTGGCTCTCTTTTCTGCAACAGAATTGTTACTCATCAAGGTAAAAGTCAGGCTGTGGTTTGAGTTATATGTATTTTCTGTTAATTCACTTAAAAATGCTTTCCTTCCATATATATTCCTTGTAAAGTGTAAGCCTATAGGATAATATATGTGCCCATCTTTATCTATGGCTATTGAAAATGACATAGATAAATATCACTTTGTGCTAAAAATAAGCCTATAGTAATACAGAGGTCAATCCTGAGTCATATGGTACATAAAACAGACTGGATTTTGAGTCATGACATCTACACAAAACGCAATACTGCTGAATTTTCATATTAAGAGGTTTTGGCTGAAAGAATTCAGACACATACACAGTATGGCCCCAGAAACCTTGCCAAGAAAAGTTGAGTTTAAAATGTAGGGGAACTGATCCAAGAATAGGCCTCAAACATGTTGCATTCATTACACGCAGCTGTGTACATGAGAAGTGACTTTTTATCCCACCTACCAAAACCCTATCCAGAGCTGTCACTTTTTTTTTTTTTTGCCAACTTGCTGACCTTTCTGTTCCCACAAAAGGAAAATGTGATTGACAAATGATTATTCAAAACATTTTGGCAATAAAAAAAAAAGCATGCTAACGTATTTGCTATAAATACCACATGTTTTTCAAAAGAACTTTCTTATAAGCTCAGTGTTTGTGAGTAAATATTAATTAACCAAAGGTATGGAGAAAACCAAACTGGATTCAGAATGCTGATGGATACTATATTAGCTGCTTTTGGAATGTAATGATTTAGAGTTACTCAGGTTACCTAGGTGATTAGAAATTCTTATAAAGACATTTGGCAAAGAAAGAGAAAAACAGAAACCCATTTCAATAAGGCTGGAAGAAACATATGTCAATCACACATCAGCAACTCTTCAGGCAGGTTTCAAGGAAGTGGAGGGAGCATAAAGAGATACCCATTGCTACCTAGCTGTAGTTACACAGTTAGTCACGTGTTCTCTGCTCCTGCTTCTCCCACCACTGCTGACTGGTGTCCTCCCATTTTATCTCCAGATCCAGCGTCCCAAAGACAGCATCTGATCAGTGGAGGCTAGTCTCCATCTACTGTAGAGAGCGAGCACTTGGGGCGCAGCAATCATGACAGACCATTTTATGGATGCTGGCCCTGCCAATAGTTGGCTTTCTTTGGGTCAGCTACTGATTCCATCAGTCAGTTAGAGCCAGAGTTACAGGAGCAATACCATGAAGCCAAGCAGAGAATCTAAAAAAAGGGGCCTTTGGAAGGCTTTGTGTGACTGGTACAGCCTATATATTTTACCGTAAATGCTTGCATTTGAATAAAAAGATATTTTTTTTAAATATGCATTCAGAAAATATTTTATTTTACTAAATTTTTCTAGCACAATATTTTAATTTCTCCAAGAGGAAGTAAATAATACCAAACAAAGTTATAAGGAGAATAATTTGTTTTGTTATTTTTCTGTCTCTGATGGTAACTAATTCTTATTAAGGGAATTGTGCTGATATAAGTGCTTTCCTGTTCCAGGAAGCATAATGGATAAATGCTGTTTAATCTGTGTGCAAATATATGTGTTCTAGGGAGCAAGGTCCAATATTTCCCAGTGCTAGGAAATATATTCTATCTTTTGACCCAACAGATCCTGAGGCAACTTCTTTCTAAAGACTCTAACCAACTCCGTTATTTTCTTTGGTGAAATGTATTTGGGGATTTTATGAGTATTAATATTCCACAAACAGGAGAATAGTCTTTGCATCTTCCAGACTCAAAGAATATTTGCCAATTCACACGCAATTTGTGTCAAAAATAAGGTATCACTTCTGTCTCTAAATTCTTTTCCAATTCCATAATATCATAGGGCTGTTAAGCATTATTTGGCGGTGTTGGATATTAAAAAATAACTTTAATTTTTATTTGTGTCCATCAAAATTGTCTAATTTTTATGAGTATTAAATCAATGCTTAATTGTATTACATTTGAGTATGAAATTTAGTTATATGCACGTACATAATTTGCATAAGCTATTTCTTCTCTATGTGATTAGATGAGTATAATAAAAATAGAAATGCTTAAGTACTTGTTTTTACTTATATCACACCTATATTTTAAATTCTTTAGATCCAATATTAGTTTCTTAATCATTTATCACCTAAAGTGATTAATTGAATTTAACATTTCTGTTAGTGCCAAGGAGTAAAACCATTTTTCCTTAACAATTCACATCAAATTCAAATGATTAGTTTTGATGTTCGGGAAATTTCTAAATCTTTATTACTGTAGAATCAGATGATCATCTAACAGGTACTGTTGTATTAATCATGGTAATTCAAAATTTGCCACAAATTCAATTCAGGTAAACCAACATTTAGTCAGTGTTACACATCCTAAGTACTATGGGGGATTGAACGATGGATAAAATATGAACCCTGCCTTTGAGTCCTACCATATTTCAGCACAATGATAGGTATGTTTCATAAACTCTCATTTAATTTTCACAACAATCTAATGACACAGGTATTATGTTATTCCTATTTTACTTACATACTTGAAGCTCAAAAACATCAAGTAATTTCTCCAAGATCACACGTCTAGTAAGTGGAAGAGGCAGAATTTGAACTCAGGCCTCTCTAACGCCTCCGCCCGTCATGCCTCAATGCAGTGCTATCACAGAGGTATATGATGCAGCTATGGTTTTTGGTCTGGAGGGTAACAAAAGGTAGCAGGTAGAGGAAACATTTGATTTGGTAGTTAATATGTAGAAGAATGTTATTAGGCCAAGTGTGCTTGAGGAGCAGTAGGTAGCTCATTTTGTAAAGAAAGATTCTAGGGTGGATTGAAGAAAGGCAGCAGATGAAGATTAAAAAGGAAGGCCAGGTCTGAATATAAAAGTACTCAGGTATCCTGCTAAGGAAGTTAAATTTGGCTTTGTGGAAAACAAAGCAGAGACGTGAGCTGGTTTGTATTTTTAAAAGATAACTTTGGTAGCAATGGAAAGGGCGTACTGATGAGGTGAGAGAAAGAGGAGGGAGAGAAGGTTTAGGATACTACAAAAATCCAGTCACAAGATGACGAGGCTCCAGATGTGCACAGTGGTTCCATGAACAGACAAGGAAGAAGGAGATTCAAAACCTATTGAAGGAGTAGAAGCAACAGGATATAGTGATGGATTTTGTGTTGGTGTAGAAGGAAAGAATTGAAACGTCTACCTTGGTGAACTCGATGGAGAGCTAAATGAATTGAAATATGAAAGACAAGAGGGAGGAATGGCTTTAGGGGTGAGGGTGACGTGATATATTTGACTTTAAACATGTTGCATTAGAATTGCCTATGAGACAGCCACAGCAAGCACTGGGAATCGTGTTGTAATACAATCAGAAACGAAGAGCCAGGGGAACACAGAGAGGAAGTGACTAATGTCAACTAATTGGTCAAGGAAGGCTTTGAGAAGAAAAAGACACTAAATGCCAAAGGAGAGATAAATTGAGTAAAAGAATATTTAAGGTAGATTTGAATTCAAAATGTGGGTTTTTTGAGGAAGATTAGCCCTGAGCTAACATTTGCTGCCAATCCTCCTCTTTTTGCTGAGGAAGCCTGGCCCTGAGCTAACATCCATGCCCATGTTCCTCTACTTTAAATGTGGGATGCCTACCACAGCATGGCTTGACAAGCGGTGTCATGTCTGCTCCCGGGATCCGAACCAGCGAACCCTGGGCCGCTGAAGCAGAACGTGTGCATTTAACTGCTGCACCACCGGGCCGGTCCCCAAAATGTGTTTTATGTTTATTACTTTATTGGGCATCCACCTAGATTTGTACACATTTTGATAGATTTTTCTTATAATTTTCTCTAACGTACAAAAGTCTTTGCTTAGAGATGTAGTTAGGTTAAGTGTTTTGCATATTCATTCATTCATTCAATCAACCATGTTTTATAACGAAGTATTTTTAAGGCAATACATAGAATGTAGTAAGTGCTGTGATTGTTATGTTTTCTTAACATAGTGGATATGTGCAATAACCAAGTGGCATCTAGCCATGAGGGGACAGGAAAGCTTTCAGGGCAGGAAAAGGAGCCATCCAAGTTGAGACATGAAGGACAAATAGAAGTTAACCAAGGGGGGATGCTATTCCGAAGAGAAGGAATATCCTGTGCAAAGTGCCAGAAACCACAGCTGGAGTAAAAACTACAAGAGGAGGCTAGGTCACAAAGGACCTTATAAACCCTACCAAGGAGTTTGGATATTATCTTAATGGCAATGGGGAGCCATCTCAAATCTTTCAGTCAGGAAACTGATATGATTATATTTGTCTGTTTGAAAGATTTTTTTGAATGTCATATGAAGAACGTGTTGGAGGAAGGCAAGAATAGAGGCATGTATAATATTGCATCCAAGTGAAAAAGGATGACTGCATTAATGAAGGCAGTGACTATGGTGATGAAAATAGTGGATACGGTGGAGGGCCTAGGGATTGATTTGACGTGAGGAGTGGGGTGCTGATAAAAGAGATATCAGCACTGATAAAACAGCGCTTATAAAAGAGAAAACAATGACATGCAGGTTTCTTTCTTGAGTGTTTGGATGAATACAGAGGTTTTGCTCACTGACACAGGGGATGCAGGAAGAGATATAAGTTTTGGAGGATGATTATTTTAGCTTTGAACATGTTGCATTTTAAGATGCTGCCTGTAGGTCATCTTACTGAAGACATCAAGTGATTGGATATAAGCCTGACTGGTAGTTGAAATCATGGAATAACATAATTTGTGAATTGGGCCTTGAGGCATGGCAAAGATTATGGAAGTCAGAGAGAAAAAAAGGGGGAGAGAGGGAGTGAGAGAAAGGGGGTGGAAGGGAGACAAAGGACATCTAGGCAGAGGGAGCAATGTAATGCACACAATGGCAGGAAAGGGTAGGAGTATATTTGAGAAAAATCATACTGTCAAGTGTGAGATAAGATGAGAATGGTCATCTTAGCTAATAGGCTGAGGGTTGAGTTTATTCTGTACTCAATAGGGAACCAATGAGGCTTTAAGCATGGGAGGAGCATTTACAAATAAGCCATTAGGAAGGTTGGACTGGAATATGGATTGGAGTGGGAATGCAGAGACCGTGTAGTTGGCTATTGACTTATCTGGGATAGATGTAATGAGATTTAGAAGTAGGGTAGTTTCTGAGGAAATAAAAAAGCTTGGATGCAAGAGGTACTTGTGAAAATAGAAGTGTTACAGCTACGTCGGACTGGACGTGGTAAGGAGAGGGGAAGGAGATGACCATGAGAATGGTGAGGACTTTGAGGGAAAAAGGAAAAATCAGAAGAGGGACCTGGTTTCGGGAAATATGTAGGTTGTACTGTATGTAGAACTTTATGATTATGCTTCATAGAATTAAAACAGAAGAATAGTATATCAGTATATTTTATTTTTAAACTTGCTTTTTTCCCCTCCTTTTCCCCTTGAGCTTATAAAACTATATCCCAGAGATTAGACCAGACGATAATTTTCTTTTGCTACACACTACAAGAGAAAACAAGACTTAGACACCCATTTGGAAAGACTGAAAGAGCGGACTCAGTAATCCTTACCAAGAGTGACGGTCAATCATCTTTACTGGGCTGGACCACTACAGGGGAGGCGAGGAGCAGCCACAGCAGCTGAACTCATGGCCTGAGCACATCCCTTTGGCAGGGAGCAATAAAACAATGATAGAGAAAAGATGTGGGGCACTTCCATGGCAATTGCTAGGATGCAAGTTGTTCTTTTGTTGACATCTTCGAAGTCTATAAAAATATAGTTCGGGATATCTACCAAGAAGGGTCTGATGCAAAGTTAAACAGATCAAGAATGCTAGATGCCATTTCCACTTAAGTAGCTGTCTGTTCTGGGGGCAAAGGGGGGGTGTCTTCATGATCTTTGCTGGTGATCTCTCCAGTTCCACGGTTTTATGGAAGTTCTGATTTTGTTCAGGAGAGTCGATTCTCCCTGCCAGACCACCACAGAACGCCATTTTCCTTCAGTTGTATTGCTTTGGACGGTCTGCAAATGCAGTATTTCTTACATGACTCCTTCCATCTTCAGTGTTGATACTGCAGGTGAACTTTTTTTCTTTAGTGACTTGACTTGTGAATTGGTTATTGTTATTGTTTTTCAATAAGAGTTTTTGTTCCAAGAAAAAAAGTTTTAATTCCCTTGGAAAAGAAAGACAGGGGCCCCCAGCCTGTGGACCCAAGTGCTAAGATGCTTTTTCAGACGGGGGCAATTGGATGCTGCTAGTAATATGGAGATTAGACATTCTGTCTCCAGCATGGGAACAGGGCTGGCTCAGCGAACAGGCAACTGCTTGCCTGCCCGTCTTCCTCGGGCCAGATAAAGGCCCAGAAGGAGCAGCTGCCAGGAGGGAGGAATGTGAGAAAATAGGAAATTGATTTGAAATAGGATAGGGAAAAAGGCAGAAGAATGAATTTGAGAATTTTCAAATATTCCCTTTTTAGGCCTATGTAGTTGCTGTCTCTGCAGAGGAGGATGATCTTTAGTTATTCTCTCACGAGAGTCAAAAAGCAGCGAATTCACAGTCAGTACAGATATAAGAAAGACCTGAAGTTGGTTTATTTCTTTATAATTGGAGGAAAATTGAATATGGATTTGTATTTTACTCTTTGGAAAGTGTTTTTGATCCTTTAGAAATAAAAAAAGAAGTGGAAAATTATAAGCATTCCGATTCTAGGCTCAGGAAGAGTAGTTTTTTTTTTTCCCCCTGCTAGTTACAAGGATATTAATTACATATCACATCAACCAGAGGGGGCTGGGCAGTTTCATGTTCGACTATGAAGGTCACAGGGATTCTAATTTTCTATTGACAGTGGTTCGTTTGCTCTAACAGATGCCTTTAGGCAGATCATATCACCCCTCTACTTCTTTGCTTAAAGGAGTATGGAGGAGTGTCATGTTAATGATATTTAGGATCACTAATAAATAGGAGAGATGTCTGTCTTTAGGATCACCCACCAGCTGCCCTGCAAGAAGGCAAGGGGACTGAGCAATGAGCTCTAAGTTTCCGTTGAGTCCTAACATTTGGTGATGCTGTGTGATCTCTTCAGGCAGGAAACTGATGGTGTGTTCTAACGACACTGACCAAGAGCATCCTATTTATAGAACACTGACCTCTACCTCACTTGAAGTTGTTGACAGGCTCCAGAGGCATTAGAAGAGAGAGACCTTACAATATATGTAAAACCTAGTTAGGAAGGATAAACACACATGATTGCCACCAACAATCTGATAACAACCACATACCACTATAGTTCACGCATTGCTTATTACCTCTCTGGGCTTCTAAAAAGTCACCAATGCTATTCTTATGAAGGAAAGAACTTCTCACCTCCTACATGCATTGCAGTGTAGCAAGTATCTTAACAAATGGAATGTTCATCTGTAGAGTAGAATAAAGTTGAAAAGAGCTGTTTTCTAAATCACATCTGCATTAGGAAGTCAACATTTGGAAATGACTGAGTGGGCCCTTTACCTCATTCCTCAAACTAAACAAATAAAAGCTTCATCTGTAAATTGACAATGGGAGGGCAGGCAACAAAACAGTCAGGACAGCGGGAAACCAGGGTGGAAAAAGAAAATCATGGAGAAAAAGAGTTAATTTAAATATCCAGTAGCTGAAAACCATTACCCTAAGACATTAAAGAAACTGGAAGAAACTCCTGCGCGGCCATTTAAAGGATTCAGGAGACCTGAGAGATTTCTTTTTTACAGAGGGAAAAATTGAGACCCAGATAAGTTAAGACTTAGCAAGGTCACACAGCCAATCAAAAGAAGAGCCGTGTCCGGATCTCAGATTTCCTGATTCCTAGAGAATTTGTGGAGAAGCGGAGAAATCCCTGAAGGGTGGGCCAGATTCAATGTTCAAACTGTTGAGGTTACCTCGTTCCTTTTCTGTTCTTCTATTTTGCAGGGAGCACATTTTATCATCAGTTTCACTGGTGCCTAGTTAAGTAATCCAGTGCGTAGACAAAAAAAATACCTGCTGATCTGGATTACAGCCATGAATTTTCCTGACACTGATTATGACACTGTATGTTTTTATTAAAATTGCTAGAAATAATCACGAAGCCGTAGAATAAGCTTTTTATGGAATAAATGCCTAGCTATAATTTAGGACCTGTCTCACTAATCATAAATTGCTGTTAATCACGATCTAATCTAACTGCTCTTTTCCAGTTAGAAAATTCCTCATTCCAACCATCCTTCTGAAACCCTGCCAGAAATTCCTTGAAGGGAAATTTACCCAACATCCTTTCTAGAATACAACCAATAAAGATACAGGTATTCAACATAGACTTGTACCTAACTATGAGAGCCTGGCTGCTTATTCTGGCTGCTTATATCATCTGAGCTAAAGCTATCTTAGACTCTGTAGTTAAAGTGACACAATGATATATTGATCTAATGAGTAATATTATGAAATTAATTCTAAAATAGTCTAACTTGTTCTGCCTTAATCTTTAAAATTCATTTGAATGATCACATTGTGCAAACCTTTAGTTGAAGACCTTGCCAAGGACTTTGGCCCAAAATAACATACAGCTCTACACATTTTCACAGTGGTTTCTATTTCAAAGTCAAATTGCCACTTAGGATAGTAGGCTCTGAAACACCTGTAGAGTCTGGTGTCAAAATCTTTACCTGGACACTTGCCTTAGTGGTCAGTCTTTTGTCTGTCATGGCCTTAAGAGTTTATATCCACCTTGCTTAGCATCAATTAAATAGATGCCCGTATTTTGCCTTTCAATTATTCCAGATCTTTTGAAAGACCTAATTGCCTTTGCAGGAGTTCTCCTAAAAGAAAGACACAGTCCCTAAAGCTTGCTGTCTCTCAGAAGCTGAAAGCCTGCAGGACTAGACACACTACACTTGGGGTTTTCCTTACCTGACAGCCTGTCTCCACCTGTTTTTTACTGTATCCCCAACTCCCTTTCTAGAGAACTCATTTCTTGTCATATAGTACTTAATGTGTGTCTTTGCATGATTTCCCTTAAGCTGCTGAAGTTGCCCGTAGCAAGACCCCAAGCGCACTTGCTTTTTACAGACTGAGACAGACCCCAGGTAGAAATTTGCCTAAAAGAACCAGTATATTTTTCCCTACAGAGTATTTTAAATAATGGAAATGCTGTTTTCTACACTAGTTTTAAACTAGTCTTGCCCTGTGAGGATTAAAGAAGGCATTTCATGTGAAAGTACCTAGGGTGCTTCAGGCCCATAATAGGCATTCCATAAATGTGAGTCAAATTCAAATCTAAAATTTTTGAAGAAAAAACCTGGTTTGTACACTAGCTGTCTCCGTTTCCCCACCATCTACTGGCTTGTCAACCCCCATTAATCCTGACATCCACCCCATTGCTCTGCTAGAAATTACTCCCCTTTAGGTCACAAATTGCTTCTTCCTGCCAATTTCAAGAGCTTTACTTCGCTCATCATAAGTATTAATCGGTGACATATAGCTATGTTAACCATCACCCGCCTCATTCCGTGCCTCAGTTCTTGAAACCTCGCTTCTGGGTTCTTTGTTGGTAACTGCTGATTCTCTCCAGTTTCCTAGACTTCGCCTTCTGTCTCCCTTGGTGCCTGAACTTCCTGTTTGTGACCTCTGTACCTAAGTACCCCCCAAGACTCAGACTTGGCCCTTTGCTTTCTTAGTTTACTTATTGCCTCTCATCTCATCTACTTTCATAAATACCACAGTGATGGAATGTGTTAGTAAATGTACACTACAGAGCGAAATTCCTTCTTTCCATCTCTAAACTCCTTGCTAGCATATTTAAAGAGAGAGACTCAATGAAATGCTTGCTTCACTCTATTTCCTTTATGTTTGTCTCCTCATAGAACTTTCTTCTTGGGTCTAGATCTCTAAATCTAGAGCCTGATAACCCAGAGGTTGTGGTTCTCAGCTCCAGCCCCACACATCCTACTAAGGAGGTTCAGAGAAGAGACATTAAGGTGATGAAAGAGGAGAAAATTAGAGCCATGAGGAAATGGTAAAATAAAATAAAATAATAATAATTGAGATTATTTAGCATGACAATGTGGATCTTAAGGGAAGATTTAAGAATAATCATCTTCAAGTTCACGAAGAGTCTTTGTTGACAAAATGGTGACCAGCTGTTCTTCGTTTCTACTGAAGATTGAACAAGAGCATTTGGGCATAAATTGTGGTGTTAGAGAGTTAAGTTAGTGATTCTCAAAATAGAATTGCCCTCGGTAAACAATTTTAAACATTGTAATGTATTACCTGAAATGGACATGTCATGGTAGGGCTTTTTTTTTTTAAAGATTGGCACCTGAGCTAACGACTGTTGCTAATCTTCTTTTTTTTTCTTTCTGCTTTTTCTCCCCATAATCCCCCCAGTACAAAGTTGCATATTTTAGTTGTGGGTCCTTCTAGTTGTGGCATGTGGGACGCCACCTCAGCGTGGCCTGACGAGCGGTGCCATGTCCGCACCCAGGATCCCAACCAGTGCAACCCTGGGCCAACCACCGAAGCAGAGCGCGCGAACTTAGCCACTCGGCCACGGGCCGGCCCCAGGGCTTTTTTTTTAAACAAATAGATTCATCTGTGTCTGGGGATCCAGAAGGATATGACCAAATTAGATCATGTATTAAATTTATGTCCAATTTGATAATTCTGTGATTTTATAATGAAAAAGTATACATTTATAGCTTTAAAAAATAGTGACCTCAAACTATCAATGGTGCTAGGTGCCTTAAGGTCACAGTCTCTGCCCTCGAAAAGCTGGTTATGTGAGATTGGGTTAGGTTAGAGGGGGGTGTGTGTGTGTGTGTGTGTGTGTGTGTAAGAGAGACAGAGAGAAAGCCAAATAATTATAGAATAGTGTGATAAATACAAATGATCGAATTGCTGGAATTAACAAGCAGTTTCTTTAGTACGGACTATTCATTTCCAATGATCCATCCATCTACCCATCCCCAAACCAGTATTTAATTAGTGTCTCCTTTGTGCAAGACTCTATGCTAAATGCTGGGGAATCAGCAAAGAAACGGTCCCTGCCCTCCTGTGGTTATGGTCTGGGAAGAGCTACAGATGAGTAGAACAGACAGCAGAATACAGTGTGATGAATGGTAGAAAAGGATATTTACGGAGTTCAATGGGAACTCAAAAGGGGGGCCTTTAAACTATTTTTAGTGGACCGGGAAGGCTAAATCGAGGAACTGGCTTCCAAGCCAAGTCATGAACAAGCAGGAATTGCCCAGGTAAAAAGCAGAGGTATTAAGCATGTACTTAGATCCAAAATGGCATATAAAAATATGTGCATAGACATAATGTATGCTCGCAAAATAGAAAAAAAAATGACTAAAAACATATTGCATGTGACTATGTCATGAAAACACCTGAAATTAATACATTATTGACTATCCAGATTCCTTTGTCAAAAAAGGCATGTTAAGTAAACTCTTTGCAAAAATGATCTTAATACATATGGATTCTTTTGAAAATTTTGATATTACCTATTTTAAAAGGTGAATATAGACATTTGTGTGAATTCTGTGTTCTGTCTATCGCATAAAGGATTTGACCTATGGATAGCTATTGTCTTTATAGACAACCACCCACCTGACAACATCACTTCCTCACTAGCCATCAATGAACAACTAATTCTTGGCATCTAAACCAACAAAACAAAGTATTTATAGTAATATATTGAATTTCAAAGATAAATTGCCTTGCTTTCTGACATTTAACTGAAAAACGTGTTCTTGAGAACTAACACTAAAATATGCTTTGGGGTTGGGTGAATGGAATGACGGTTGGAAACCAATAGTCCAGATTGAAGAAATTGCTCCCTAAGCATTACAAGTCTATCGTTTGTATCAATCACCTTTACATTTCTTAAACATGGACTGTCAAAGAATACATTCAAAGGACCCCCCCCCACAATGCATTCGTATTTTCAAAACCTAAAAATAAGTTGAACCCCAGTAAGTTGCCACGCGTGGACAAACACTGCCATCCCTGGGTGGCCTTGGGAATTAGTCTTGCTGCTGTAGACCTTGTGTCCCATGTCCCAGAGATGAGTAGTACTCCCTCGATCTTGGCCGCTTCTGTGCTTTCCTGGTCATGGTTACTCTACTGCAGACTCCCTTCTTCCATGCCTTTGGACCCCTGGTGGCTTGACTTGAGCCCTCAGCTCTTACCATGTACCTGCTTCCTGGCATACGTACCCCCTGCTAACTCTTGCTGGCCGTCTGGATTTCTCCTGAAGCTCTGCCCTCCTGCCCTCCTCCTGTTCTCACCACTAGGGAGGAATCATCTCCCTTCCCCACCCCCTTCCCTCCCACCTGGATCTTTGCCAGCACAGAGCTGAGGCTCACTAAGCCTTTTGGATACAGTGCATTGCTTGATTGCCCCCTGCAAAGAGTCCAGACCTCCTCACACACGCCCAGACTCTGCTTCCTTCTCCTCCCTGCCTGCCCAGGCTCTGGAGGACCCAGCACGCTCCTGCCCAAGGTCACCCGAATTAGGACAGAAAGAAGAACAGGGTCTTTTGACACACAACAATGATTGGAGATTTAAAAAAAGAGCCTTAGGTCTTCACCAAGTATCATATTTCAGAAGGCATTTCTGGTTTTGGTGAAATAATTTAACACCTTTAAAAATAAAGAAGAGAACCTACCTTTTAGAAATGACTTAGGATGTGGGTCATTTCAGAGAGTTGTGAAATAAATTGCTATATTGTGGGTAGATTTTTCCGGAGGTTAAATCAAAGAATAACCTAGATATTATGCTCGCCTTTCAGATTTAATGTAGACATCTGTGAAAAATTATGAATTGGCTTTTATTACAAGGCTTTGTTTTCAAACCTTTATTTTTGTTCCAGTGTAAATGATAATTGAACTTTATTGGAAAAAGAACCCAGAAATATGGCTTTAAATACAGTATTATGTCAGCTTATAACAGAGTCCACATAGCTGTTAGAGACTTTCGGGCTACTGACAAAAGAACACTTTGCAAAACAGAAGATAAACTCTAAAATTTTATTCATAGCAGGTAACTAAAGTGATTGTACAATTATTAATGTACCAATTGATAGTGCACTGTAATTTTGGTGACATAAACAGTTTCTTTGACTATTTGTTATTTGAAAAAGAACAAATCTTTATAAATAAATGTGTAATTTTTAACAGAGATCGAATTCTAGAGTGACAGATATATATTGACCTATGCCAATCCCTAAATCAGGTGTTCAGGAGTGTTTATTAACTCTTTCATTCTTCTACAAGATTCCAGCTTGCAGAGAATACTAATATGCGCACTACTTGTTACCCTAACTCTTAAGGTAATTTCAAAACACAACAGAAATCAGCGGCTGTGCCTCTTTTTTCCCCCTCCCATATCTACAAATTATCAATTTTGAAAATTGAGTATCGTATTTTCAAATCTTTGGTCTGGCCTATCATGGCATATTTGATTTAGAAAGTGAACTATATTTCTACTACCAGTTTTAACTACTGGGTTGTTGCTAAGTAGTTGATGAAATGGCTTAAGCACAGACTCTGGACCTGGGGCTGGGTTTAAGCTCAGGCACTTGTAACTTTGTGGCCCATTATTAACCTCTTTGAAATTCTAGTTTCCTCATCTGTAAAATGGAATAGTATTACTTTATCATGGGGGCTTAAAGAATGAGTAAAAATGGTATGTGTCAAATGCCCAATACTGTGACAGTCAAAGGAGAAGCTCAATGTTAGTTTTTATCATTGTCATAGACTTAGCACAGCTAAAATCGTTCGATTTTGATTTTGTATCAGCACCTCTGACAATATGGATTTGCTGCTTAATCATTAGCAGGAAAGGTAATCATTCCAGTTTTGGTTAAACTCTGATTTTTTCCTCAAGGTTTTTGGCCTAAGCAGAGAGAGGTCAGAAGAACTCTTCATATGCAAGCAAGTTGGTGCCAGTTGGAAGTAACAGCTCACTTGTGGACTTTTTTTTTCTTTAAATACAATTTGCTTTGATTCGGTTTGCTTCATGCATTTTTAAAAATCTTCCTTGTGGTGTGTAGTCATTAGGCTTTTATGCCTAAAGAACTGAATTCAGTTATAAGTAAAATTTATTTAATAGCACAAGTATGATTCCATGTGGTTATTTATTCAGAACATAAAATAGCCACATAATTCCACATATTTGATAGTGTCTGCTCATGGAACTTCGGGGAATTCTGCAGATCTTAGAGAAGAAATGCTTAAGTTATAGAAGGCAGTAGCCATAATGCTAATTATCCCTGACATCGTCAATATGGCAAACTATAGTAGACTAAAATAGAAATTTAATGTGTGCCTTATTATACGTCTCTGTAGAACTCTATAGAGGACTCCTATATTTAAATCATGGCAGTGATTTAATGCGTGGATGGGTGTGGCCACAAAACCTTGTGTCCTTTCTTGGGAAGATATCCGTGGAAACCATCCTTCGCTTTGCAGTGATAGACACTGTTTAAAACCACGTCTCTCCCTCTAGTTCCCCATGGGCTGTTGCTGCTGCTGCTCAGCTGTGTTCAAAGTAAGCCCTTGATTATTCTCAAGGGATATTGTCCTTGTCCAATGTGAAAATAATTACTTTTGTATTCAGAAAAGGTACAACTAGATATACATGTAGAATATTCCAATAGAGTCCAACCGAAAAATTTACCTAACCTGTATTTGATATTTATAGATGTGCAGTGCTTAATTAGCATTTTAAATTGGAATTTTAATAAATGCTATCAATCAGTGACCAATTTACATAGCATTTATCTGGGGAAATGAGCATGCCAAATATCAGTCTTCTTGAGATTCATCTTGACCCAAACAGTGATTTAAGATTTTAAAACCTTTCATTCTTCCATTAGAGTGTTCATCTTTCCAATGTCCTACTCCAAATCCTGATCTGCTATCTTGTGTCTTCAAAATTCCAGGGGTACATATCTGAAGCACAGACAAGCCCCCCCGGGCCTAGCAAATTCTAACTGGGCAATGTTCTACCTATTTAATTTTTCTAAGATTCCAATTGCACAATGCCTTCTTCATATTCTGGCCTAAATAGTTATATGGTGTTTATTTGCAATTACTTCAGGAAACCTCCACCCCCAGAAGAGTCGCACACATTACAATGATCCGTGAAATGATCATTTTCAAAATGTTATGACTTAGGAAGGTATTTGCTTAAGAACTTAGAAGTCTCCCAGTGCCCCACAAAATATCTCTTGTTCTATTTTTGACCCAGTTCCACTAAACAGAATTTCAAAACCCTGAAATAACTTCAAAATTTAGACTGTGTCAAAGGACTATTTAAATCATTTCTATGAGATCTTAATAATGTGCTAATTAAAGGGTGAACATATTGATCATTCAGGGAAGAATAGACAGGATGGTGTGATAATCATGTTGTGATAGAATGTGTTTGTGAGTCACCGTTTTAGAAGAGCCATTGTTACGGAAAGAAAAGATCACTGAGGTATAGAAACTTTGCTTAAACACCGAGTAACATCAGACATTTCCATATATGATGATGGATGTGTTAGATGGTAATGAAAATTAAGAAGGAAAAGTACCTACCAAGAGTTGGATGAGCCGTATTCACATTGTTGTAGCAACAGATGTAAAAAGTGACAAGTCAGAGTAAAGGTAGTATGCTAAAGAGGAAAAAAAAATTACTGTTGAATCATGGGAAAGAGGAGAGAATACAGCCTTTACTGGATCTTATTGACAAATGGAGAACACTGATCCTTCCTTTCTTAAAGTAGAGTTCATTTTTTGGTTTGTTTTGTCTATGTTTGGACGATAGTTAAAATGTGGAATGACAGCTAATGATATAAAGAAATGTTGATTGAATTGATATTAGTATTGTAATGTAAAGTGCTTCTTGTTTTTTCTCGCTTATTTATAAAAGCCCTTGAGGGATGTGGAGGAATTGGAAGAAAACACTGGTGAATCTAAACATTCATGAACATTCAGTCATTCAATTCTCAGTTTAATAGAGGAAGAAGCCGAAAAAGATGGAATGTTCTAGAAGAAAGAGAAATTAAGGGAAGGAGGGACGTTGAACTGGAGGCAATGCAAAAATAATGATAAAAGTGAATCTGGAGGGAGAAAAGACAATTTTTAAAATAAAAATTTAAGTGCTGCAATATTGCAATATCTTTTATTTAAAAGTAAAGCTAGTTAGAGCACCACATTAGCTAGTCCAGATCAGGGGTGTCCAGTCCTGGCACATCATTTAGAGTTAGCTCAGACCACTTGAACACACGCCTCCAGCCCCAGGGACCTTCTTCCCTCCCCCGGGTGCAGGCCCGGCTCTCCCGTTAACGGGGGTCTGAAAGAGCAAGGAGAACCAGCGGGGCGCAGAGCAGCCCCCGCCGCGGTCCGATCGGCCCCGGGGCCGACCCAAGGGGCCGAGCCTCGGCAGCCGAGGCCGGGGGCGAGCCGGGCTGAGCCGGTCCCCGCCGCGATCACAGGCGACACCCACACCCACGCAGCGCCCGCCCGCCGGCGCTCGACTCCGGGCCCCCATCGGCGACCACTCCCGCCTCCAAGATCCCCGTCTGCCCATCTTGCCGGGGCAGCGCATCCGGGGAGCCAGGGCACTCCGTTTCGCAGAGCCGAGGGGCGTCTGGCCATCCCTCTGGCTGGGATTAAGTAAACATCTCAGCTGCGGGAGGCATGAATGGTGGCAGACGCGGGGTCGGGATTCATTCATGGGCTGGGAAAGAGGTTCTTTTGTGCGCACGGGAAAGTAGTGCTTCTGGAGAAAACCTATTTTGCAAAATCGACAGCAAGTTGGAAAAGCACATTATGGAATACTGATGTTTGAGGGTCTGCGTGTGTTTGTGGGTAATACCCCCGATCGGGGTCTATCAAGCGTGTCTGTAACCAGCTTGGGGGGGGGGGCAGTTTTCGCCCTCTTCGTTAGGGGCATGGATGTGAAAATGCCCCCGGCGTGCGTGTCCGTGTGCGTGTGTGTGTGTGTGTGCAAGGGGGGGGCGGCCAGGAGGCGGCGGCCGGGGCGCGGGGCTGGCGGGGCGGCGGCGGCCGGGCCCGGCGCGAAGGGGTTAAGCGCCGCCGCCGCCCCCTCGGCGGCCGGGTGTAAACAGAGGAGCCTCAGCCTATCATGTCTGGCTGCCGCTCGCAGCCGGAGCCCCGAGCCCGGCGCTGTAACATGATACGCTCCAGACCCAGGCAACTTGGCAGCGCCGGGCTCGGCTCCGCACGGCCACAGCGAGGGCGCGCCGCGGCGAGGTGGGTGAGCGGCGGCGGCGGCGGCGGCGGGGCCCGGCCGGGGCGCGGGCGGCGGGCGGCGGGCGGCGCGCGGTCCTCGCGGCCCCTCCGGCGGGGTGGCTGGCTCGCGCTCGGGGCCAGGCGGCGGCGGCGGCGGCCCCGCTGGGCATCCCGGTGCAGTCGGAAGGGGAGGAGGCTCCGAGCCGCTGGGCACCGGGGCCGAGGCCACATTAGCATCTGAAATGAGGTGGCTTTTTAACCCCTGAGGGACCAGATTTCAGGATTTGGAAGCGGTAAAGGCTGAACTTTCTCGAGGACTCTTCGTCCCTCGGAGTGGTGCAGGTAGCCGCGGGGAGGACCGAGTCTTTTGTTCCCGGGATTTTTAATTAGGTGGATTATTTTGCGAGGGGTATACAGTCCTAATCCGTGAGGTCAGGCTTTTTCCCAGCATCCTGTGACTTTTGCGGTGTATCTTGTTGAATTCGTTCGGAGTGATTTGGGATCATTTGTGTCTGATAGGTTTCAAAATCTGCATTGAGCTTAAGTGAATCAGCCCTTTGGTTCCATGAACTAAAATCCATCATACTAATTGCTGAATGGGGGAAAAAGCTACAGAATAATCTTGCTGATGGAAAGGGCAGTTTTTCTCCTGCAAAATACTTAGGGTGTGATTTTTGTCAGGAGAGGGTTTTCTAGAGCGGAGTCTCTAAAAGAAATCCAACTTTACCGTCGTGTTGCCATGCAGATTACTCCCGTGGATAAATAGTTGGGAAGGATTTGGAAAAACTTGTGCGCTACCTATTAAAGTAAAAATCATTTGACCATTTATGTGTGTATTTTAATAAAATAAAGCAGAGATCCTTGGCAGCTTTTAGAATGAGAAGTCCCATTTCCTCCCTCTCCCGTGGCTGGCGTCTCTATCTCTCTGGAATATCTCATAAATGATATGTACAGAATATATGTGCCTGTGTCACAAAGTCATTCTGTCTTCTGAAAGCCTAATATAATCAAATTCAGTGCCTTAAGATGGTGTAGTTGAAGATTTGATCCCCTTCCACTGAAGTGGAAATACTTTCAGTAATTGAAAGCAGATTCACGTCTGGAGTTGTACAAGCCAAGGTTTTCATTTTTAAAATAAACCTTTTGTTCTCTGGTTTTAAATGTTTCAAAGAGCCATCCAGAGACCTCTGTGTGCTAATTGTTAAAGTAGTCCTTGAGAAAGGATTGAAAATATCCAGGGAAGGCATTTTAGAAATACAGCTAATTTACTAAGCCAGCCTCTCAGTAGAATATTTCAGTGCAGCGTCTAGTGCCTGTGCCACACATTGTTTTTTTTTTCCAGCGGATTCCTCGGCATTAAAATGCAACTGTAGTGTTCAAAACCCCCAAACCCCAAGCAGAGGCCATCTGTTTTAAGAGGTTAAAAAACCCGAGAAATTTGGGTGTTATCCCATTTTACACTGTGATTTACACAATGTGAGGATAAATTTGAAATCAAGGATAAAGTATGTTTAATTTAAAGAGATGGTAAGTATGTATTAACCGGTAGGCTGAAACTTACAGAATGTGGCTGCAGGTTGTTCACCTGGTTCCTTTCTCATCTTTGGAGGCTGTGTGAAAAGCTTTTAAAAATTGGCCATTAAAGACTGAAATTAGGATACATTCTAGACAAAGAGGGAGTCACTTGCTCTCTTATTAGCCGTGAAGATAGAGAAGAATGGTGATATGTTAGAGGGGCGCCTGCCTTCTTCAGGATGTGAAATCTAAAATGAATTGTGTGATTATGAGGAAAAAGTTAGAAGAGTTGTACTTTTAACAGTGATAATTGAGATCAGAAAAAAATAGCGGTCTTCCAGATATTTTTAATTACTAGTTTCTTAAACCTGTTGTAGTAATTATTAGTAAGATGTGAATGGGCATATTTACAGAGTCTAACATGGCAGTCTGATTTCTTAAAAACTTCTGGGTAGCTCCTTATTTACATTGTTTCCTTGTCTTCCTGCGAGTTGATCATTTGAGTAACCTTCGAATAAATGTGAAGTGACTAACTTGGTCACAATTTAAATGATCTTCTTGTTACATTTCTCAAGTAAAAGTCCTGGTTTATAAATTAATGTTTAAAATATTCAGCAAATCTTTAACGACCGAATAAAATCTAACTACCTTTTGGCTGTGTGGCGTCACATTTCTTAGATATCAGTGGCCTAGGATGCGGGATAATAGAACTGAATTCTCTTCAAAGATTTAGAAAAAGAAAAGTGATGTAACGTGGACTCTTGGAATTGTCTGAACACTGATTTTCAGGGTAAGATCCTTGTCTAAACATTCAAGTAACCCTTTCCGTGGCTTCTATTTACTGTTAGTTTTATGTCCTTACGTTTGTTTGCCTGGTAGGGGAGTGCACAGGATCCTCTGTCATCTGAAGTAATACATTCAATTTATCACACGACTCCTTTCTCGCATAATGTAGGAAAGTGGCAAAGGAGGAACTGTCTACATACAGCGATCTTGATAATTAATGCCATAAAATAGATTAAAATGCTGTATTCCAGGTATTCATTTCCTTAAAAGGGCCACCAGAACAGGGGTTGCTAAGCACCCATCACTACTGCAAGTAACAGAAAATGACCCAAATTAAAGAACCTGTTCTAAGCTGTATTCTTGCATTTTCTAAAGTGCATTTCAAAAGGTTTAACAAGACTCATTCAATTAGTGGAGGAAAAAAGATCTATTTTGAGCTCTGATCAGCAATTAAGAGATTGAGCTTTGGGACATCAGTCTCTTTATGTTTATAATTTATTTTGTTTTCTAGACTTCTTTAACTCAACAGTTGTGAATAAATTTTTCACACACCCCCTTTCTAACAATCTAAATGTAAGTGCTAAATATAGGACAGTGTATTTGTTTTAATTTTTATCTGAATGAGTAATTTTTTATTAACCTTTCCCTTATTTTAAAAGTTTAAATTTTACACCCATATAGTATATTATTGCTTTACTATGGATTTCTTACTCTGTCTTTGCACAGATATATATATGTATATATGCATATATACAGATGTGCAGTTTAAACTAAAATATGGCTGTAATTATTCCATCTTATCTTAGATATGAGTGCTTTAGCACCGAACCTTTGAGAGTAGGATATCCTTTCTTAAGGATGTTTGGATGTTGTGAATTTGGTACCATGAAGGAGATACAGTAATATATCAAAGTGAGAAGGTAAATAAGTAAATTAGGGGCAGGAGTGTTTTTTTGAGCATCAAGTAAGCTGTCCCCTTCTGGGTTAGACCAGAACTTCCATATAGTTATGGAGAAAAACCTAAGCCACAACTATTAGGATGTTTAATTAGTTAAATCTTCCAGGGACCTTGCTGATTCTTAGCTAATTGAACAGCAGTCACAAATAGAAGTTGTGAAACTTCTCTGCAGAGAGAGAGGTATAGAAGGATAAGGGCCTGTTAGAGGACTAGGAGAGAGGAGCAAGAGAGGTCCCAGAGGTTTAGGTTAGAATTATTAGCAAGATTTTTGCTATATCGCATTGATCTGGACAAGTCTAAAGCGTATGAATATCGATCTTAAGTTATCAACCCTAAGTGCTATTTTGGCTATAATCATATATGAAGCGATTCCTATCCTCAAACACTGAATCTTTTAAAGCAAAAATAACACTTAATTCTTTCTTCTAAAGGAGATGTTTTACATTAGAAGTTCATTGTGTTTAGATTTATCAGACTGTTTGGCATTACAGATTTCTATAGTAATAGATTATATAAAATAAATGGAATTTGTATGACTCTTACTGTAGTTTTGTCTAAAATGAAAAGTTATTGTAATGCTCATTTATGTCTAAGACCTTTTAACCTGAATTGAAGTCTCAGTTTAGGTATTTGGAATGTGGTGGTTGTTTTTTGACGTGTCAAAATTTGTTTTTCCCCATAGAGAATAACAATTGTATCTTGAGAAATTATTTGATTATATATATTTTTAGTAAGTTTGAAATGGTATATATTTTAATATTTAAGAAAGCACTTGTTTTAAACTTGGTCTTTGTATGTTGATTTTCCTTATAAACCCAGCTGTTCAGTTACAAATCCTGTGTGTTTAAGTTTTGAAATATCTGCTCTTAATTTTTGCTACAATAGGGTGAAAACAACTACCCCTTTAGTATCCCAGAAATAATTTATGCCATAGATGTTACTGATGGTAAATTCATTTCACAAGAGAAGAAGAATTGAAAAGTACACACAGGTGTTTGAGGGCGCATCCCATCTAAAGAATAGTTAGATTTGGGAAACCACATGCAATAGTATTTAAAAGAGAAAGAGTTTCTCTCTTAAGTGTTATTATTCCGCTCTCTTAATTTGAAATGCTGTTTCACGTTAATGCCTTGTTTCGTGCAGTTAGAAGGTAGAATGGATTATGGAGCATACCAAAATGACTAATTAGAAAAACAGTCGGTTTTTCTATTTATATATATTAACCTAAAATTTTTTTAAACTAAAATGATCTATGGGAGTTCTAATGAATTTTTTTCATGTTCGTTTCTGCACAGCACCTTTTTTTCCATAGTCTTAAGCTATTTCCTGCAGGCGGAGAGAGAACCTGCTGTCTAGAGAGCTGTAAAATGAACTCAGGAACTCTTTTTATGCTTCTTTTAAATAAAACAAAATTACCCTATATAACAACTTTAACATTGTTAACCTTTTATAATTATTTAACCGTTATTTCATTTTACCTCCTGCTTAAAAGTTCTGTCTGAGTGGAGTAGACACCTGGCTGTGCTCTTAAAAGTTTATTTGTCTTTCAATTCCTGTGATAGTAGGGGGCAGTCCATCTCCTTAATTATCTTTGTTCAGAGAAATGCTGAAAGGCCAGAGTAGTTAAACAAGGCCATTTGGATTCGTGAGGTCGAAGTCAGACGCAAGGAAAGTGGTTAAATGCATTATCATCCTATTGAGCCCATCATCAGTAAAGTGACCTTGATGGAGGTGGAAAAAGCCATTTGGCTATTTTATGACAGCCACCTCTGCTTGTTTTATCACTGACAGGTTTTTATATACCGCTTTATCATATTTCCTTCCTTGTGTTTTCAAATACTATTTCCTCTGTAGATGATCCGAGTGAAGGTGAAAATTAAAATGAGTTTCTTTTTAATGATAGTAGATTTTCCTTCATAAGTCTGTTTCATACATTGATATATGCGGAGGTATTCCTTCATTAAAAATTAAGGTGATCGGGCTGGCTGACCATTCTGTATTTGCTTTTAAGGATCTTTTAATGATGATGATGAGTCTCTCTGCAAAGAAGCTGCTATTCTGCTACTTTTCAAATGGTTTTTAAGCTATTAAGAGGAGAGACTTGCCAACCTCAATTTCAGCAGTGGGAATAATGTTTGTTTTAACAAGTGCCTGAGTCTGTTGACTTGAAGGTTATTCAAGTTTTAGTAGTTCTGTTGCTGCTGTTCCAGAGTCATCGCTTCCCTTAAAAAGTGAAAACAAAACCAAAAGATTTATAGTTTAGATTTCTTAACTTTATGGCCGAGATTTTCCTTGTGATGTATTTTATATCAAATCCATTAAAATGGAATTCTTGCTTAAATATTTGAACAAATATTGTTCAGTAATAGGCAGAGTTTTCTTAAACACAGTGCAAGATCTAACCTTTTTGGAAACTCTACTTAAAGCAATTCTGTGCTGCATATGAGATTTTTGTTTTCCTAGGCAGAACTGTCAAACGTTACTGATTGGAGTTTAGTGTATGCTTTACCTTTTACTGAATTCTTTTTTATTGCAATTAATGAGTACTAAGTACAACTCTTATCATAAGAAAGAAAAATCTTGGCCCATTATCAAAATACCTAGAGTATTATTTCAGACCTTATCAGAGATATTGCCCTATCATCGTACTATGAATCATGTAACACTAAAATCTAAGGAACTCAAGAACACCAAAAATAGTTCCATAAGGAGAGTCAAATTTTCTTGATCTCGAAGGATTTATTCCTTTAAGAACTTTTTATTTAAAATACAAACGTACTGAATTGAAATATCTTTAAAATGAATTACCACCCCGCCCCCCACACCGCCCCACTTCTGCCAGTCTGTGCCCGCCATCAGGGCCCAAGTTCAGGCTCTTTTCATCTCATACTTAAGTCTATTTCATCAGCCTTCTAACCTGGTTTCCCTGCCTTCTGTGTCTTCTTTAATCCAGACTCTCCGCTATCATCATAGGGCATTCTGAATCATAATTATGAGCATGGCACATCCCTGCATAAAATCTTTGTTATGTCCTTCAGATAAGTCCAAATTCCTTAATATGTTTTCTCAGACCCTTCATGGTCCCACCCCTACCTCCATTTCTCTTTTCTGCTTACCTTCTTTCCACCCATGGAGCATGCTTCAACATTTTCACATAGTTGCTGATAGTTAGACGTTTTCTTACCCTCTCACAAATCTTTCATGAGTCTGCTTGCACAGTATTTCTTCCCTGAAACCTTTACTCATTGCTCCAGGCAGAGCTGGCTACTCCCTCTCTACTTCTACAGCATCCGGCAAAGGTTTCTGTTACAGCACTTAACACATTGTACTGTAATCATTTGTTTACAATTCTCTCTCCCCTCATAGTGGGACAAGTTCTTTCAGGTCACAACTGTGTCTTAGTCATCTTTACATACCAGCACTAAGCACAATGCTGAGAAAATAGTTATTCCGTAAGTGTTGAATCCTTACTGAATGAGTATATTAAATATAATTTAACTTCTTGGTAATGGAAGAGCGTCATTATGAACATCAGTTACTTTGTTCTGTTACAATATAATAATTTACTGAGAAGCTGTTAAGGGCTCCATATGACAATGCTTAATATTACTATTATCTATCATTTTTGAGCCCTTAAACTATGCAAAATGTTTTTTATGTATCATTTCATTTTATTCTCACAGCATTCCTTTTAGAAGGGATTTCTCCATTTTGCTGATGGGAAAATGATTACTTAGGTTAAGTCAATTCAAGGTTACCCAGGTATTTAGTGGGGAAGCAATGATCTGAATGTGGTACTGTGTGACTCCAGACCTGTTCTAGATATCATGCTCCTTCTTGTTAGAATTTTTAATTACATGTGCAGTTCAAGTACAGGTATAGTTTTTAAGATAAAGGTTTTCATTGTCTTCTCTTGTCATGCTGTCAACTTTCACTTATTACTCTGTCATCAAACAGCTAAAGGTAGTTCATTGTTATTGTTTTAATTTGTGCATAAAATAGCAACAGACGGGTTCTAAGCAAAGACTATTCTCAGGGCTAATTTTGTTAGCTTCGTTAGTGTTGGCCTCTCAGAAGCCTTTTTGGCCTAATGTTTCCGTTTCTGTGCATTTCTGATCAGGTGAGATTTTTGGGCAGCTGAGTTCCAATTAGGTAGTAGGTGTTTAGGTGAAGCAAAATGTTAATTTTCATAGTTAAGGATTTTTAAAAGAAGCTGGTATTTCAATGAATCAGAACACTAAATTCGAGTAAGAAAAAAATTATGCAAAGGTTTCATGCATAGATACATTTGAAACTTAAACACATTGATGAAGAGATATGTGATTCTAATTTGTTTTTAGCTGATAAACATCTAATGAGACTCTCTTTTGGGTGACCGAAGTAGGGAAAATATGTTCTTTAATACGATAATTTGGAGCAAGAACCAGTACACATTCACTGTTTTTATTCCCAAGAGGTTAAGAGACAGGGAGTGCTGAAAGAACAGAACAGAAACTCCGTATTTCCATATTTCTACTCTTGCCCCATCTTCATTGACCTTAGGAACAAAAAACTCACAAAATTTTAAAGACCAATTTTACTAACTTCTCCTTTCAAAGTGAATAGAGTTAGAAATTTTCAGAACCAAAGAGAATCTTCAAGATCACCTAATCCAGACTACACATTTTGTAAGTGGAGAAGCAAGGCCTACTAACAGCTAACATTTATTAAGTATTTACTAAATGCTGGTCTCTTTGCTAAACCTCTTATGTAGGTATTATCTCATCTCATCTTCAGAACAACTCATGGAGTGAAGTTAAGCACTCTTATAATCTCCATTTTAAAGATGGGGAAACTGAGGCGTCAAAGAGTTAAGAAAGCTGCTAGTAAAAGAGGAAGCATATACCCAAGACAGACTCCTTTCTCCCTTGGGAATGGCAGGAGAACACCACATCCCTCTGTTGAGAAGAAACCGGGGCTCCAGCCCCATGGCTGAGGGGTTAAGTTTGTGCTCTCTGTTTCAGTGGCCCAGGGTTTCGCTGGTTCGGATCCTGGGCGTGGACATGGCACCGCTCATCAAGCCATGCTGAGGCAGTGTCCCACAGGCCACAACTAGAAGGACCCACAACTAAAAATATGCAACTATGTACCAGGGGGCTTTGAGGAGAAAAAGGAAAAATAAAATCTTAAAAAAAAAAGAAGAAGTAACTGGGCCTCAGAGCCCCTGACTTCCAGTCCACTTTTTCCATTAAAAACAATTATTATGACATGTTAAAACACCTGATATGTAGCAGGCAGTTTAGGAAGTAAATATTCTTACCCCCTATTTTGTAGAAGGGAAAACTGAGGCTTAAAGACATTAATTTGCTTAAGGTTATTCAACTGCTAATGTGCAGAAGAAGGTGGGTCCTAATCTCAAGTTTATTTCCTTCTTCATTATGGAGTTCTGTCTCCAGTTTGTGTTGAGTTAGGTTTTGTTTCGACTTTAGTCCTAGCTTTGCTTTCCGTGTAAGTTCTCTTTACTGTTGTAGAATAGAAATATGCCAGTAGACAACCTTTCATAAATATTGTAGCCATTGAGTGTTATAAGTATTTCCGTATTTATTCAAGACAAATCATGTAATTTATCAACATGTGCTTACTGAGGGAATATGTGTTTAGTATTGTATTCTGTTTTTGTTTTTAATCTTATTTAGATTTGTTTTTAGAGGACCACGATCATAAATGATCATCTATGTTATGGCTAAGATCCATTCCCTGTTTAATATCCAGCAATGATTAGCATCATTGATTAGGAAATTAGTAGATTATGCCTTATTGACACTTCTGTTCCCTAATTAATGGTTTGTTTATTTAATTGATGCCTAATGCCTTCACTATTACAGGCTGTTAACACATCACAATGGTATTTATTGAACCTGGCAAAATGATAAATTATGTGTGTGTTTACTCCTTTGTGCCCAAGGCTAATCTCTCGGTGGTCTTGTTTATTTATAATTTTATCTGCTGAGAACTTCTGCTTAGGAAGTCAAGTAAATTAATATTTAGACTGTTATCTGGTGGTGTGACTTTGGAAAAGTCACTTGACTTTGAGTTGTACCTGTAAAGGAGGGAAGTAAACCAGATCAATGGCTTCAAACAGTAGGGATTCTTTTAGAGGCGCTACAGAAGTTCTGCAGTTGATTCAAAATTCTTGAAAAAATAATCAGACTGAAAATGGTCCTAAAAGATAGCATGTACAGTGAAATATATAATAAATGTTTACATTTTGTGCTACTGGATTAGCTTGTTGTTATGTACATGTCCTGCTTCGCTTGTGCATCATATATTTGCATTTTTTGTGAAAGTGTCCTTAGTTAGGGAAGTTGGGGCTCTTTGGGCTGGCTTTTTTGTTAATTGAGCTTGCCTAAGGAATAAGAAGAGAAAGCATCCCCAGGCAGAGGAACTCTGCGAAAGGAGGACCCTTACTCACCAGCTTCCATGGAGATGGTTAATCTGTATGCATGCTACATTTGATCTTTGGTTGTAATGGAGATTCTGAAAATGAGGGTGGTTGTCCTCATGTGAATAGATTATTACTATTCCTGTGTTCTGTCATAGTACTTTAACCAAAACTTTTTTTTTTTTGAGAAAGATTAGCCCTGAGCTAACATCTGCTGCCAATCCTCCTCTTTTTGCTGAGGCAGACTGGCCCTGAGCTAGCATCCATGCCTGTCTTCCTCTACTTTATATGTGGGACGCCTGCCACAGCATGGCGTGCCAAGTGGTGCCATGTCTGCAGGCGGGATCCAAACCAGTGAACCCTGGGCCACCAAAGCGGAACGTGACAACTTAACTGCTGCGCCACCGGGCCGGCCTGACCAAAACTTTTGAAACGTCTCTTTTGAAATTGAGTTCACTTGCAAGACACAGATAAAAATAGTTATTGTCTCATTTTGATCAAATACCAAGTAGGCTACTTTGATTGTTTACCTTCCTTCACAGGCTTGACTAACCAACATTTGGCTATTTCAGAAAAATGGATCTATACTCAGAGAGAGAGAGTATTTACCACAGTTAAGTATTTCCTATGAAACCTTTGCTAAAGAGAAATATCAGTGTTAGGCTGAGAAATGACAGCATCATCTGAAAAGGTGACCCCTCCTGAGATGGCTCTTTGAAGGCAGGAATAGTCATCTGGATGAATTCTAGTATTTTTAAGAGTTGAGTGACATTACATGATAGCCCCTTCCACATGTCAAGACTAAAGACTGAACCCAGACGTTGTCCTTAATGGGCAGAACAATTAAATTTGGAAATTTAGAAACTAAAACTTTTTAAATGTACAGTTGTTTATTTTAAATGATTCTTAGACTTTTAGGGGCTGGCCCCGTGGCCGAGTGGTTAAGTTCGCGCGCTCCACTGCAGGCAGCCCAGTGTTTCGTTGGTTCGAATCCAGACATGGCACTGCTCATCAAACCACGCTGAGGCAGCATCCCACATGCCACAACTAGAAGGACCCACAACGAAGAATATACAACTATGTACCGGGGGGCTTTGGGGAGAAAATGGAAAAAATAAAAAAAATCTTTAAATGATTCTTAGACTTCTTTTAAACTACTGAGGTCCGTGAGTGTATGATAATATGTTTGATTTCTTTAAAGTATATTTAAATTCGTGCATATTACATTTCACATAGAAAGCTCAGCTCCGTCTTTAATTTGATGCTTCCAGTTAGGAATGGGGATTTAAGGTGCCAGGTCTTTTATAAATTGAAAAAAATCATTTACTGTCATGGTCAGATATTGGTATAAATACCTGGTTTATTAAAATACTTATTAATAATATTTATTTCAGTAGCGCCTCAGTTTCTCAAGAGCTAGGCATTAGAATTGTAAACTTACACTATCTTTCCATCTCAACTGAGGCAGAGCATGGGTAGAATGAAATAGTAAAGGTGTTTAAAGTGTATTTATGGAGAAAGAAAGTTGATAGTATCTTTTTATTTGAAAAATATCTTCTGGTGTGTATTTTATAAAATTCTTCTCAAGCCCCTATTTCCAGGAATATCTCAATTAGCGATAACAAGATGTCTCCCTCCGAATGCCTAGGGTGTACTTTAAACTCTAATGAGGCACCGCATTGCAAGGAGGCCACTGGAAGATTGTGTTAATCTCCGCGGTGTGGAAGTGGAAACACTCCGAAACAGAGAGAACTAGTTCCGTGCTCTGTGATAAAACAGTAGATGGCCATCATGACCCCAGGACAGAGGACCTTAGAATTGAATAAAGGTCGATTTGAGACACGATATTGAATTATTTCTCTGTTTCTTACGTTCACCAAGAATAAAATTCCGTATGTGTTAGACTGCTCGGTTTAGGAGAATTCTTCTGTTACACTTATTTTTTTTATGACTTAGCCAATCAGAATGCAATAAAAAATGTCTCAGAGTCTGATTCGCATGGCCAAAATATCCGTCAGCCACAAAAATAAGTGTGCTTTGACTGTAGGCTGAAATAGTCCGGGCGGCAAGCTAAAGTACACAGTAAAAAACTACACTTCTATGCCTGAGAAGAATATACACCAATTACATATTAGTGGTTGTCTGCGAACGGGCGGGAGGAAAGGAAAAGGAGAGAGAGATGGGAGCAGTGACAGTGGTGTTTATCTCTTTCTGTAACATTTCATTTCTTTTAAATAAAGGAGGAGATCTAACATTAACAGCCATTTATGATACTGTTCTGTACGTACTATATATCACACAACCCCTACATCCTTAAGGACAGGCCCGTTCTGTATATTTCTGTGAAATTGTTGGTGTCGAGCCCAATTTCTTTTTAAAATGATATTTTTTTAACCCAGTAATCACTGAGTTGAAGTCATTGTACCCACTCATGATTATTGTAGCAAATTTTTCTCTAGCTATAAAATTAGAAATCAGTATCTAATATTTAACTATGGCGCATTTTAGGAATTTACTGATTTCTCAAGGAAAATCAGTTCACAAATTTTAAAAAGTGAATTTACTCAGCGTTTGTGGAAAACCTACTGTGTGCCACCTGGTATGCTCTTTGTCATCCTTAATCATAGTCAAATAATTTTCAGTCTGTGTAGACGGATTTCTTCCCGTCTGTATGTATACTTAATCAGTAATCAGAAAGTGCTGATTCTCCTAACCAGCTGTTTTTGGGGTCTATCTATTATAATACAATCACAATCGCCATTTGTTACACCCTCCTCACTAGCTTCCCCGCCTTTAACTTTCCTCTTCAATCCAAAGAGGCAAACTGTGATTCTTGGGGATCACCTTGATCTTCTCTCTCTCCTGCTCAGAAAATCAAAGTGTCTTGTCAAGGAAGTATTTGAGCCTGATGGCAGGAGGCGTAGGATTGAGAAGTGACAGAGAGAAGGCAGTCCAGGCAGGGGGAGGCACGTCTGCAAAGTTGTAAAAATTGGTACGTGTGAAGTGTA
This sequence comes from Equus przewalskii, assembly GCF_037783145.1. Classification (NCBI taxonomy): domain Eukaryota; kingdom Metazoa; phylum Chordata; class Mammalia; order Perissodactyla; family Equidae; genus Equus; species Equus przewalskii. Next base: position 26,088,957 of record NC_091858.1, on the reverse strand, counting down.
TTTGAGAAGATACCAAATAACCTGCTTAGAGCATGAAGTTCGTGAAAGAGAATTTTGGAAGATATGGCTAGAAAGGTTGGTGAACCAGGACAGGGAGGACCTTGAATCTCAAATAAAAGAGTTTAGATGTTCATTTGGGATCCGCTGGGGGTTTGGCATAGAACACAGTGGCAGAATGTGTGTGGGGGGGAGATCCCTCTGGTGGATGAATTATCGAAGGGGGACAGTAGAAGTAGAGAAACCGACAATGGACTTTTCTAATATTATTTTCCTTTCATGACTTCCTCTTCAGTTTCTTAAATTTTACAATTTATCAGTGTATGCTTCGCAAAGGCAGGAACTTCCATTCACTTTGGTATCCTCAGAGCTTAGAACAGTGCCTGGCACACAGGGGTGCTCAGTGAATGCTTGTTGAATTGAATGCATGAGGACTCCAGGATCCAAAAATATTAGGTGACTTTTCTGAGTTTACACAGCTGATAGTGACAGATCCAATACTAAAAATTGCAGCTGACCCCCAGTTTGGGGTTCTTTTGACTGTGATGTGCTCAGTTGTCCTATGGCTCATTTCTCTTACCATAGCTGCTTCTTTCCTCCTTGTCAACTCTTATCTTAACTTCTGAACTCATTTCTTCCAGCAAATGAGTGCACACTACTTCGTATCTTCCATACTCCTTAGAGCCTCCTCTGAGCTCTTGTTTGTTTCACATACAGATATAATTAGGTAAATTATTTATTCTGTCACTTCTTTTGGATGCCAAACTCGAGGTCAGAGCCTATGTCTTGTCTTTGGGGTTTTGGTTGTTTGCTTATTTCATTTTTCAGCAGCCCTTCTCTGCCAGAACACATGTGCTCCAAACACCTTTGTCTGAGCAGAGAAGTTTGTTGACTGACTGCCCAACCTTCAAGTCTGTCGTTTAGTTCACGCTCTTGAGAAGTTAAAAACATACAGTGAAAATTACTTTTGTTAGGTTGGAAAAGGACCACTTAAAACTTATTTGATAATTTTGCAATAGTTCAAACAATAGTGAAATGAAATTTTTAAGGGTTTTCTAGCTCTCTGCTTGAAGCAGTAGCCTTGAATTTAAAGAACTAGTTTATCATTTTGCAATTTAAAAGCAAAAGGAAAAAAATTCATAGTGTTATTCTCTCTGATTCTGTGAGACCACCTTGAAATAAGATGTCACATAAAGAGAATGAGTGTGTGAAACCATTGCAGAAGCTATGAGATGACCCACTGTTGTTGTCTGAGCTTTACTCAGTAGGAATGTTAGTCATTGCATCTGTTGTCCACGTATTGCGTTATTTTAGTAGAATAGTGCAACTGATGGAGTACTTGTAGTCCAAGTATCTCTTATTTGTTTAAGTTTTTTGTTATAATTTCTTTCCCTGAAGAAAGTGTTATTCATTAAATGTAACAGAGACTCTTACTATGATTAATAAAATACTAAGGAATAAATGTTCTTAAATAGACCAAGAAATTGCCACACTTTTATAAACGTTTATAATTGTCAGAGAATTACTAACCTTTAGATCTAGAGATGTTTTCCTCACAGTTGAAAGGATAAAAGCTAGAAATACTGTACTCATGAAATACTGAGTTTCTCCAAAATATGAAATATTCATCTATGATTCAAAGAAGTCCTGATATTACTATAACTTTCCAGGCTTAAAACTTTAAAAATATTTTTTTTTTTTGAGGAAGATTAGCCCTGAGCTAACATCTGCTGCCAATCCTCCTCTTTTTGGTGAGGAAGACTGGCCCTGAGCTAACATCTGTGCCCATCTTCCTCTACTTTATATGTGGGATGCCTACCACAGTATGGCTTGCCAAGCTGTGTCATGTCCGCACCAGGGATCCAAACCAGCGAACCCCAGGCCCCTGAAGCGGAACGTGCGCACTTAACGGCTGCACCACCGGGCCGGCCGCCGCCCAGACTTAAAACTTTTTAAAGAAAATTTTACAATTCATTTAATCTCAAAATGAATTAATAGTACTAAAATATGACCCCAGGCTTATGCTGAATATGGCAGTAATATGTAATTCTACAAAATAGTGATTTAGAATTTTATAAGTTATAAAATTACAGAATAAAAACTTTTAGACTTTCAGAGAAATATATGCTTTCAGATAGATTCTGTGAGAGAACCATAATTCTGTATTGTGCTAGTTTTTACCTTATAACCATATCAGATTATAACCGTTTAATATTATTTTGTATGTAAGTAATTTTAATATATTTGTATTTTTTGGTTTGTTGAATGAGAAGCTTTTTGAATATGCTCCTCCTCCCCCTGATACTCAGTATTACCCCCCTAAGTGTGTTTTTTCTTTTGGCGCTTACTCCCTGAATTAACTAGGTTTTAATCTTTGAAGGTCCTTTGACGTATTTTAGAGACAGAATTTCTGATAATGTCATTGAGGTGTTTTGGAGCGTAGAGCAGAGGAAAGACATATCGATTAATAACTGTTAGGAAAATTAGTAAAATATCTACATAACCCATTAAAGTTATTTTCTAATAGTTAAGCCTTTTTTAAGGAAAGAGCTTGAGCATGGTAAAATTTGTAAAAGTTCTAAAATAAAACACTAAAATGTTTTTGAAGACAAACAAATGTTTTTGCCAAAGTCTTAGGGAATCGGAAATCACTTTCCTCAGCTATTTATAAAAATAGGACACTACTAGAGTATTTAATTTAATAAATATTTATGGAGTACCTACTATGTGTTTGATGGCAGAGCTTTATTAACACAAGGTGTAAGTAGTTCACTAATAAGTATATAGTGTAGTAAGAAATAAAATAATAGTTCTTATAACACTATAGTGCTTACAATATTTCAATAAATATTGACCAGTTTCTTGTAGAAATAAAATGGGTTTTATTTTTAAATTTTTATTAAGAATATTTAATTGTTCTGTTTATTCTATTAGGAGCAAAGGCAGATCCAGGTCTCATTTCTATATTAAACTTTACTAAACATGGACCAAATCATATTGAAGATTGCAATCAAAATACAATGCCGTTTTGAGTGACAGTGTTGAGCTGTTAGGCTGATGGCTTAGTTCAGATTTTAGTGTAAATCACCAAAGAATGGATGAAAACAGGACAAAACAAAGCATGTACTGACCGAAGAAGGATGCGATTCTTCATTGGCTGGTTTCTTAGGCGTTTGAGGATGTATAGGGCTACTGTAAGAAATCACGGCCAACTGAGTGACTTCAAGCAACAGAAATTGATTCTCTCACGGTTTTGGAGGCTGGAAGTCTGAAATCAAGGTGTCAGGGGGCCATGCTCCCTCTGAAGGCCCCAGGGAAGAGTTCTTCCTCGCCTCCTTGAGGCAGCTTCTGGTGGCCCAGGCGTTCCTTGGCTTGGAGCTTCATCACTCCGGTCTCTGCTTTTGTCTTCATGCAGTAGTCTTCTCCCCATGGCTCTGGAGATCCTTTCCTCATCTTATTATTTATTCATCTTAGAAGGATACCAGTCATTGGGTTCAGGGCCCATCCAAATCCAGTGTGACTTCACCTTCACTAATTTTGTCTGCAAAGACCTAATTTCTAACTAAGGCCACCTTCTGAGGTTCTGGGTGGCATGAATGTTGAAAAGCCATGCAATTTTGAAATAGTATAGAAGAAGCAGGTAAAAAATAGTTTTCTTTGCTGTCCTCAGTTTTTTGCTTTCCCATTCATTAGTGGGTTTAGATAAGTTAGAACTGAGCGTTCACACCTTCGTACTCCTATTCTTTTGAAGATATTTTGTCTGCCCAAACTGACGTATGCTTCTTTTCTTCTGAGCCTCACATATGAAAATTTCCAGTAAGAGGTCCATAGAATTTTGGATGTTTGCTATTCAATCATAGGGAAAATTAAAATTTAGTTTTTATACGTTTTTATTTTCAGAATTTGAAAAATTAGAAAGAAGCAAAAAACAATTGAGACTGCCATACTACAGCTGTAGCACTCAGAGAATATAGTTATAAATTTCTTGGTTGTAGATTTAGCATCATAGAGTATGCTGTACACTTTAGTTATGATGAACTTTATGTAGGTGTGGTCTGTTACCTCTCAATTTCCCTATGAGTTTTAAACTTATAATCTATTTTTTAATGAAAAAAAGAAGTGATGTGATAAATTAACTTTATGATTGTCAACAAAGCTTATTTGTAATTTATTTAAAAAATTACCCTTGGCTTTCAATTTAAGTTGAAATATCCACCTGTACCAGAAAATAGCTTTTAAAAATCAACTATATTTTAATCAACACACAAAATATTTCTCTGCGAGAATGAAGAGGTATCTGTCTAGGCCAGGAATTTCAAGAGGTTCGTCATCATCTTTCAAGACAATAAATGATAACACTGAAGTCTAAAGTGTTATATTCCTAAGGAGTGATGGATGAGATCCTTTCCTGAGAGCAGCTGTTGGTTAATTAGATCTGGGAAAGGCCCTTTCAGGGTGGTGGACTAGGAAGCTACAGACAAGGGAAAGGCCACAGTGCTCATGCTGTACCTAGCTTATAGTTCTGCTTTAGGGCCTCTATCAGGAGGAGAGTACTTATGTGAGATATAATATTAAGTTCAGATCTTTCTCTATGAACATGCACCCTGTCAATATCCAGTCTTATAATTGAAGTTTTAGAGTGGACTGTGCCTTTTTTTTTTTTTTTTTGAGGAATCTTAGCTCTGAGCTAACATCCGCCACCAGTCCTCCTCTTTCTGTGCTGAGGAAGACTGGCCCTGAGCTAACATCTATGCCCGTCTTCCTCTACTTTATATGTAGGACGCCTGCCACAGCATGGCTTGCCAAGTGGTGCATAGGTCCACACCTGGGATCCAAACTGGCAAACCCCGGGCCACCGAAGCAGAACGTGTGAACCCAAACACTGTGCCACTGGGCTGGCCCCTGGACTGTGCCTTTTTTGAGGGATGGGGAGTAGAGAATGGGAATGGGTTCTGAATCAGGGACTTCCTGCCAGTCAGATATTTTGCAGTGCTTATCCATGGGAGTCATCTACTGAGATTTCTCATTCAGACGTAAGAGAACATGCTCGTACATTCTTGGATAGTCAGTCAGCTTTCTGTTCAACTAGTAGGATATTTTTACTATGTGAAGAAAGTGCGCGTCTCAACTACCACCTTTCTGAAGTACGTCTTTCACAGGTGTGACTTGCCCAGGACTTCTTAATGTCCATCCAGGAGTTGGTCAGTGGAGAGGGGGATATATTTTAAATGGCAAACCTTTTCCTCCTTTCCTGTTTATATACCATTCACAATTATAATTGATTTTAATAAAATAATAGGAACTTTAAACAAATTTTTGACAGATTTTCTAAAACAAGTATATTTTGTTGTATGAAAGTACATCTGAATCTTATCGCAGAATATTTTTCCATGCAGAATATTCCAAAAATGACTGGCCTGGGAGAATTTGGGTTGGGTGCTCCTTCTTCATGATATGGTGGCGTATGCCCCAGTTTACTTCCTCTCTTATGTGAATTTATACCATTTTCACTTGAAATGAACTTGCAGTATACTGCTTTCTAAGGAAGGTGGGGAGACCCAAGTCTTACCTATGGAATTTATTCCTCAGGATGCCCAGGAGGAAGGGGAAGAGGTGATGACCTGACCTGCAAAATTTAAATTCCTAATAATACTAATAGTTATTAAATTTATGAAAAACTTTTGCCAGTTTAAAAATGCTGTCAGCTCAGAGACAACCAATACAAGGCATAAACATGTTTCACCATTATTTATTCATGAAAGACCTAGTTTCCCACACTTTTTCCCAAACAAAAGTTACTTTGCTAGCTTGATAGAGTTAGGATCCCCAGTGTGTTTGAGAGTGGTCAGATTTCTGCTTTAGCTGGGACCATCTAGAATCAGGACAAGAGGTCCTGTGCTTGATGCCAGAGATGTGGCCTCTAGCCTGTGCCCGGCTGCCAACTACTTCATTGAGTTGGATAACAAAATCCTAGGTAATCACTCAAAAGACCTTTAAAAAGGATTGGTTTGGAATAGAAGATCTCAGAGATTTTTTTCAACTCTGAAATTCTTCCGTTGTACTTTTATTTAAACTGACATGAAACATCCGTCTTTTCAAGTGTACGTTATGATTGATCAGAACTGTGTTCTTTGTCTACACCTACATGGATGGCAGTTTTCCTAATGATGAAAATAAAACATCCCTTCTTTATGATTTACTTTTTTAGTTATGTTAATTTGTTTAGGAATAAATAACCCAACTTGGTATATTAATTTTAGTGTATCTCCCTCCAGCACTCTAGTAGGCTTGGTACCCACAGTTCTTTAATTATTTCCCAGGAGCCTTTAAGTAAATTGAAAACAAACCAATCCCGTGTGTGTGTGTGCGTGTGTGTATGTTTTAATTAGCCTATTAACGTTATTTCTTCTTTGTTTCCAGTAATAGTAGTCACTAATTTATCTATGTTTTAAACTATTGGCCAATTACTTTGAGGTAAAAAAACGAATCCCAATACGGATGTCTAAAATAAGTGATTTAAAACAAAGATCAGTAAATCAGTGATAATGAGATGATTTTAGGATTTCTTTTACATAGTTAGCCAGAAGGCTCATCAACTGATTTTTAAAAGTTTGTGTTTATTTGTGAAAATCTCCAATCTACCCACTGTTCCTAATAAGTAATTTTTATTCTTAAATATCGTTGATAAGCATCTGGGTTTCTGAATAAATGAATTCTTAAAAACAGAATAAAGAAACGAGCTGAGATTTCATATCTCTGTTTTGTTTAGTATTAAGCTCTGCTACCGTATGTCCCAGTTTCATAATTTTGCAGTAGAAAAATAAAATTAAAGCATTAGTTGCCACAGTTTCAATTCACCTAATTCATGTTTCATGTGTTAAGGTTCAAAAGAATTATTTAACTCTAGATAGTGAAGGACTCAGCAAGATCATGAGAAAATTAAGACCCAAGAATTTAAGAAATTTGACTGTGGACACAAGTAAATATTGGTAGAAAGAGAACTAGAAGCCAGTTCTGGATTCTTACCCAGTAATCTCACTATTGTACCAACATTTTGTTAAAATAATGGCATCAGCCTTAGAGGAAATAAAATAACTATCTTTCTAGTCTGTGTAATATGTATGTAAAATCCTGCTTTATAACATAAAATATGAGGGAGTTATTTTAATAATTTTTTTTTGTTTTGTCGGATATCCCAGGACATTTGGAAGAGTTCTTATAAATTTGAATTTTTTAATTACAAAATATCCAGCTGGGACTGAGCCATTTTTAGAAATGAATAATAGAATTGTAGAGTTGGAAAGAATCTCAAGTGGCCATGAGTCCTAACTTATCCCTTGGGTAAGGTCACCATTAAAAAGTATGGAAGTTTTTTATATACTGTAGGAACTAGTTTCATGCTGGGCCCTAAAGTCGTTTATCTGACTCTACTGTCCTAAGTGAGTTATTTATTCACTAGTGAGAATAATCTGTAAATGCTGTGTTGTAAATTTGATGATCAAAAACTATTTAAAGGAAACAGATAAAGGCAAAGGCAGCCCCCAATTTATGTAAATCTCTATTTTAAAAGTTTGCTTGGAACTCAGAAAGGATTTCCTCACCATCCCGTAGTTTCCCAGGGAAATCCACAAAATCCTCTTTAACCCACAGTGTAACATAAGAACGGCACCATCATACTCCTTCTCAGTTCTGAAGGCCAGGGACGTGGCATATCTGTACTCCAACCTTACTGCTTCCTGTGCCAGATCATAGAATAGGATGTATGTAGATAATTTCAAAGTGGAGAAAGGAAAGAGAACAACAAACCTTAATGCCTCCTAAAAGGAGGGGAAAAGGTCCTAGGAAATTGAAAGGATCCTTGGTTGATTTTGCTGGGAGTGAAAGTAAAATACCTTGGTAAGGACTACCGAGCTTTGGAGCTTCCGTAAACTCCAGGCTGGAGTTTGCCATTAGAGGTGTGTGTCTGTTATGCAGAAGGCTCTCACAACTCGTCTTCACTGGAATGGGTCAGTTCTGAGACTTTTTGAAGCTTGAAGTCTTCAGAGAACTAGTCTCAAAGCGAAACTCCTCATGATCCCAGGTAAATGACAATACATTTGGTTGCTTGGCACTGAAACTTTTTAATTTGAATAAGATTACAGGGCTTTAAGTAAATTAGATTTGGGACAATTTTTTAAGTGATTTAAGCGGAGATTGGTATTTTTTTTTTTAGTATAGAAATCTTCCAGTAACAGAATTTACCATATCTGTCAATAAGTATAAAATTATACTTGCCTTGAATTTTATTTGCATTTTTCCCTGACCATTTTCTTGTGGAAATTTTAATGAGCAGTGAGATGACCAAAAGCTGGACAGCCAGGGGGAAGAAAATAAAGATAAGCTAAAACATACTTAATTATCCTCAGTATAATAAAATCTTGACTGTAATGGAGATAATATAAGAACATTCAGATTGTCTAAAAACATTTTAAAGTGGCCTTCCCTTGTTAGGAGAGTAGATATGCCACTATATAGTGTATCTATATGATTATCTTTCTCATATATATAAAAATAAGCATATTATTACTTTTGTCTATTATTATAAATTAAGTAGATTATAAAAATGAGTACTTCTTAAGAAATAAAAATGTAATTGAGATAATCATAGATGAACAGATCATTATGCAGTATTCCTTATATCATCACAGGGCATCATATGTCTTATTTGCCCATTTTCTTAAAAGTTATATTCAGAAGTCCGCTTGTATTTTAAAACTTTATTAAATCTTTATTGTAACCAGGTGTGATGAAGATAGTCATTTCATTTTAGTGAAACACATTTTTCTGGACTCTCCTTCTCTATCACTATTTCAAATTAAACTTTCTCCCAAAGTTAAAAATAAAGTAGTTTAGGGGCTGGCCCTGTGGCCGAGTGGTTAAGTTTGCACACTCCGCTGCAGGCGGCCCTGTGTTTCATCAGTTGAAGTCCTGGGCACGGACATGGCACTGCTCATCAAGCCACGCTGAGGCGGCATCCCACATGCCACAACTAGAAGGACCCACAACTAAGAATATACAACTATGTACCAGGGGGTTTTGGGGAAAAAAGGAAAAAAATAAAATCTTAAAAAAAAAAGTAGTTTAATTACTAAAGAAACCCATGTGGGGGTGAGGGTAAATAGGTACATTTCTTGAGTGACCTTTTTAGTGTTAGCAATTTTGAGAGTTTTTTGCCTTGTGAGTAAATTATAGAGTGGAGGCTATAACCTAGTTCTCCATTCTTTCCAGCACCTTGAACTTTTTCTGTTATTCTCCCTAAATGTAACTGTAACTGCCTTTTTCTTATGCTAAAGTTTCTGTTTTTGTGTTTTCTATTTTTTTCTTGATTAGACTAGCAGTTGGTCTCTTAAATATTTTTTCAAACCTTATTGCCTTAATTTATTATTCTTTTTTTCCCTTTTCTAATTAGTAACCTGTGCTCTAATTTAATTAATCTCCCTTTGCCTGTTTTCCTTGGACATAATTATGGCTATTAATGTGCAGCTGACTACAGCCTTGTCTTCATTCCATATGTGGGTGTTCTTTTTTAAATCATTATCCTGTGCACATTTTGTGACTGCAGATTATATTTTTCTAGGTTTAATTCATTGAAATCAGATAATGTGTCTTGAAGAACCTTAGCTTTTTTTTTGAGAACGATTAGCCCTGAGCTAACATCACCCCCAATCCTCCATTTTTTGCTGAGGAAGATTGGCCCTGAGCTAACATCTGTGCCCATCTTCCTCTACTTTATATGTGGGACACCTGCCACAGCATGGCTTGATAAACAACAGGTAGGTCCGACTAGGATCTGAACTGGCGAACCTCAGGCCGCTGAAGCAGAACACACGAACTTAACTGCTGCGCCACAGGGCCTGCCCCAGAGTATTAGCTTTTGAAGAATTTATTGAGATTTTCTTTGCACTTTTTACAGTGGTCTTCAGACTTTTTGCCTACCTTCTCACTAAAAGAATTTTGGTTAAATATCCCTCACACATTTTAGTTAAAATCTAATGTTTTTCATTACAAGTAAAAATAGTTGCAAAGGATTTTCAATGTATGACAAATATTGACATTTTTAATAAAACTGTTACATCACAATTTTTAAATGTCCATTAGTAATAATAAATAAGTAATAAATGTCCTCGTAATTTTATGCTCACCATCATTTATTTACAAGTAAATTAAGAAACTCTTTGATAATGGGATATTTTACATTATTCCATGTTCTCTTTGAGACTTGTATTTTCATTCTACTTCCCCTATTTTATTTTAATACAATTTACTTTTATTCTTGAAAGTCCTTTATTTGCAGCCATATATAAATGAAAATTTAAATTTAGAAAATTTCCTAGGGCTACAAGGTTCTAAGAACTGGAAACAAAATTTCAGTTTTGAGTTAATATGATTATAATTGGTACCTACTTGGTCCAAAACCAAATGTGCACATTCTAACAAAAATTATTGATCATAAAAGATAAAATTCAATTGGAAGTGCATTTCTTAATGAAATGGAATAATGTGTGTTGCAATGCCCTCTTTTATTGGGCAACAGTTTAACTGTTCATTGTTCTTTGGTTTGCTGCCCTAGAGTGTTTATTTTGGGGCATTGCCCCATGGTAGGTTTTTGGATAGTTACCATTCTTTTTTAGAGTGAAATTAAGAAAGAAAGGTCTCTTCTATAGGTGCCTCTTCAAGCAAATCAATATTAAGACCTGAAACTCACTCTTTTACACTATTCAGGCACACATACCCCTTAGAATGGTTTTCCTTACTCTCAGGATTACAAATCCCACAACCTGAAGACCATCAGTCTAATATGTAATATATTATTATGATTGATCGTAAGTATTCTTAAAAAGTATACTCTTTTTTTTTTTTTTTTTTGAGGAAGATTAGCCCTGAGCTAACATCTGCTGCCAATCCTCCTCTTTTTGCTGAGGAAGACTGGCCCTGAGCTAACATCCGTGCCCATCTTCCTCTACTTTATATGTGGGATGCCTGCCACCGCATGGCTTGCCAAGTGGTGCCATGTCCGCACCCGGGATCCGAACCGGTGAACCCCAGGCTGCTGAAGCAGAATGTGTGCATTTAACCGCTGTGCCACCGGGCCGGCCCAAAAAGTATATTCTTTATTTGTCAGTATCAGAATTTGGTTAAGCCCCATTCAAATTTGTTAATTATTCAGATGAATGAGTATAATTCAGCTGGGGCACTGTTTAGCATTGTGGATGGGGCAGTTCCTCTTTTTTAGGAACTGTCCCTTGCGTTTTAGTGTTTTAGGGTACCTGGTGTTCCTGACTCTTACCCTTAGATTCTAAACAGACTTTGTGGCAACTCAACGGCTCCCCCTCCTCATACCCCTTTTCCAGACATTCTCAGGCAAGTAGCACTGTCCCTGAGTGAGAATCACTGGTTGAAATCCTCAGTATCTTTTTAAGCCTGTTGGCTCTTTCATGTATTTGAAAGACTTGTTAACTTATTTAAAGTCTTTCACTGTTGTTTTGTTTCTGTTCCTTTTTTAATGAGTTTCTTACCATTTTGCTTTATTTAATACATAGAGTTCATGCCTACTCTTTCTTCATTGTAGATCGCATCCTTAATAGATCCTTTTTTATCCAAAGCAGTGCTTTTTCTATCATAAATACTATCTTATCTGATATTAATCTTGTGTCACCTGCTGTCTTTTTAACTGAACTTTTTTCCTGCTTTGCCCGTGCCTGCAGCTTTACCTTTAACCTTTCCATGGTACCTGCTTCCTAACACTGTTGGTCCTCACGTGCAGGATGGGTTGCAAGTCACATTGTCCCATTTCTCCTAGGCCTTCCCGCATCTACACACCTCAGTTCTTCACAAGAGGTGGTGTTAGCCATATTTCATGAGGATTTCCCTTCTATAAATCCTTGAATTCTGCAGAGGTTTCTCAGGATGAGCAGTGCAAATTCATTGAAAGTATCTTCCGTCTAACCGGTCACAGCTTCAGTGAATCTAGCTGAAATTCCTACCCTGTTTTTGTAATGCGATGGGCTCCTTTAGTGCTAGTCTGTTGCCTTGTTTTATGTCGTTTAGTCATTTCAGTTGTTGCTAAGAGAGGGAGAGGAGGGGGAGACCGTTCGAGACCTGTGCTTCAGTTATCATCTTATTCAAAAGTTGCTTATTAAGAAAATTCTGTTCTTTTAAAAATATATCAGTGGTTTTCGAATTTTGTAAATACAAAATCCTGGACAATGGGATGGAGAATGGGTTTCTCTACTATTTATGTATATGACTTATTTAAAACTGGTCCTTTTTTTGCTCTAGTTTTCTGAAAATTTAGTCAATAAAATTACTTGGTGGAAGTTATAGAGAACAAATATATTCATGATAGAGCATACGTTTTTGTATGTTTAACGTTAGACTGAAATGCCATAGTACCAGAGGAAATTTAGAAAGTATTTTGCGGTTCTTAAAAGATTGATACTTTGGTGGCTTATATCATTAGAAACCCTAACATCTCTTCTGCATCCATATGCATAGTTCTTTATTCTGTTCATAAATTTAACTTGTGTAAATGACAAGTAGTAGCAAGCCCACACTCTGGGATTTCATCTTCGCTGACTAATTCATCAGACGTTTTACCTTTCTGTAGTCGCAGATGGTTTTAATATCTGTCTCTATTGAACGATCACTCAGATGTGTCCATCTCCGTCTTTATTGGATAAATAATAATTCAGTATCTCTCAAGTGACTGTGATAATTGGATTCCAAAAGAGAGTTGAAGCTTTGTAGGTACCGTCCTATTCAAAATTTGCATTCAGTGTTCCTGTCTTGTACGTTTGCATATCTTCCTGCTTAAGTGGAATACGAGGGATGGTACCATTTTGTGTAAATTACTTAGAATAGCTTTTGTGGGGAGGCCCTAAGTGTAGCCCCTTTACTTTCTAAAAATGGCATTTACCATTCCAAAATAAGTCCCTGGTGGTATTGCTTGCCTCATTCCAAAGTGACCTCTGCTTGATTAAATGAAGTCTCATTTGATACTGAAACTCCTCAGAGATTTTTAGTGGGTGTTTAAAATGAATGCCTGTATCTAAAGCCATTTTAGTCTTTACTCAACCTTTATTTTTGCTCCCCGTTTTCAGATTTAGAAAACAAGTTTATTTATTTTTTCGGTATTCTGTCAGTAAAAACAGGTGATTTGGCAGTGGTTCATGTGTATGACGTTAAGTTTAAGTATTTGGGCTTAGTGAGGAGAAAAAGCTGGTGAAGAAGTGAGGTTTTTGACCGGCTTGCTGATTTCTTTGATGCTGGAGGAATGTATGTTTTTAACATTAAATTTTTTTTTTAAGAGTTAGAAAATGTTGTTTGTTAAGATGAAGAGAGGCATAAAATTTCAGTAGCCTATTGTATTCTTTCAAGCTTTATAAACCACACACACGTTTTGTGTATGTGTGTGTGTATACATGTATATACACACATATGTTAAATATGTATATGTATGTGTGTGTATATATGTATTTAATTTCTTAAGTTTTCATTGTGCTAATTTGTTAATTTACTAATCTCTCCGAATTTACTCCCGCTTTCCTTCAATACCTCTGAATAAGCTGCAGAATTGAACTTTTAGGTCTGACAGTGAAGCTGAACACTTCCCAGGATGGAGTTTGTGGTCTTGAAGATGAGCTATTTTAAAGTGACGAGATTATATTCTCCACAGGAGAGGCTGGAGAGTAGCAGCCATCCTCTCGTCTCACGGGAGGTCCTTACTGCATTGTCTCTGACGCTTGCTTCATTCTTCAGGAAGGCTACTCATGTCCGCTTTGTAAAGTTTAAGCTGTTTCAGACAGACACTATTTCTATAACCACACTTCTTCAGGTATCACATGTATGAGTTCATGTGTTTAATTAGTGTAAGATGTAGGAGAAAATAGATTAGCAAAATTTATTATGGATATTTTTATTGTTTTATGTTTTTGATGAGGGGCTACACTGAGTGTGTGTGAGGTCAAGAAAGCCAATTACATGATAGTTAGAGCACTCCCTTTTCTTCCTTACTCTTAAATTCTTTTTAAATGTGATATATACTAGTGAACTTCGGATGGAAATTAAATTAGTCTGTCAAAATTTGTGTAAAGAGAGAGCAACGTCGTCCTTGACGTGTCTTGGCTCTTTCAGCTCCTCATTCTTCATTTCCTTTCCTTTCATTAGTCTTTCTTCGCTGTCTGGATTTGATTGACGACTGATGTCTAATGCTTCTTCTCAAAGACTAGTTGTAAATAAGTTAGTTGTTATAGAGCTGTGTTGCCTTAATTTCTTAATTCTGGCAAACTTCTTAGAAAATTTGCAACCAGAAAATAATGTTTATCGAAAACAGTCTTGTTCCATTTTGGAACATGTTTTTGAGTTCAACCGGAGTGACTCTTGGGTTGAACTGCTCAACACTTCCCGTGCCAGAGGACAGCTGCTATCTGTAGCAAAACAGAGGTGAGACAGAAATATTTCTGTGACATATTCTTTACTTCAGATATTAATTTTGAGGATTTTGCTATAGTGAATATTCTTTAAAGACTTTTTTAGTAGTGTCCTGGTCTGCTGTGTTTATTGGTAGAATTGCTAAAGGCAGTGCTTTTAAAATGTTCCTTTTCATTCACAATCTTCCATTTGATGAAAACCCTTAAACACGTTACCCTGTGGAACCTTTGGAATGACTAGATGGCTGGGTGAGGACTGTGCCACCGTCTGTGTAGGAGCCTAGTGAACTGACTGACTGACGGGTTTGGGCCCAGAAGGAAGTGTGGGCGCAGTCAGCCTTCAACATGTATTGAGATCCCTAGAAAGAGGAGCCTGGTGGTCATGGTTTGCAGCCATTACTTACACTGTGTAAAAGCTAATAAAAACAACCAAGCCCACAGTTTATTTCCTAGGGTCACAGAGTTGCTGAAAGTTGGAAACAGAAAGGAAGAGGTCTGGTTAGGGCTTTTCCCACCTGCCTCTGGCATCCCTCCTACAGTAGCTTTTCTGTCACAGTTTATCATTTTTTTTTTTTCTGAGGAGGATTAGCTCTGAGCTAACATGTGCTGCCAATCCTCCTCTTTTTGCTGAAGAAGACTGGCCCTGAGCTAACATCCCTGCCCACCTTCCTCTACTCTATATGTGGGATGCCTAACACAGCATGACGTGCCAAGAAGTGCCATGTCCACACCCAGGATCCAAACCAGCCAACCCGGGGTGTCATGTCCGCACCCAGGATCCGAACTGGTGAACCCCATGCCACTGAAGCGGAACGTGCAAACTTAACTGCTGAGCCATCAGGCCCGTCCCTATCATTTTTTTTTCCCTTTTTTTGAGACTTTTCTCCTTTGCATTTGGTGATTTTCCTCTAAGACAAGTTATGTGAATAAACTACATACATTTCCAAGATTACACTTTTTTTAATACAGCAAAGCTATTTAATAAATTTTGTATCTGAGATACGAAAGATCAGTTCATCTACTAGTTTATTTTTCAGATCTATTTTCAGTAATCATAAATTAAAGAAAGTATTTTATGTCCTAATAAAATCATTATTTCTGATTATGGAAAATGAATATGGAAAAGTAAAGCAAAAAACAGTGAATACAGTTATGCAGATGTTCTGGAAAATATTTGGAGATCACTAATTTGGTAAAAAACAGAAAAAAGTTAGTTTAGTCTGAAATTTATACACTTTTATAGTACACCAATTGCAAATTTTATAGATGGTAATAACTGTTTCCAAAAATTTACTTTGTAAAATGTCTTTCATGAACAGATCTGACTATTAATTTAGTTTCATTGGTTCTGTGGAATTTAAATACCTTACCATTTTTATTTAGAATTTGGAATTTTTGAGAACATTAAAAGTAACCTTTGTAAGCTTCCCTCTATGGTCTAAAATCCAGTCTAGTAAAGTTAAAGAATTAGTCAGATATTCTCTACTGTGATATAGAAAAGATTTACTGAATTTTTAATTTTTTGATTAGCTGTTTTAGTGCCGTTTAAACACTCGCTGTATTTAATGGTTTATGTACAATGTGATCTTATTCATGCTGTTCACGTAGTTCTTATAATTTTTTTTAGCAAGTAAAATTCGACTTTCATATATAGAGTTTTCTTTTGTTTAATAATTAATCTCTTGAAAGAAGTATGGCATAAAATTTTACTGTTCTTTTTTTCAAGATCTTTTTATAGCCCTCATCATGTGCCTTCCTGATCCTAGGCTGTCTTCATGCAGTGGCCTGACTCTCTGCCGCTAGAGGGCAGTAACAAAATTGATGTTAATGAACGTCAAGGTAGCCTTTTTTTAAGCTTTTGTACCATTGCTCCAGACTGTCAACCCTGAACAGTTTATCTACATCTCTGCTTTTCAACTGGAAAGGAAATATACAAACCTGAGTAAAATTTGTCTATTTTCATAGATTGTAATTTAAAATCTTCCCTTTTTTTAGTAGTATCGTTAGTTATGATTCTAGACAAAATGTTATTTAATCATGCAGATTTTCTAGAAATTTGTGATTTAAAATACCCTTTTCGTCTTATTAACGTGGAGGTTTATTTTAGGAATTGCAAACCTTTATGGTTGATGGTTGTTGACTGAATTTTCTTGGATGAATTCTTATTTGGCACATTTTATTTATTAGCATATTTCGCTCGAAGGAATCTTTGTCTTAGAAATGTTTTTCAATTTTATTGGAAATTGGAGTTAGAAAGTAAAAGGTTCAGTAATTAAAGTAATTTGGAGCCCAGTACTTATCCATATTTTTCAATAACTTAATAAGTAACTCTCCAGTTTAGTTTTTTGTTGGACACAAAAATGTACTCTCTTAGCTTTAAAAGCTAAAAGTCTCTGATTTTGACTGTTACTGCTTTCTTACTCAGAAGTGGATAGAATTACTGAGTGATGGAAATGTTAAAATTCTCCAGTGATAACACACATTTATGATTTATTTGGTCCTCTGATGAAATACCAAAGACCACTTCTAGGGATTAATCAGCCTATGCTTTTATATTACTTTAACGTACCTTCCTATTTATTTTATTTTTACTTATTCAGATTCATTAGGTTGAATGTTATAAATGTATTTATCATAGTCAGACCATCATCCCCAGAACAATACAGCCTAAACTCAGGCTTGTGAATACTTAATTACTAAATTTGAAAGTGTTAGTGTGTTGTTTAAAAAAGCAAAGCTTATGATATCTAATGTGCAATTTTGAAGAAATGAGGAATGCCATTTGTTTTTATTAAGCTGGGATTTGAGTGTTTGAAGAAACCATTGAGGGAGGCATTTCTTGAGAAATTAAGGTGATAATCCTCATTTGTAGTGCTGAAAATATTATTTTTACAGTACTCTCATTCTTTATAAAGAAACACGGGAGTCCAAGCTTGAAAGAAATAGGTTGACTTTATGTGTCTACTGATAAATTGTTTTTTGTCATTTTTCATCCTGTGGAGAATTCTACATGGCTTCAAAATTAGAAGTAAATGTTTTTATCTCTAAATGGGGTATCACTTTGTTGTGGTGGAAATACGAATATATTGATTTAAGATTTCCAATACGTAACAAACTGTTTTATGATGTTATTGACATTAATTCTTTAAAGATAAGTGAATGTATGGAGTTATGAAAAGTCTTTTCCTTGAGCTTTGCGTGCACATTTAGAAAATAAATATAAAGAGAGAAAAGCAAAGAATAGTGATTTTTTTAATGGAATCCACATTCTACTCTTCATTGGATATGATTGATAACAACAGCAAGTATTCCAGTATGTTTTCAAAAATTGTATCAGTAGTTATTCTGTTTTGAGAAATTATGGTCTGTATTATTGCAGACTTTTTAAAGTGATTTTCAAGCCATCCCATGTTTTTATCTCCACACTATGTAGAAGGTTCACTTATTTTGGTCACGCTAAGCTTCTTTGTGAAATTGGTACTAAAAATAAAACAAAAACCAATAATAATTTAACAAGTAAAATCTTAGGTGGAATCCAGAGTTTTACAGTAATTTGACAAAACATCCTAAGTTTCACTTTCCCAGTCTCTCAAAATAAAGCTTTTCACAACGGGAAGCTATAGGATGCTGTTGGTGTAGTTCTTTGCTGAAATTTACTGGAAGTACAGCAGGCCAGTTTCCTAATGGTATTTTTCAAAATTACAATTTACTTTCCCCTGTAGTGTGAAAGCAGCGTTTTTGAGACACCGTTTTTAAGTTTATTTGCAAGCCTTAAGTAACTAATATAGTAACAAACTTGCTTTAAAAATATATGTATATTTAAATTTAAAAGACTCTGTCACTAAAGAGGAAAAGTTAAAATTTGGGTTCTAATTGTATTTGGAAATGTGTCTCTTTGAAAATGTTAGGAAACTATTTAATGAACAATTAGTCATGTCATTTTTATTTTTCTTTTACATTTTGAAAAATCAAATACTTAAATATTTTGTGAAATTTTCTTAGGCTTCTTATTTTAACTCTGGATTTGTGAGGTGGATTTCCAGATGCGAAATGAATTCCTGAGCAATGACTAAAGTATGGTTTTAGTGTGTCAGATCTCAGCTGACACCTTTTTAGGTAATTATTTCAGAAAAGGGAGAATTGAGTATTCAGGGAGTGATTTTGAGATGCATACTGCGTCATTTTACTGATTTTTTTTGAGGAAGACTAGCCCTGAGCTAACATCTGCTGCCAATCCTCCTCTTTTTGCTGAGGAAGACTGGCCCTGAGCTAACATTTGTGCCCATCTTCTTCCACTTTATGTGTGGGACTCCTACCACAGCATGGCTTGCCAAGTGGTGCCATGTCCACATCCAGAATCTGAACTGGCGAGCTCCGGGCCACCAAAGCAGAACATGTGACCTTAACTGCTGCGCCACCAGCCCAGCCCTCGTTTTACTGATTTTGAAAGGCACAAGTAGATAATTTCTTTTTCTTTCTGTTAAATATTAGTCTTTTTGAAGAGTGTTTTTTGTTTGTTTTAATATAATCATCTTTAAGAATTGTCTATTTCCTGAACTTTGAGTTGAGAAATTTTATTTCATCAAAGTAAATAATTGAGTATTTATAACATAAACTCTGAAAAATAATTCCAGGAGAGGCTAAGATCTTCTACATCAAGATTTAAATGTAGTTTTAAATAGACAAAAAATATTTTCTGAGGGAGGCTCAGATTTTCCAAATCAAGTTTTAAATGTTGTAACAATAAACAAACAGACAAAAATCCTGATATAAACCTAAAATTTAAATAGCTTTTCTTTCTCTTGCACTTTTTAACAATAAAAAAGACAAATTTCTCTTCTTCTCCTTGACTTTTCTGATATTCAATAAGTATTGCTCAGGTTTGCTTTTTGTAGTCTTTAAGCAAATTTTTGTGCTAAAGATTCATTATCCTGGGTAAATCCTCCACTTTGTACTTATGTTGGATACTTTTAAAATGATATTGTATTCTATTTTAAAATAGAATTATAATTTAGTTCTAACAATAATTCAGTGATTTTTTTTGACTTTATATCAAAATTTGAGAGATGATATTTTCTTTAGTTGTTTGTTCTCTCCCCTCCTTGGTTCTTTTGATGAGATAGAAAACACCAAAGAAGCAAATTTCTCTTGGACACTGGCAAAACATTTTAGTAAAAGCGGATTTCTTAATGCAGATATCTTAATGAAATAATTTTAAAATATAGTGTGAATTAAAAGTATACTTTAGTATTTATCTATTAACTTAAAAACAAAAGCCATCATTTATAAGCTGAATTTTATTACATATTATACTTGAACTACTAGAATATGTCTATAGAATACATCTATAACATAAAAAACAATATAAATTAGATAGTTTTCATTGGGACATACTGAACTAGAATACTCGTTGAAAAATTGTTTTGGGAGGGGCATTATTACTTTACTATAAGTACACATTTTTTTGTAACAATAATGCTTTTGAGTTTGTGGCTCCTTTTCTTTCAAAATAATCATAAAGTAAGCTCAGTTATTAATATGCGTGAGTCCATATTGTATATTTATTGTGTATTCTTATGAACATAATAATACAGATTGATTTTATTTTTCTTCCACCATCGTGGACAGAATATAATGTGAAGTTACCACCACTGTGATTTTTTTAAAGTATTATGCTTAGGTCTAATCCTGCAAATATTACTTTTGAAATATTAATATGATTAAATCTTGGCATTGCAGAACAGAATCTGCACTACATTTTAGATTAGAAGAAGAGAAAATAAAGTCTGTCTTTTTTAACCTTTCGCAGTTTTAGTATGATTTTCGTGGCTAACCTGTGAAAATATCTACATATAGGCCATTATCTTGTCCATGGCAGGGTAGCGTTGCCTCTGAGAGATGTGCGTTATTTGAGACTGCATATTCATGTCAGTTCCTTTCAGAAACCACAAGCAGCTATTGCACAGGAATGTGATCTATTTTTACGGTCTTCTCCCATAGGATGCCTTCTTTGTAACATATTACAGTGTACTTAAAGGAGGTCATTATATTGAAATAAAAAGGATCCAAGGAAGCAGATACTAGTGTGGATCTTCAATATATGAATCACATTAGGATTTTAGGTTCATCTCTAAAGTCAATATTTTTGAATTTGTTTTAGCTTTCTACGTGTCGTATACTTAAAGTTCTCATTGAAACTAAGACTATTATCCAAATTCTTACATTATTTTAGGAACCCATACAGAAAAAATAAAAGTACTTCTTTGTTCTTTAGGTGACTTTTTCTTTATGAATGAGTACATCACCACAATTTCATGTTCAAGCTTTAAAGCAGGACTCGTTAATGCATGTTATATGTGTAGTCCCCAAAATACAAAATTGTTTACTTGCTTTATCCAGTGATGACATTTTAAGTGGAATAATAGCTTTGCAGTCGTCTCCATGCAGCTTTAGAAATACGTCTTTGCAGTAGAAATAGGGGATGATAGGAATAATTAGTCTATGTGGACTAGAGTGTGTGTGTGTAACAGATTTTCCAGAGCCTGTATTTAATACCAGCACTTTATGCCATGTTGAAGGGCAGTTGCCAACCGGTTGCTTGGTGTTAGTTTGTAGCCATATGTATAAGGTAATAAGCCTAAGGGATCAAGCAACTTAGTTTTCTTAATACCGGCACCATTTAGACCCCAGTTCGGATGGAGGTGATCTGACCATTGTTTCTGGAAATTAAGGACAGAACTATCAATAAGAAAAGGAGCAGTGTCATGTGCCCTAGTCAGGAACATCCCATATGCTTGGACAATGAGGTATACCTGGAAAGGTATAGCAATATGAAATGACTGTCAGCATATCCATTAGTGTGCCTGTTGAGAACGTCATGAGAGTCGAGACCGTGCTTGTCTGGCTGGCAGTTTCCTTCTGGTGTTTAGCACAATGCCTGACATGTAGTAGAAGATAAGGGATGACGGCAGGAAACATCATGCGTACTGTTCTGAGGGCTCTGCATAGATTAATGTATTTAATCCTTACAGCAACCCTATAAAATAGGTAGTATTTTTATCCCCTATTTTACAGGAAACTGAAGTACAAAGAGATTAAGTAGCTGGGTTTAAGGTCACATAGCTAGTGAGTTGTGGGGCAGGAATTTGAACCCAGGCTGTGTGCTGTAAGGGTTTACGCGCTCCATCATTACCCAACTACTTCTCATCTTGGTGGAGTGAACCATTTCCACAGAAGCTGAAAGGCTTTGTTGACTTGTTTTCGCTTCACAACTGAAAAAACGGTGACAATATTTTATCTTGTTTTTTCCCATTTAGTTATTTTTCATGCATAGTGAGAATGAAAGAAAGTTTTAAAAGTTAGTTGGTATAAATCGCCATTTGAATAGGATTCCTTTTAACTGATTGTGTACCTATGTATGAGAACGTTTATTAAAATTTTGTAGATCATGATGATTTAGGAAATATCGATTTTTTTGAAGGAAATGATAGTGATAAAATCTATCATGTATTATTTCTGGATTTGGTAGCCAATTTAAAATGTATTAAAATTTTTGCAAATTGCTTTTTATTAGAGTTATAGATAGTTGTGTGGTTCACATTTAATGATCTTGAAAGCTACTAGAGTTTATATTATCTTTGAGCTATTATTTAACAAATTACAAGACAAAATTAACTGTCTTAATTCAGCACAGTTGATAATAATACAATTATTATCATTTCACATATAGTGATAAATTAAGTTATCTAACTGCCACAAATACCCTGTTTTAAGCCATAAGTTAGAAGTTTTATGTTTTATTTCAACTTAAAAAGATAAGTAAAACTTTTATTTTAGATACTCTGTTTTTTCATGGTTTTCTATGTTAATAATTCAAACACTTTTGAAAATATTTTATTTACATGTGCTATAAATAAAAGTATAACGATTCTCCTCTCAGACTCAGAAAATATTTTGGTATAGGATGTAATTCAGTATTTTCTGATAATGGATATGCAAATAGCTTTCATAACGTTGTCCACATTTATGTTTTTAGGAGCAGCATAAGTGTACATAACGTTTTTTCCCTTAATTACAAATGTATCACCAAAACTACTGATATTAGACTTGTAAGAAGTATTTCTTAATGCTTTGTTTGTATTAATTGGTTAATCTTAAAAATGAAAGTGATAGAGGCCCCTTTGCCTACTGACAACTTTATGGAAATTAACATTTCAGATGATTTCACAAATTAGTTTCTTCATAGCTCAAAACAAACAAAAAAGTATCATGTGTAAATCCAACAGATCTATCCAATAACATGCAATCACACTCAGTTTCAGGCCTGACCAAGCATACGGTAAGTTTAATCAAGTTAACTATTAATAAGTGTTTCACAAGAATATCACTAAAGTTTTCAATATTTGATAATTGGCTCTAGAGGTAAACAGTGAACATAGACGCCCAAAAGTGAGATGTAATTTGATGTGACTTATCTTGTTGATTCTTTGGAAGTAAATTTAACAAACAGTATTTTAGTGTATTAAGTATTTTTTTTGAGTAACTGCTGGTGTTGGGTACTGCGTGAGCCACTGGGATATATTGTAGGAAAACAAAGTTCCTTTTCTCAAGGTCTTTACATCTATCCATAAATATAATCAAGTAAATGGGAACTTTTATAGTGACTCAAATTAAGACAGTGAATCCCACAGGATTCAGTGTGGACACAGACGGTGGGCACCTGACCTGCCTTAGAGGACTCCAGAGAGACTAGCTGGAGGAAATCACATTTGAGCTGAGACCTAGACCACGAAGAGAAGGGAGGCAGGGGTGAGGATGTGTGTGTGGTGTTGGTTTCTCGGAAGAAATAGCAGGTGCAAAGCTGGAGCGTGGAGGGAGCGTGGGGGAACTGCACGGCGCTGGAAATTGTTCCAGTTCAGGGTGTGAAGGGAGAATGACCAGAGATGAGGCTGGAGAGGTAGCGAGGTTGATCATAAAGGCCCTTGTAAGCCGAACTGACATGTTTGGACTTGATCTTGAGGCTGATGGAAAGCCATTGAAGGATTTCTAAGCAGCCATTTAAGGCTTTTTCAAACCATTTTTAATAAACTTTTAAAACTGAATTTAAGAAAGGACACAGTTTTACTTTGTTGCATTTCATTTTTAAGAATTATTTTATTTTTTGTGAGACATCCCCATAGGGAACCTTTGCTGCTGTAATAAACTCCTGAGTTACGGGGGGAGCATGGAACTCTATGAAAACTGGCTCTCTATGGGTGGCTGTGTCCCTGAGACACCTCCGTCCTAGGAAGGAGGAGCATGAAGTTTTGGGTTCACAGCTATCAATCACTGATAGAAGTAAGCTAAAATAGTTATCGCAATTCTCATGTAATGAACAGCTACTCTCAAAAAGAATTAGGCTGATCAAAGTAAATCAACAATAATCGTGATAATAAAAATTGTATGTAGGGTCTGGGATCACAAAAGCCACTGAAAAAACAGGATAGAAGAACTCTCATATGCTGCCCTTTTTTTTCAGGAGAGCACAGAGTTTCAGCCTGGACCGCGCGTCCTCCCTTCTCAGCCAGGTGGATCAGGGTGATCCAGCTGAGCTCCAGGCTTGTCTTATTTGAAGGGGCTAACCTTCATGCAGATGGCTGTCGGTGTACACCACTGTGTCCTCAAGAAATTTGAAATTCCTAAAATTGTTTCAAGACCAATCTAGTCCCTTGAGGTCTTAGATGGGGGTGGTTAGTTAACCTAGGAAGAAATCAGTTCCAGGCCAAACAAAACAAAAGAAAAACGTATTCCACGGACAGGCGCATTCCCTCCGTCTTATTCTCTTTCTCTCTGTCGTTTATCTGGGGCACACCTCCCCCTGGATCCTAACTCTGTTTCGAGTGTCAGCAATGTTAAAGGAAATCCACAGTGGACATTTCCTTTAACTTCCTGATTGTTACACATGTTTCTCGAATTTGAAGCATCTCTAGGGTATGAGATATAATGTAAAAGAGAAACAGCCATAGAAAGCTCTTTTTATGGCTGCTGCAAACCAGGGTCGTAATATAATTTTGTATTCCTCTCATTTGATGGCAGAGTATCTGTAGCGAAAGCTCCTAATAAAATGTAAAGTGCCTTTTAATTGTAAGTGGTGGTTATTATTATTGTTATTATTTTGTGTATTTATCTTTTTTTATTACTTTGAATTACCATAGATAATGGATTAACTGTATTTAACTATCATGTATCAAGGTCGTGCAGTTTAAAAACTGTAATTTTTGAGCGAGAATAGCGCGTAGAGTAATTTCATTTTCGTAATACGAAATAGTGTATGTTAGGCATGGGCAACATAATTAGTAAAGACTCTGGTTTCATTATTTGGACTCTTAGTATACTCATTAAATATACCACTGGAAAAAAATTTGATTAGCCAGTGCAATTTAATAAGCATCCCTTTTTATGCTAAGCATGCTGGCTAGACGTGTGTTTTACAAAATGTAAAATAAGATTTTTCTCTGCCCTCAAGGCGTTCCTATAGGTAACATACCCACATAGTAAAGGCTTGAGATATTTTGAAAATGAGACCTAAACGAGATTCAAGGGACTTATTCAAACGTTTATTTTCAGATTTTAATAGATACACATAGTAGGTGTTCCATAAGTATTTATTAAATACAGTGATATAATTTATTGTAGTGCAAACAGCCTTTACCTTGTTGGGAAGAATGTAACAGGAATTCTCGAATATAGTAGATTGAAATCGGAAATTACATATGGCAGGAGTGAGTTTTAAGCGAGGCCTTGAAGGGAGTGAAGATGAACATTGTGATGAGGAAGTGAGTGTGTTTTGGATAAGGGGACAAAAGCGAGGACATAAAAATAGTAAGGATTAATTGCTTCCAGGTGATGGCAAACACATCTGAAATAGATGGGAGAGAATGTATGCACAAGTACAAAGAAATGGAGTTTATGACTTAAAGGGGTCGTTGTTGAAAAAGTTTGGACTGGTAGACCAGAGTTAGGTCGACAAAAAAGGAGTCAAGGCTTGATGTCATTAGAGCAGTGGCTGCCCAAACCGAAGAGGGTTCTAGAAAATACTGACAAGAGAAAACAAAGTGGCATGATTTAGTGAGGTGTTTAATTTCCATGATGAAAAAGAGAGTTTTTTTTAGATAGTGTCACTCCAGAGGATGGACTACTAATTATAGCGAGGAATAAGGAGCTTCCGTTTTATGCATTGGTTAGTTATCTAAATAAATTTATTCTGTGCACAAATGCAGATACTAGATACAACGTGAGGGAGCATGGCCAAGTCTGGGATGTCAATTGTATGTTATTCTTATACCTTTCCTAGGAAGTCTTATGAGGAATCGAACCAAGGAAGGAAATGAAGTAAAACATGGATTCAAGGGGAAGCGAGAAATAGGTGGTTCATGAATATGGGGGAAGGAAGTCGGAGGTGAGAGGGGTTAGCTGGAACAGTCAATGTTACGGAATACTAGGACAGAAACTATTTCAAGAAGAAGGTTTTCATTTTAATTGAAGGATCTGAAATAGAGACTGTATAAAGAGAGATATGTAATATGTAATGTAATTACGTTTATATGAAACCATGAAGTATTAATAATTTAAAAGTTCTGGAAGAATGCTAGGGACAGAAGCCTGGGGTGGGGGTGGGCGTGGGGTGGGAGGATGGGGAGGTAGCAAGAGGTGAGGAAGTGAAGGAATTGGGCCTGACATACTTTGCAACTGCTGAACAAAAATGGTTCATTTCATTTTTACTTTTAAATGACTCTAATTACAAAAATTTTATTCAGTGGTTAAAGGATCATTTTGTGTTTTTCCTTTCGTTTTAAAGGGAAAAGGAGATTCTAAAATCAGCAAGTAAACATATTTAGTTGACTTTTGGAGCTACAATTTTGTTTTGAAAGAGTGAAACTTTATGAAAGGCATTACGTTTTATAATGTGCTCTAATAAACAAAGGGAAAATGTAGCCTTTCAAAATAATTTAAGTCATTCTCTAATTTTTTATGTTTACATGATCTCGAAAGCTACACTTTGGTGATTATTTCTACTAGATAAATACTACCATGCCTTAAAGTGGTGTGGAGTCGAAATTGCTAAACCAGGATTGTGTCTTTTTGTGAACTGTGAGATAACCCTTGGTTATTTTAGTAGTAAATTAAGCATTCGGGGTCTGTGTGAACTTGCAGAGTTGGGGAGAATATGCCAAGTCACATGTGGGCATGTATAAAATATTTAGACTTTAATAGAAAGAAAAACCAACCTTTATTGAGTTTAGCGTGAGTAAGAACACCGTGCTGTTGGAATGATTGATGGTTTTCTCGTCACGTGTAACAGACTAACATAATTTCACAAAACCTTGGCTTACCACTTACAAATTATCCAACATTCTTTTGTAGTAAAGATAACTACATGTATGCTTCCTAAGCAAAGCGTTGCCTCCTCCCTCCCTCCTTCCTTGCTTCCTTTCTTTCTTTTTCTTCCTTCCTTCCCTCCCTCCCTCCCTCCTTCCTTTCCTTCCTTCCTTTCTTTCCTGATTTTCTTTTCTTTTCCCTTTTCTTTCTGATTTTGGAGTTTTATAAAAATTTATTTGTATATTTTTCTAATAAGCTTTAAAATACAATTTGATAAGTGTTTTTAGTCATTGGATATTTTATAGGAAAGCAACCATATGTAATAGAAAACGCACCATAATGGAAGGTGGGAAACTAGAGTGATTGACTTACTCCTTCCTTTCTCTTCCTTTCACAAATATTTTTAGCACTGATAATAATATGAAGTACAATGCCAAGAGAAAAATTCATTAATTCATGTATTCAACACACAGTCTCTGTGTGCCTGCTCTGTGCTAGTTATTGGGAATTTATCATTGAACAAGACAGGGTAAGTTCCTGTCGTAATGGAATTTATATTCCGGTTCTGCGATCAGATAATAAAGAAGTAACTACTGTAAGAAGTAATAAACCACGATAATGGAGGGGCATGAGACAGTGAAAGAATTGAACAAATGATGCAATAGAGAGTAACTGCAGGAGTCATCTTTGGGAAGGGTGGTCCTCTGGGAGGATGTGACATTTGACTTGAAAGATGAGAATGGACCAGCCAAGCAAAGATCTGGGAAAGGGATGTTGGGAGCAGGAGGGAGGAACCTACGTAGAAGCCTGGAATGAGAAGAGGTCTTGATGTTGTTAAAGGTCAGAAAGGAAGCCAGTGGGGCTGCAGAATAGTGAGCAAGGCAGAGGATGGTATGGAGTGAGGTGGGAGAAGAAGGAAGGGAATAAATCATGTCGGATGTTGAAGGTTTTGGTAAGCGGTTTGGGTTTAAACTGGGAATGATATGGTCTGATACATCTCTTTATTCTGACAGATGGGTTGAATAGATTGAATAGATGTTGCCTTTCCAGAAGTTAGAGTGTAGTGGGGAAGCTCAAAACATACATGTAATATAATACAAAGTAGGAAATGGTAAACTGTATCAGAGGGTAAAGCCCACATTCTGTTTGAGAGAACAATAGGCTTAGCCAGGAAGATCAGGAAAGACTTTAGTGGAGACGTGTTTCAAAGGTGTGAAGGATTTAGACATCTGGAGAAAGGAGAAGAGAATTCCAAACATGCGATAAAGCACCTCGCAGAAAGGTTCAGGGAGCTAGTGAGTAGTTCAGTTTGGTTTGAACTTACTGGGAAGTAAGTTTGGGGACCAGATCATGGAGGACCTTGAACTCGGGATTAAGAATTTGGGAGCCAGCCCCGGTGGTTGAGTTCAGCGCCCTCTACTTCAGTGGCCCAGGTTCAGTTTCCAGGTGCAGACCCACACCACACGTCTGTCAATGACCATGCTGTATTGGTGGCTCATATAAAAAGCAAAAAAAGAGAAAGATTGGCGACAGATGTTAGCTCAGGGCAAATCTGCCTCAGCAAAAAAAAAAAAAAAAAAAAAGATTGGCAACAGATGTCAGCTCAGGTACCATCTTTAATAAAAAAAGAACTTCAACTTTCCTGTAAGCAGTGGGATGCCATTGAAGAAATTAATTGTAGCGGTGCATTGTAAACCGTAGTTATTTTGGAATCTGTTTGTAAGATGCACTAGGGAGGGTGGGGGTCAACTTACCTTTGCCACTAGCTAGCTGTGTAGCCTTGGATCAGGTTTGTTTTCTGTCTTTATCATCTGTGAAATGAGGAGGTTAAAGTAGGTGCTCTCTACGGTCCCTGTTATTTATTAAACACTATGATTTTCAATATAATAAATACCACAAATATTTCAAAAGTTCAAGACGTTTACATTTAGTCATTATTTTAACAGATTAGTCTTATGGAAAGTCTGCAACAGCATTATTAGATGAGCTCATTGTAGAGTATCTTTATTGCCTTTATCCCCAGCTTTGTGCATCCTTATTTGTTGGTAAACTTTTCAAACAGCAAATCTACAATGCTAGTTGGGCAAAGATTCCAAGTATATTTTTTCCCCCTGAAAAATGCAATGAACACAATAATGATGGCCTTTACTTTAAGTAAACCTCATTTTTTTCCTCTGCAATAACATCGCTCTCTTTTTTTTTCCTTCTTATGTTACCTAAGAGAGGGGTACATAAGGTGTTAGCTAATCCAGGTGCTCGTGTCAGAGTATAACGTTCTGGGGTGGTCTGGTTTTGCTGTTGGTTCTCACACTGTTATTTAGAGGTCACTTGCTGCTGCCCTCTGTCCTATTTAGAAATTGATAAACCATTCCCGCACTTCCATTTTTACACGGCAGACTGTGAACTGAGCGTATCTTTATATTTATATAATTATCTTTATAATTATTATATTGTTATGTGAAATACATGGCCTTTTGAATACTTGTGAATATTCAAATATTTCATTAATACATAAGAGTGGTCATTAAAGATCTAATACAGCTTTCTTTTTGTCGTGATTAATTAACCATGATAACCACCCAATATTGATAGGAGTTACTTAGGTTACTCGCTTAATTTCTGCATCTTACCCATATAAAGTACTTAGTATTATGTTTAAAATGCTTTTCTTTTCTTTTTTTTTTTTTGTGAGAAAGATTGGCCCTGAGCTAACATCTGTTGCCGATCTTCTTCCTCTTTTTGCTTGAGGAAGATTGGCCCTGAGCTAACATCTGTGCCAGTCCTCCTCTATTTTATGTGGGACGCACCACAGCATGGCCTGATGAGCGGTGCTAAGGCTGGGCCCGGGATCCGAACCTGCAAACCCCAGGCCTCCAAAGTGGAGCGGACGAACGTAACCACTACACCACTGGGCCTCCCACTGTGCTTTTCTATTTTTGCACTGGTGAGGGAAAGTGCTGCTATCCAGCATCCCTAGTGCTGTCCTTTACTGAGCCTTGTGAGTCAAGAGCTCACCAAACAGTCATATCATAGTTGGTGCATAAAGATGACCAATTACAGGGAAAAAAACTGGTATACGTTCAGGTTATAATTTTTGGTTTCATGGAACAGTAAATGGGATGAGTTGGGTTCAGAGTGTTATATGAAGTTAAATATCTCCATTATTTACTCATACCAAAGAATTGCTCCAAAAATTCATTTAAAATGATTTTGTGAATGATGGGTTTCTGAGATTGCTTTTAGGCACAAATGAAAGGACTCCTTGGCAGCTCTAGTGGTGTCTTAGGCATCCTGCTAAGCTTAAACTTGTTAGTTCCTGGCCTTGGAGCTCCAGCACTCGAAATTGTTGCTGAGCTGCCAACGCTGTTTTCTGAACCTTTTCTACCCACCACAGTGTTAGCTTTATGCCTACTTGCGTTTTTCTTGTCTTTCCTCTTGACTTCCTAGAATAGGACACATAAGAGATACAGGCACAATTTTGAGAAATAAGAGAAAGAATTTAATGTATGCAGATGTGTGTAGTACTTCACATCTATTACCTCAAAACACTCGAGCAAATCAGCAAGAATTTTAAATTTGACGGACCTCTGCTGTGAGGCTCGTAAGCCTGCTCTTGGTTTTAAATACTGTTTAGCAAAGAAAAATTTATGATGAGGTTTTTCTTTGAACACAATGTGGTCAGTACTTTTTTTAATCAACAAAATAAATTTTAAGGCAATAAACTACCTTCAAAAAATGATTATAGGACAAAGATTTTATGTAAACTTAGAGGGATATTTATTTATCCTGGTTCAGTTTGTGGCGCATAGGATGTTTGTCAGATAAGTGAATGAATTTCACTATCCATATGTCACCAAATGTTGCGGTTTGTTTTGTTTTTAAAGAAGTCAATGACTGATGATCTGTGGGTGAAATCACACTGTAAGGACATTGTATCTTTTTTTTTTGTTTTCATGCTTTTTGGCGAGGAGTATGGCTCTGAGCTAGCATCTGTTGCCAATCTTCCTCTTTTTTTTTCTTTTCCCCAAAGCCCCAGTACATAGTTGTATATCCTAGTTGTACGTCCTTCTAGTCTTCTATGTGCGATGCCACCACAGCATGGCTTGATGAGTGGTGTGTAGGTGGACACCCAGGATCCCGCAAACCCTGGGCCGTCGAAGCAGAGAATGTAAACTTAACCACGACGCCAGCGGGCCAGCCCTGCTAAATATTGTTGAACAGCACTCTATCTGCTTAATTTCATTACATTAAAAAGTTGCAGTGAAATTTATATATATAAGTCTATATTTCATATTTTTTATATATATGAAAAAGTTGTTACAACTTGTAATCAAACATGAGCCGTAAGCGTTTTGATGAACTGACATTCTTGTGTATTATTTTGATTATGTTGCATATCCTCATATAACTTAATCTCAAATTCTGATTTTTTTTTTTCAGATTAACTCATACAACATGGTACTGTGTTCGTTTTTGTTATGTAGAGTATTTATATTTTCATCAGTGTATTTCGTTAATGTTAAAGTGACAGGTAGTATTTTCAAATTGTTCAAGGATTTTCATTGAAATTTGTGAAACACGTTAGTGAAATCGTGTTGTTATTTTTTTTCCCCAATCTTTTCTTTTAAAGGTGAATTATGTTCAGTTAATTATAAGAAATCTCAGGGGAGTACTTTTTCCTAGCTTTAAATTGTTTACCATAGATTTTAACGTGGGACACCTACAGAATCCACTTCTGACGTGGGGCAGCGTGCGGTAGTACTGCATTACACTGTCAGCAGGTGCTGTCATGGACGTTGGTGTAAAGTAAGAAGGAAGGGCTTGGGATGCGGAACGGTAATTGGAAAGAGGGAAATAAATCCTTCCCTTTCAGTTGCTTCACTGATTCCCAGTGTCCCAGGTAGAGTGCACCTGCTGAGGGGCTGAGCACAGGTCCATGCTAGCATTCCATTAATTTCAGAGGAATGTCAGTGGCCTGCATCTCCCCAGCAGGTGTGATGAGCTGAAAGAAGAAGATGGGCGGGGGGCAGAGTAGAGAGCAGAAAAGAGATAGCCCAGATAGTGTAGTTCTCAAAACAAGGGACCATAAGGGTAGAGTATCTCCTTAAAAGCTTGTATTTCTAGTAATTCTCCTCTAATTCCTAATGGTACTACAAGTTTTTATAGTATTTGAAGCCATATTAGAATTATGACAGCATATGTTAAAATTGTGCAGTGTGCCTCAGTAATATAGAGCTAACGTTTCCTGAAATGATTTTAAAATCTAGCAGACTGTGAAGTTATCCTGATAAGGAACTTGGTTTTGATTACAATAATGAGATATACGGTGTGGTGTCAAAAACTGTCTGCCAGTTGACGCAACAATCCATAATTTATAGATTGCCTTAAAAATTAAAAGACAAAGTCAATTATAACTAATTATGATGCTACATTTGCCTGAGAAGTTATTATATCCTTTGGGATAAAGGAAGTAATATTCATGTCAGTCAGGAATCTTTAGCTACAGCTTCCTGGTTCTATCTTAAGAATTTTTCAGTTTTGTTTCATGAGAAACCTAAGCCACTGAAAGCCTGAAACCCTGCTATTTTTAGAAATAACGGTAGTAGCTTTTGTACATCATTGCACATTTGTTCCTATTCTGAACTTCTTATCTGTGCCAAATCTTCAGAGAGGTTACTGGAAGTTTTGCTCAATGACTGCTGAATCAGACAGAAATGAGTTTTAAATTATCCTGGAGAAAATAATAATAACCTGAGTTACAGCATCAAAATATTGTTATTCCTATTGATATTGGTTTCAAATACTCAAAAGAAATTAAACATTCAAAATATTGCTTATTTATTAAATCTTTATTTCACAATAGTCAGCATTTTTTTTTTTTACAGGCAAAAAACAAACGATCTACAAATCATACTGTAAGACTGGGTATTTTAGTGTCTTTTGAGGAGATGAAAAGGAGTGGTTTATATTTTCCTAAAATTTTATGTCCTAAGGAGAAGAGATCTGACATTCTTCCTTCTTAAGAAGGACAGTGAGTTCTTAGAAGAAAAGAAAAATTCATCCTGGCGTGAACTTCCTAGAAAATGTAATGACTTTACAAATTAATAGCTGTGTCTCAGTTTATTGGCGAGACCTTCTTTTATACATACTTTAAGCATCAGGCAGTTTATAAGTGTGTGTGAAGCACATGTGTTTTACGTTGTGGAATTGGCCGCAATGCGTATATATGGAGCATAGACTTCTATCCTTATTTCCGGGAAAAAAAAAAAGGAACATGCTGGAGTTAACGTTAAGGAAGTATGTAGTCAAAGAAGACAAGCAACAATAAAGCAGTTGTTTGAGTAATGTTATAAGTTGTTATCCTTTTTGTATATTTAGGATTTCATTTTGTTGGAAAGCTTTCAAAGGGTGACCTAGTACATGTGCCAATGACAAAAGCTCCTTGTAACAATTCAGAGCATGCTTTATGCTTTATGAAATGGGATTGTAAAAATCCTCTCAAAAATGACATCGGAAATAGCATTAAAACACAATTTCCTCTGATAAGGCTTTAAGGCACTCCTATGAAAAGTGATACCACTTTGAGTGAGACTGTGTCAGCATTATGTGATGTTGTGTTGCTCATAACTGACATTAATCCATTAAGGGTGCGAGGGTCATTTATTTTCCTCATGAAGTCATTAAATACCATTATTGATTTCTGTTCAGTCAGTTAGATTGTACCTTCATTTTATGATCATTATGTACATTAATGCTAAGTCTTGATTTCATGCACTTTAAATAATAGATATTATCATATTTAGAGTTTAAGACCAAGTTAAAATAATAACAATTATGAAAAAGAATTCTATAATTGGTTCGCTAACCAAGATCACGTTTACTAGAATTGTAAAAATGAGATTGACGTTTAAAAATGTATAAACCATCCATCTTTAGTATGTTAGCTAAGTTGTATGTTTTGATCATATCAATAAACAGATAACTTTTCATTTATTTTTTAAATTAATAAAGTAAAATTAATAAAACTGGAATGTGGGTCTGTACAATATTCTTCTTTTGCTGTAACCTTTTCTGTAACTGTTGGTGCTACTATCTGCTGCTTTGCAAATGGGTCTATGACTCTTCTCTTTTCTAATTTCCTATTTTTTTGCCGTGTAAATGAAAACAAAGAGTAAATACTTAAGCAGATTCCTAGTTCTTCAGTGTGTTCAGCAGGGAACTGGGGGAGGAAGATGAAAAGAAACCAGTGTACTGGTTATTCTGTTCTGGATACATGATGGATAACACTGACTGGTTTTTGTTATAGAATTCATGATAAATTGCTCATTTAGTTGAAATGATGTAGAATTGATACTTCTATGCACTCCCTTGAAATAATTTTGTCAAGAGAAACAGCAATATTGAGAATTCTGTTTTTTCCAATTTCTGTTGTTTTTTTTTAAGAGGGGTCATCTTTTCATGCACTTAATACATTATATTTGTGTTTTGCTCGAAGGCATACTTTAATAGTCCTAGGGACTTTTTAACTTCCATGCTTTGGGAGTGTTTTAAATTATTTCTCTTACTTATCCTTTTGGAATTTGATATCGAAATTGTTGCTTTAAACATTGGTGAGATGAGGTTTACTGGATCACCTTTCTCCTAGGAAGTACTGTGGAAGGTCTTGAGCCTCTAGTGCAGCAGGACCAAGTGGTACCAAGTTTATTACAGCAGTATCTTTGAGGAAGTTGTGCGCTCAGCACTTTTTCCTAGGCTTCTTGCGTGGCTCATTGAAGGAAACCTGAGCAAAGCTGTGATGTTAATGAATTATGACAAGCCTTTTGCCTGTCAAGCAGAGGTTCCCGCCTTCCTCCTTTAAGACAAAAACTTAATGGAAGATGCTCAGATGGGCAAGCTCTCTGTTGATACCCCTTAAGTGCTCAGCCCTTTTCTGATGCGAATATTCAGAGAGCCGTGAAGCTGCAAGTGGCAGCGTTTAATATCGTCTTTCTCATAATGCCTGAATAATTTTCCAGAGACTGATCGCTGTAGCTGCTGTGAACATGGTTATTTGTTTATTTTTCACCTTGGTCCTGGTGGAATGCTGACCCAGCTAATCCTCAGGACTCAGGGGGAAAACGGTTTCATATTCATAGCTCTCGTCTGTTCTTTCAAATAAACCCAAAACTGAAGCTTCTGACCAGCCACTTTAATAGTAGACAAATAAGAAGAACTGGTTCTTTAGTTTCCTTTAAAAGTGAAAAAAAAAAGACTGTTAATGAAGAATTGGGTGAAAAATGAAGACTATGTTGCATATTTTTAATGGATGTTTGTGAGAGGAAAGGAGAGAGCATAGGCTGTCGTGGTGAGTTATAGAATGTTTTTGAGATTTCCCTCTGGTAGTGGTGCTCATTATGTTAAACAGCCTAGCTTTTAAGCTACTGTAGTTTTCGTTTTATGTGTATTGGCCTTCATTTGCTGAAATGCTTTAAGTTCACAGTACGAAAGTCATTTTGCAAACGGGATGTAATTACAAAGGTATCTTATGCTTACCAACAGCTTTTTTGGATCAATTTAATTATCATTACTTGTGGATACTGTAAATTGAATATCCCTTCCCTAATTACATTAAACTCAGGGGTTAGCTGCTTCAACATCTAAATGAGAAAAGTTCATCCTTTGCTATAAATAGGAGAATTGTTCTCTTATTTAGACTGACCTTAGAAGCTAAGCATTTTACATGAGATTGTCAGGTGAGCATTATAAAGACCGTCTGTAATGAGATCTGTAACGAGGAACTAAGGTATAATGGCCCTTTGAAAAAGTTAATTTATTCAGCATTTTCTTATTGCATGATGGAATTAAAGTTTGGGTGTACGTCCAGACCCTGTTTTTAGAAGGGCCGGTCACACTGGTCTTGGTCTACTGATATTCTGCCAGTAGTTTGAAGTGGTTTAATGTTACTGTTCCAGCTTAATGGAAGCCACCATAAATGCAGTGAATTAGTCTTGCCCTTTTAAACAGAGCTAATTTATTTAGGGACTGCGAATGTTATTTTGCCTGCTTTCTCCTTCCCCCCTTTTACACAAATGATGTACAGGAATTTATTCAAGCCACATAAAGAGTACATTTTTCTCAGAGGAAAAAAAAAATGCCTTTAGTCACCTATAAACAGGAAGTTTTTTTTTCCTGTTGTGGAAAATCAGCCTTTAATTAGTTGATGTGTGTGTCTTGGGTTAGTATTTGGTGTCTGTTCAACTCAAGTGATTTTGTGCTTTGTAAGAAAACAGAGGTTGTTCTGGTGAGAAATTTGATTGATTTCTGCTTGTTATAGTCGTCGTAAATTTTAGTGCATGCATAGCTACTTGCTTTTAGTTATTTTGTTTTCTTCTCAATTGTAGCTTCATTAAAAATCTGTTACAGTTGAAACTCTTAAGAATGTAAGCATGACTACTTATTGTCACAAAATAGCGCCTTCTGAGTCTGCTTTATGATTTATCATAAAAACCTATCTCTATGTAAGATAGGACAAATTGAGGCTAGCTGTGTTAGGATCTGAAGCAGTTCCTGAGATAACTAGAAGAGATTTTTTATTGCGCAGACAAGTAGCTGAGATCATTAATAATAATGGCCAATTTTTATACTCAGATCAAAACATCCTGAATGTTTTCTGGATTTTCTAAGGAGGTATGCTGTGGAATAGAACAGAATCAAGAAAAAATGTAGACTTAGTAACGTTAAAGAATTAACAAGTATCTTTGAGCTCTAGGTTTTCCAAAAGCAGTTCCATGTTCTACTGAAGTATACTGGAAGCAGCGTATTTACAGATATTTTAAAATATTTTCAACCTCACTAAATTCTAGAAGTTTAGTTTTGGTGGGATACTAAATAACAAAATGAAAGTTCTTTGGATTTAAGTATGTCTTTTAATACCTTTTTAAAACTGATTTCTTAAAAATATGGAGTCTCACCTAGCGGTTTAGTGGTTAAAGGTATGAAATTGAATGTTCACACAAGTGGCAGTTTTCCTAATGAATTCAAACAGGCACTGTACTTTGGAATTACATTTCTAATATTAAAAGACTAATAACCATAGGTAACCCAACTTTTAAAAAACTGGTGGCAATTTTATGCTTCTCGTACAGTTAGACCCAGTTACCGGTTGTATCCGTTCATTAGCAGTAAGTCAGGTTTTGTTCTTCATAAAAAGCACTCGGAAGGAGACATTTAAACGTGGATGTGTATAGATAAGGGAGGAATTCAAAAAAACTCTGCACATGTAACTCTTCCAGAAAAGGAATCTTGGTAAAGATACTATGTATCAATAGTTGAGTAATGAAAACTCAGGCTCATGAAAAGTGAAAAAGGAATGGTTTAAAGCTGATTTTAGGCTTCAATGCATATGATGCTTTTCCTGTTGAGAATTAAAGAGGGTTTTGTGTCTGTGTGTGTGTTTATCTTCATCCGCACGTGACACCTCGTAGTCATAAGAGTTGAGGTTCTCAGTCCAGAGTCTGTGGGACCAAAATAGATCCAAAACGTAAGCTTCTTAGAAGGAACGTGCTGACTCATGTAATCTCTTTCTGTAATGTCTGGTTAAGCACCAGGATGTAAGTGATTTTGATGTTGATGATGATAATTGACACACATTAAGTTGAGCTCAGAAATTAAGGGCTATTAGGAAAACTGCTCCTCATCATTTGTTCTCACTTCTTGGGAAATGTCGATACACTGTGGAATATTTATGCTGTTCTGCATGCCCCGTTAATAGTGTCATGATCCCTTCTGGTCACTCTCTTTATATTTCCCTGAGATGGTACCAAATTGGGCAAAATCTTGCTGAAACTTTTCTTCCCATTACCTTTTTCAGTGGCTTCCTAGACACCCGCAAATTCTATTAAAAATTAATTTCTCAGGACTTTATTAAAAGACATTTTTAAAAAATTCTAGATTTCAATACAATGCACAGGATGGTTTATAAAGTGACGTCTGTATTAAACTTTGCCATAGGCAAGTTTCCTCAAAGAGCTAAGTAGTGGTTTTGTCTTAAGTAACATTAAGTATTCACCAGAACTTGTGGGTGCTTTGTAGTATAACTCTTGTAAAAGCTTAAAAATAAAAGTATAGAGTTTTTCCTTTGCAGTGCAAATGTATGTTGAAGACAACTGCTGAAGCCTCCACTATTAAGAAGTTCTAGCACTCTCATTGTTCACAACACCTAGGAACTAAAAGAATTAGACAGCTACTGATGAGATATACAGTTTAATAGAGTTTACTAACTGAAAATTGTATAAACCCAAACACAGGCCAGATTCGCAACTCCTAAAATCTCTACTACCCATCTCCCAAGATATATTGTTTTCTTGTTTAAAACTTTTACAGACTATACTAATGCTGGATAAATAAACCTGGGGTAACAAATGTCATCACAAAGAGTCTATGTTTTTTTAAAGGGAATCTTAGAAAAGCTTTTTCCACCATGTACCTCTTGAAATAGCAACAGGGCCAGAATCCAAAAGAGTGAAAAATAATTTTTTAAATAAGGCACTTATATGACTTCTGGTTTACATAACCATCAAAATATTGTTCCTAAGTGTCAGAAGGAGTTCTGGTCTGTGTCAGAAGCTGCTACAAGAAGCGTGGAATCCAGGAAGTAAATACTTGACTAGTTGAGACATCATAAAGTGAGCTCGAGTAAATATCTGGAGCTTATCAATGAATTATTGAATTATTGTAAATACTGAGTAGGTGTCATGTTCCAAAGACCATCTTAAAGAATGTATGTTACCAACTGTATAAAAAATTAAAGGAGATTCTTACATGGTTATAACTTACTTTCATCTTGTTTATACTGTAAACTTGGCGTGTGTTATATTGACCCTTCCTTTTCCATAATCCATTCCTCCTTCCTCCTTCCAGCCACATCCATGTGTTTTTTTACCTAGAGGCCAAGGAGTAAGCTAGTACAACCTTAAATAATTCTTCGTGAGCCAGTCCTAGCACTTATTTTTAATTTTGACTCCTGAAACTAGATTTAGAGGCTACTTCCTTTTTTTTTCTCTTTCCCTTTCTGGTCTCTGAATTATGGTTGATGCTGAAAATCTTGTGCCAAGTAGGTTTATCAACTAGGAAAAAAGGGGCCTCAAACAGCAGAGGAGTGATTGTGATTGACTGATGTTCTCTTCCTGCTACCTTCTTACAGACACATCAGTGGACCTGAGTTAATATAACAGCCATTCTCAGTCATATGTTTCACTTGCTAATTATCAAAGACGTGAGTCAATGGTATCTCACTTTACACTATTCAAAATAGCTTATGTACTGACAAGAAAGCATTAAATTTTCATTACAAACTCTCCATCTAGAGACTAAATGTGAAAAAGAAGCTTTAGAAAGATACAAATAAATGAGTTAATTATTTATAAATGTGACAAAGGATTGATATTCTTAATATATAAAAAGCTCTTACAAATCAATAAAAAAGACAGTAGAAAAATGGGAAACGTATGAAAGGTGACATGGATTGTTAAGAACCATGAAAAACATGCTTGGCATTATTAATGATTCATGGAACTTAATGAAAGGAACAGTGAGATATCATATTTTATTTTTCACATTGGCAAAGATCTTAAAAGCTTACTAATGCCACTATCATACACTTCTGGGGAGAGTGTTTCCCGGGGAACAGTTTAAGGAGCACAATTTAGCAATACATGTTTGAAGCTTTTTTAAGCATATATTATTTGGTTTAGCAATTTGTATTTGGAATTCTAAGTAAATAATTTGGAAGAGTGTGTGTGTATAAGAACATTTAGCAGCATTGTTTGTAATGTCAAAAAAAAAAAAAAACCAACCTCCGTAACCAACAATAAGGGATTTTTTAAAGTACACAGTTTAACATCCTGCAATCTTTGAAGTACTGATTTAGAGCTATATGAACGCTGGTAATTACTGAAAGAATTTAAGATACATTAAGTAGGAAAAATGAGTTAAAGAAGAGCACATATAGTATGTTCCTATTCAGTATATACACCATGTATATTTGAATAGGAAAAGTCTGAAAGACTCCACCTTAAGTGATAACCATCTATATTTTTGGGTGGAGAGAGTTGGGGAAATTTTATTTCTTTTGTCTTTTGATTTATTTGACTCTTCTTTTTTAGAACACTGAGCACTTACTGTTTATGTAAGTAAAAAGTGAAGAGAAAGCCATGCAACACTAGTCATCAGGTGATTTAATCCACTCTTATCACTTCAAAAACTTTATGCCAAGCAAATATTTGTCTTGCTTAATTAGGTACTAAGAGCCAATAATACAGGTTTCTTTAGTTCAAGAGTGGTCCTTGCTATGTGTCGTTCAGTGCCTAACACAGCCATACTGATCGTCAACATTAAATCTATCAATAAATAGACAATGAAAAAAAGGAAAAATGAAAAGAGAAAAACTCGATTTGAAGGAGATAGTGAGATTTTAAAAAATAAAGTTATATCTAAAAGTAAAGGATTTTTGTTTAACACTTTATCACATATTATTAACCTTTGCAATTTATTTCATTGTTACATGACATCTTAGGTACATTAATAGGGTGATTTACCCAGACTTTATAAATATCCAGTAGGTAATATTAACAGTGGGGCTTTGCAAGAGTGAGTTGGGTCATATTTTAGCGTATTTGTTCTTTCATAATTTTTTTAATTGAAGTAATTTAGGTACATAATTAAAAATTCAGTAGTACTGAAAGCCCCATCGTGAAGAATGGTAATCTGTCACCCACCCCATTTCCGTATCCAGAAGCAGCTACTCTTTTAGCTGTTTATTTGATGGTTAAATCCATGCTACTAAATAATATAGCATTATTTCTTAGTTAATCAATTTTAGATATCTGTTGACATCTTATGACATGAGGATGCATCTCTCTTGCTGTTTGTCTGCTTATTTTTTCCTCCATTCTTCCAATATTATTTTACGACTAATTTAAATTTAGTCGTTAAGTATATATTGTTAACCTTGGAAGCATATGCTGATTATATTTATTCTCCTATACAGCTCTTTATTTTTTCTTCTTTCACTGGAACATGTTCTCAAGGTCCTAAGATCCAGTACAGGAAAGTAAATTGTCTGAATCCTTACAAATCTTACAAACATGTCCTTTTCTCTGCCTTCACATTTGTGTGATAGTGTGTATAGAATTCTCAGTTGAAAATTATTTGCTCTCAGAATTGTGAAGACGTTGCTCCATTGTTTTCTGCTATCCGCTATTGTTGTTGAGACCTCCATTGCCACTCTCATTCTTCTTTGATTATATTCAGTTTGTACCCCACCCTGTACCTGAAGGAAGCTTTTAGGATATTAATTTTGTTTCCGGAGTTATGGCGTTTCATGATGATGTGACTTGGGGGGTGGGGTGTGTGTGTGTATTTCCTTTATTGTACCTGTTACTCCATGGGTCCTTTATGTTTAGGGACTCATGTCCTCTGTTATGGTAAATTTCTTAGGGTATTTCTTTGATAATTTCCTACCTTCCATTTCACAGTTTTCTCTGTCTAGATTTCCTATTCACTGGCTATTGAACCTCCTTTGTTGATTTCTCCGGTTTTCTTCTCTCTTCTTTCATATTTTCTGCCTGTCAGGTTTTCTGTTCTACATTCTCAGAGATTTCTCAGCCTCTGCTTCTAATCCTTCTGTTGAATTTTCTTTTATTTTGACATCATTTTTAATTTCCAAGAGCTCTTTCATATTTTTTGATTACATATTTATCATAGCATACTGTTTTGTATTTGGATGTAGTATCTTCTTTTAACTCTGAATGTTAAAATTTGGGGATGTTCATTATAATGTTTTTTGTTTCCTGCGTTATCCGTTTATTTTGGTCTCTTCCATTCATGCTAGGATTTTTTTTTCAGGCCATCCTCGGTTATTCATATGTGTTAAATTGTGAGGTACTGGAGGCTAATTGGAAGCTCTGCAGGTGTGGTATTATGGACTGAAAATGCTTGTGTTCCCTCAAAATTCGTATGGTGAAATCCTAACCCTCAACCTGATGTTATTTGAAGATGGGGCCTTTGGGAGGAAATTAGGGTTAGATTAGTTCTTAAGGATGGGGACCTCATGACGGGATTAGTGTACTTATAAAAATAAGAGGAGCCATGAGATATCTCTCTCTGCTCTCCTCTATGTGAGAGTCCAACAAGAAGATGACCATCTGCAAACCAGGATGTGAGCTCTCAGCGGACAAGGTGCTGGACCTGCCAACACCTTCATCTTGGACTGCCAGCCTCCAGGACTGTGAGAGATGAGTTTCTGTTGTTTAAACCACCCGGTCTATGGGATTTTTGATAGAGCATCCCAAACTGACTAAGATACATGAGTTGGAGGTTTTAACTAGTGGACTTCACTGTGTTATGTTGGGGTGGAACTCATTTTTTTTTTTTTTCAAATGTCTGTATGTGAACATCTTGATCTGAAGCTGGTCTATTTCTCCTTGAAAGAATCTGCTACTCTCTTGTCCTAGGGTTAGACAACCCAGCTGGGAATCTTTCTGCATAGAGATTGAGAAAAGGAATTGTTGGTCCAACAGTTCTTTAGAGCTGTAATTCATTTTTGTTTTAACTCTCCATCTCACCTCTGCCTTCCATCATGTCTGGTGCCCTCAAGTCCCAAAGTCTTCCCCGTTCTCTTTCTCCGGAGAATATACCTCTAGTTTCCTGCTTAGGGTTGGGGTTGGGGAGCGTGTAGACCTTTGGCTGCTAGGATTCTTTACATGGGATGGGGCTGGGAATCAACTGGTTATTTAGGCTCTTCCCCAGTGTTCTGTCTCAAAGGTCTCCTCTGCCATTTCTCTTACCTAGGACTTCCCAGTCCTTATCTTCTCCAGGGTGATAAAGACTGAATCACCTTTCTTCTCATTGTCTCAGTGGATTCAGACTCTTCCCCTCACTTACTCCTCTCCAATTTCCCTGTCCCTTTGCTGTTTCTTATATAGGTTAGGCGTACTCCTGCCTCAGGGCCTTTGCATTGCGTATTCCCTCTGCCTAGAATGCACTTACTATTTTTACAGTGCCGCAGCAAACAGTTCCAAAATTTTAATTACTTGTGTTACTTGAGGGTTGCAGGTCGGCACTGGCTGTCCTAGGACTGGCTGGGCTCAGCTCCACATATCTCATTTTAAGTCTAGGTAATCTGTCGGGGGTACAAGGTTCATGGTAGAGAGAAAACACTCAACGGAGGACAGAGCCAAACCTGGCAAGTGCATTTAAAGTTTCTGCTTGGATGTGACACACCTTGCATTAGTTCATATTCTATAGGTCAAAGCCGGTCACAAAGCCAAACCCAAAATCAGTATATCAGGGGAAGGCGATGAGGCCAGGGAAAGTGTACTTCCCAGACATCACATGACTTCTCCTGCAGTTCCTTCAAGTCTTTGTTCAAAGAATCATCTCTGTGCTGCCTTCTCTAACTCCACCCTGGGTAACGTTTCATTGCTCTCCCACTTCCTCTTCCCCTTCCCTGATTTCTCCATAGCACTTCATGCCATCTGACGTATAATGTGCATGTTTATTTTCGCAATTAACTGTCTTCCCCAACTAGAATATCTCTAGGCTCCATGAGGGCAGAAATTTTCTCTTTTGTGCATTGCTGTTTACTCAGTGCCTAAAACAGTGCCTGACACACAGGAAGTGCTCAAAAATACTATTGTAAATATCCAGAGTTGCCCTCTTCACCTTAGAGCTCCCCATCCTTCTCAGTCCTTTACCACATCTTGGGCTGATTTGCATCGTTCAACAGTTTGTTGAAATCACTCATCCACTGGTGTATCTGCTTCCATTCTCCTTGACTTTGTGATTTTATTTCACTGTTATTTTTTAAAATCTGTGAAGGGAGAGGAGATAAATAGTTTTTATCAAATTGACCATCCTTGACTGGAAATCTGACTTCTTAAATATTTATTAAATAAAGAAAAGACTTGATTTAATGTGCTGGTTTTCATACAAACTACCTACCAGCTACAGATTTGATTGGGTTTTTTTTTTAAAGTAAGGGTCACCTAGAGTTAGGTTCTCAAAAGATGGAGAAAGAAATTGCTTAACAGAGTAACTATTACAGGATACATTTTGGTTGGTGATAAATGATTCTTGTTTGTCCTTCATTTAAAAAAGTAATATAGTAGTCACCCTACTTGAAAGTGCATTAGTTCTGTGCAGGTGTGAAT
The DNA here is from genome assembly GCF_037783145.1 of Equus przewalskii. Taxonomy (NCBI): domain Eukaryota; kingdom Metazoa; phylum Chordata; class Mammalia; order Perissodactyla; family Equidae; genus Equus; species Equus przewalskii. The sequence continues at coordinate 26,044,946 of NC_091858.1, read as the reverse complement.
GAAGAGGCCAATCTGTGATCAAGAGCATTTTTCTTCTGAATACATGTGAGATTGTGATCTGTATTCACAGGACCTGTTTGCTGTTTTGGGCATGATTTCTAACATTAGAAATGCAAAAGCAACTCCACGCCTTGTAGCTATATGCCGGCCTGTCTGTCAGCTACAATTATTTCCTAGCGCTTATTCATCATTGCTTTTGACTGGGTTTCAGTGGGTTCTTCATGCATTGTTTTTCCCTCACTGCTTGTAATTTCCCCGGCCTGGGTCACCGTATTACACATATTCAAGTATCCTGCTGTTATGTATTTTTTTCCAGTTCAGCATAGTGAATGTTGTGGTGGTGGTCTTATTCCTGTTATTCATGTATGAGATTTATGAAACTTGTGGTCAGTATTTTTGGAACATCCTAATACTTATTTGTTGACTGTGAAGGGAGCCATAAGCTTATATCAATATCATCAATATTGATCAAAACATTTTGAAACTCCTGTAGAATTACCTTTAGAATCAGCTTACAGGCCACATTTAAACTGTCGTGTTATTATGTACCAGCCTCTTATTTCTAATTAGGCGATGTTAACTTAGTATGAACATTTACATTCTCTAGCATTTTTTTTACTTCAAATAATGTGTGTTTATTTCCAAAAATAAAATCCATTCTGCAAAGATGAAAATCTATATCACACCGAAAATTGTGTGATATCGATCTCAAAAATGCCTGATCGCGTTTCAGGATGCTTCCTTTGGAAGGAAAATACTTATTTAAGTGTCTAAATGATTATATGTTTGTTTTTTTTTAAAATAAATCTCTTTCCCTTATTGCTGTACCTCTTATTGCCTCTTCTGCTTTTATTTTTATACTCCAAATCTTACTTTCTGTTTCTTCGTGACATTCTCACTGACTCGACATAAATCATTCCTTTGTCGGCCTTGTCATCATGTGCTCACTGAAACAAGCCTTACATGACAAGGTAGCGGGAGGCCGGCTTCAAGTTTCTTCTTATTAAACCAAAGCATTACGTTTCTCTCAGGAAAGGTAGATGCTAAAAATGCAATAAACTTAAAAGATGATGCCTCGCATAGTAAAACCCCAGATTTTTACAAATGGAAGAGACCTAAGATGTTTGCTAATGAAGATAAATGCAACAGCTCTGGTCTAGAAAGGGGCAGAAATTACTAAGACCTCAGGAGGACAGAGTCAAGGAAAAATCCTGATGGAGTGTTGCCAGCACGTTGCTTACCAGTCAGTCAGCATGAGCTTCGCGTGAGTCTGAAGTAGATGCGTATGCTGATAACCATTAAGGCCCTTCAGTTGCTTTTTCGTTTTTAGAAACCTGTTACATTTGAAATGTTTTCAATGTTTAGAGATAAGAGGGTATGGTTGAAAGAGTATATATTTAGGAATCAGAAAACCTGAAGTTTAATCTTGTCTTCACCTTAGGCTAAATTTCCCCATCTGGAAAATGGGTGTAATAACATCTAAATAACAGAGGGAAATAATAATAAGAGGAAGTAGTGTATATAAAGACTCAAAAGATTCAAGCACTGGCTTGGCACATGGTGGGTGCTTAAAAATGTTAGGCTATTCTTCTCTGCCTTCATTATTTAATGAGATTTGTCTGGTGTGTGTGTGTATGTGGTAGGATTTATACCTCCCTATATTATGTGTTGTGCTAAAGTGAGAGATAATCAAAAGCTGAATGCCTGGTCTCAAATATTTTAAATTCTAGTTGGGATATAACATAAGTACGCGTACTCCAGATGTTTGAAAAGTAGCTTTCATTAAATTAACTAATAGCTTTGTACATAAAAGATTAAAGTAAAAGAATGATCACAGTTAAAGGAGTATGAAAGAAGTGATTTTGGAGCTCGATCCCAAAACCTTCCATCGAACGACTCCAAGACTTCTTTTTGAATTTCCCTAACTGTATTTGACAGTACTTAATCAGTTGGTTCAATGGTTCTTCATGCCTGAAAGATGGCTGGCCTTTATTAGCCTGACAGTAGTGAATATGGGCTGGTTAAGGTTATCTGTGTTTAATCTTCATAGGCAAATACTGTGGAACATCTTTATCTGTCATATTCGTGATCCGTAAAACCTCTTTTGAAGTCAGGTTGCATATTGCAAAAAGTAGAGCTCTAAAGTAGGTCACAGTCCTAAGAGACACGCTGGAATCAACATCTGAAATTGAAAAGCTATTCTCCATTCGTCTTAAGTTTTTAGGTTACCACTAAGAAAAAAAGCACCCTAAAATTAGATATAATAAAGGAAGAATGACTTATTCAAAATGTAAAGTCTATAGAATTAATGCTAAAATTTTTCTTTTGTCTTTTTGTCTTCTATCATTATGTCTAAAAATTGAAGTTAGTCTGTATAACATTAGCTCTCAAGATCTCTGAAAATTGATCAGCTTTGCTGTCTTCTTTTTTCTTTCTAATTCAAGTACTTGTGCCCTTGTGACTTTTTCCTGTTCCAGAAACTCATTGCCAAGTGTCTTTAAAAATCAGTTACTGTGGACTTACATATTTCTGAATGGAATCAACTCCTTAGTTTCATTTTCAGGGGTCATTCTTCATAGGCAGTTGCTTCGACTTTTTCTATAAATCAATGCGTAAGTGTTGGATTTTCTTAATTCAGTCTTGTCCAGAAAGCTGTTAAAGCATGATGTTGAAAGAGAGTATTTTCCACAGAAGGGAGAACATAGTAAATTATCAGTATGCACTGTTTTTCTGGGAAAATTTTTGGAGGCAGAGGTTTAAAATTTAATTTTGGGAAGGAGTCTCTGCCAAATATTTAATCAGATATCTGGGAAATTTTTACTTTTGAAATATAGTGCTTCCAAATCCATTTCTTTAAATGTCTTCTGTATAGTTATCATCTTTTCCTTTGACAGAAAATTGCAAATAGAAATATGAGAAATTGTCTTGGAAGCGTCATGCTTTAATATTCATATCTTTGTGTTATATTGTCCATTGATTATTTCATATATGTGTATTGTGAATATAATTTGTGTCTTAAATTCCAGTTTGGTCCTGGGGCTTTGTGCTTCCGTGTATCCTGGAGCGGATGGTTCCTGCCCACTGAGTGGTTAATGCTAGGCTCTGGCATCAGATTTCCTGTGTTGGAACCCTGGTTCTGTCACTAAATAGCTGAGTGACCTGAAACAGTTGATTTAACCTCACCAGGCCTCAGTTTTCTCTGTGTAAAATGAGGATTAATACTACTTATCTCACTGAATTACTATAAGGATGAGACGTCATATATAACATCAGCAATGCCTGGCTCACAGTAAATATACAATAAATGTTAGCCGTCATTATTATTGTTGTTGTTGATGGTCTTTGAAGGGCCAGCTTGCATTTTCTCGGTTACAACTATTTTGTAGGTTGGGTCTATGGACCCTGGTTTCAGATATTTACAAGGAATGGTTTCTTTCATTTGGGAATTTTCAAAGTGTTATATCGCTTTCATTAAAATAACTATTCCTCTAAGAGTTTTCTCCTTTGTGATTATGGTGGTGTTAATCTCAGTTTTCAATTAAACACCAATAATATGATAGTCATAGATTAGGCATAGCTACCTTAACCTTGACCTGCTATCAACAGCTACTGAAAGACCATTTTGTAAAAATTATCACTCTCATTATTATTTGAACTTCATGAAATTCATGAAATATTTATCTTTCTTTATAGCTAATTAGTTTGCTTTGCCATGACACATAGTTGAATAAAAATGATGTAATGGGATCCTTTTCTTCTAATATATATTAGTATATTATGATACACTGTATATTGCTATACTGTATACTAATCAGTATAAAGTTAACTGTCAGATTTTGTGCAGTTTAATAAGCAATGATGAAATGGGGTCTTTTCTTCTTTTCTGTGAGTCCAAGTGACATCCTAACTTAGACTTTCAATTAAGCTTTCCAGCTTCCTACCTGTGTTCTTGTATTGGTTTCTTAGGTAGGAACATTTTCTCTGCATGGACAGAAACAGTGGAAAAACTCAACTCCAACAGAGAAATAAATTACATGCCAGCTATAATGAGACATCAACGTCTAGTAAATTTTCTCTTGCTTGTAAAACTGTGGCAGTATGAAGTAGCAGTCAATAATTATTTATTGTTAATTCCCTAATGTTGGCTTCTGATGCACATGTAAATTGTGATGTGACTCGATTGGACAGAATTATCGGTTATTTACCATATCCACTCTAATGCACATGGATGCAGATGACTGTGATAATCTAGCTGGGATCCTTTGTGTTTTAGTGATGCGTGTAGGCGCTCATCCTGCAGTCCAGTACAAATGTACCTCTCACTGACTTTAATGAAAATTACCTTTCTGACAGTGAGCCAGGTACTCAGAGCAAGGAATAGTCACTGTATCCTCAGATGTGTTTAACTCCATTTCCATGGTTCCACCTTTTTTCTTTATAATTTCTCGTTATAGATTCTTGTGGGAGGTCCAAGGGCTGTTTTAAGCTGTTTTGCCTTTCTCAACAAGAATAATATAATAATTACTTTATAATACTGGCTTTGTTTCATCAATGTTTTATTAACTGTCCTTCTTGCACATTTATTTGATGTTCAAGTAATACATGCAAACCAAATGATTATTTCCCTCTTTTCTAAGATATTTTCTAAGATGTCTGGAGGAAACTACGACATAGAATTTTATTTTCACATGTAATTCATTTCAGTAATTGTTGTCAGAAGAACTGAGTGCCTCACTTGAACAAATGCCGTGTGTAAAAATGAGAAGGACAGAATTAGATCAGTGAGGGGATGGAAAATAAAATACTTAACTTAGAGAGATACAGATATAGTTTGTGCTTCAGATCTGAGAACATTTCTGAATCTGAACCAGAAGATGTAAACATTTGAAACCAAAATACAAATCTGCCGGTTAAGATCTTAGTTGTGTTTTTACCAAATCCTATAAAATTTTCTTCAAATTATTGCTCCTATCTTTTGATCTCTAGTTCATTGCTACTATCATAGCCAGTTCCTTTGGTTGATTTATTTTTGTTTTTTCTGATAAAGAGGTCATATTAATCTAGCTTAAATATTGCTTTGGCAATCAATGTCTTGCTTAAAAAATTACAAAAGTGGCCTTTTTTCTTTTCCATTGCAACTAAGTCTTTCTCTCGGTCTCAGCCTTTCTTTTTTTGTTTTCTTTTGAGGACGATTAGCTCTGAGCTAACATCTACTGCCAATCCTCCTCTTTTTGCTGAGGAAGACTGGCCCTGAGCTAACATCCGTGCCCATTTTCCTCCACTTTATATGTGGGACACCTACTACAACATGGCTTGCCAAGCGGTGCCATGTCCGCACCCAGGATCCGAACCGGCGAACCCTGGGCCACCAAGCAGAATGTGCACACCCAACTGCTAAGCAGCTGGGCTGGCCCCTCAGCCTTTCTTGATTTAGACTCCCTCTGGCTCTCCAATCTTATTTTCTTACTCTGAAGACAAACCCCTTTGCTTCTGCTAGTCCCTTTCCCCTTATGATTATTTCATGTCCCACTTGCCTAAAAGAACTTTTGCTGTAACCCTCAATTTTGAAATCCTCTTTATCCTTTAGGGATCAACTTCAAGGATTGATTAATTTTCTGATTCTTCCAGTTCTCATTGATAATCCTAGGCTGTTAAATTCTCTTGTACATTTTATTTGTAGCATCAATTTAGCATTTAACTATACTTGACTTATGGATAATGTGAGTCTTAACTGACATTTCCCTGTTTGTTCTTTACCACTCGGAGGTGTGGGGCTGAGTTATTGGCCGATCTTCATTTATTAATTGCAGAGAATCTCTGATACCCATTTCTATGTATTAACTTTCCCTACAGCATAATCTTGATTATAATGCTTCTCTTTTGCAGCAATTTCTTCTAATTTTTAAATCTTCTTATATATTTTGTCTTCTTGTGAGCCATGTTGCATCCTTTTTAGGAGAGGTCATCTTCCATGAGCCCTGGGCAGCCCTGCACATTCTTGCTGGCTGTGCCAAAATGTAAGGCCCTGACTGCTCTTTACCCAGACCATTTCTCAAGCTTGTGTTTATAGCAAAAAACCTTGAGGGAGGCAGTATTAACCAAGAGTAGGCTTGTTTACTGCTTACTATAAAACAATGGATTCCCCCAGCTCGGTGTTCCTCAGCTATGACACAAACCCACTGTGTACACAGCATCCATTTGGGCCCATGGGACTTGGGCACCAGGGGAACGAACACACATGCTGATACTCGTGCTGCTTGCTGTGCCGTAAATAATAGAGTCTTTTGCCTCTGGCCCAGGAGTCTCATGTCTTCTGTCAGCATTCATAACAGCAACAGGCTAACTTATTAGGTTGTAATTCAGATAAAATGAAATCCAAGACCAAACAATGCTTTATGGAAAGATAGAAACTATTCCATAAATTAATATAAATAAATGTGTTTGGAGTCTTTTAAACCAACCCACTGTGCGTAGCTCTGTCCTAAACATGCAGACACGTGATTAGATGTAGGTATATACTTACTGTGCTCTGCAGAGCTTACATTTCATAAAATCATGGCAGCAGTAACAATAATTAAATTGGTCATTTCTTAGAATTATGTTGAGAATACTCAAGCTATTAAAATTGATTAAACTTTTCTGCTTCAACTAAAAAGATGAATATTGAGAATACATTTAACTTCAGCTTTCTTCAGGGGAGATTTCTGAAGAGCACTTCAGTATAGAATGGAGTTTTATTTACTTATCTACCTCAGTCTGTGTTCTCCTTTTATCTCTGTGCTCTTTTTTCATTTTCTGATTTTCATTCTCACTGCAATTTTGACAATATAGCACTTCTATGTGGATAAAAAAGCAGGAACATATGTTCTTAAGTTGTTTAGGTTTTGTTTTTTTTTAACTCCAACCTTGAAAGATAAAAAGAAACTATGGGCATAGAAATAAATGACATATGACCTCTGAAGGATTGGGGTAGAAAAAAGTTAATATTTGGGGCTGGCCCAGTGGTGCAGCGGCTAAGTTCGCACGTTCTGCTTTGGCGGCCCGGGGTTCGCTGGTTCAGATCCCGGGTGCGGACAGCAGACATGGCACCACTCATCAAGCCATGCTGTGGCAGGCGTCCCACATATAAAGTAGAGGAAGATCGGCACAGATGTTAGCTCAGGGCCAGTCTTCCTCAGCAAAAAGAGGAGGATTGGCAGCAGATGTTAGCTCAGGACTAATCTTCCTCAAAAAAAAAAAGTTAATATTTATCGATCAGTTAGCAAGTGCCTGATCCTTTTAAAGTGCTTTCCATGCATTGTATCATTAATCTCCCCATCATCTAGGAGTTAAGTATCATTAGAAGAAGAAACTAAACTATTAGAAAATGAAACTAAGTAAGCTTAGGTAACCAGCCCAAGTTCATATTGTGGCCAACAAGATTCCAACCCAGGTAGATCAGCCATCAACACCAACGGCTCTTAACCATTACCTCTCTCGTCTCCTGTGATAGTTCAAGTAAAGGAAGAAATGGCAGAGACTGTCACGTGTTCTCCAGAACCAATTCTCCTGTCCTCCTGGCCAAGTCTGTCTTTCCCAGCCCTCCCCCACCCCTTGACGTCTAGATACGGATGTGCGACTAGTTGTCTGCAATGCAACGTGAGCAGAAGTGATGCTCCAGGCCAAAGGTGTGCCTTCCCCATGCTCCCTTTTTCCATCTACTTGCCAAAAGCAAAGGACTTCAAGGATCCTAGAAGATGACAGAGTCACAAGATGGAAGGAGCCAAGGTTTGTGAGGCATCACACAGAAGGCCACCCTACTGAACACCAGCATTGGGCTAATACCAGAATGAAAAAGAAAACGTTCATTATGTTACACCACTACTATTTCAGAGTTTATCTGTTACAGCAGTTCACGTTACCTTACTAATACAGATAGAAGTGATCAAATATCACCGTTAGGAGCATCAGAAGATATTGAAATATTTGATGTAATCAAGATGGCGTTAGTTACTTTAGAGACTTCTAAAAGACTTCATTATTACTTTGCCTATGTGAAAAAGCAAATATTGTTATTACCTTTATGAAAAGAAAAATACTCCAAGAATGTTAGGAGTGGTGTCAAGATTGTTGTAACCTGGTCAATGAACGGCCTCTGTTTAGTTGGGCGAGTAATTAAGCTCCATCAGCCTCACTTTCCTAATCTGTAAAATGAAACAATGTAACCTTTTTAGGGTTGCTGTAAAATTGCTACACTAATAGTGTACAGCAATACAGTGGTGTGTCTGGTCCTTGAAGATAGAAATAGTGTGTCGGGGCCGGCTCCGTGGCCGAATGGTTAAGATCACACTCTCCGCTGCAGCGGCCCAGGGTTCGGATCCTGGGCGCAGACATGGCACCGCTCGTCAGGCCACGTTGAGGCGGCATCCCACATCCCACAACTAGAAGGACCCACAACTAAGATATACAACTGTGTACAGGGGGGATGTGGAGAGATAAAGCAGAAAAAAAAGGAAATAGTGTGCAGGTTATTTATCTGTACTAGCACTGTTTGGGTACATAGGACCTGTCAATACGTATTGAGTGAAACTCTGGAGGACCAGAACATGATATCATGATGCCAGATGCATTTTGGGATTTTGAGTCAAAAATCGTAAGTGTGTCTATTCTAGTTGGCCCAGTATTAACATTTAGCATTCTTTTTGAATAATCCAAGCAAAAGAAGAGGTGAGATAGGATAGGTCACAGATGCTGTACTTCAACCCTTGGAAACAGTCTGCGTATCTGACTGTACAGAGCGATTTTGTAGCGCGTGGTGGACTTACTTGCTACAAAGTTTTCCTGCTCTTAAAAGATAAATAACAGGGGGCTGGCCCGGTGGCTGAGTGGTTGAGTTCACGCGCTCCGCTGCAGGCGGCCCTCTGTTTCTTTGGTTCAAATCCTGGGCGCCGACATGGCACTGCTCATCAAACCACGCTGAGGCAGCGTCCCACGTGCCACAGCTAGAAGGATCCACAACGAAGAATATACAACTATGTACCAGGGGGCTTTGGGGAGAAAAAGGAAAAAAATTAAAAAATCTTTTTTAAAAAAAAAGATAAATAACAAAAACCGTATTAACATCATGCAAGTTGATGCCAGAAAACTGAAACACAAAATTGGAGCTGTCTTTTTTAAAAGCCTGGAAAAATTAAATTTACACTTTGTAAAGAATTAGAAGGGAACACACATAGAAAATGGAAAACAGTTTGATATGTTAGTGATAGAATTATGGAATTATTGTTTTCCTTTCCGTTGATTTGCAGAGCAAGGTGGGAGAAGAGGCTAGAAAAGAATTTAGGTGCTAGCTATTTAAAGATCTTAAATGGAAAAAAATCTTTGGATTTCATTCTCTAGGTGCTGGGGGCCTGACTTAATGTTTTTATATAAATCTGTGGTTGAATCCAGCTTTTTAGAAAGAGAATTCGTAGTAAAAGGATATGATAATAGGGAGATAGATTAGATCATTATCACAGAAATTTAGGTGACAGTGGTGGATGTGAATTAACGATGTCTTTTATTTTCTGTATTCTGATGCTTTGACATGTGGGCCTTGCCTACCCCGGAGGGGCTGTGCCTGCCAGGGGTAGCCAATTCCTAGAAATAGTAAACACCTGGCTCTGAAGTACTTTTTTTCAGATGCAAACCAACCAATCCAGAACTCTCACCTCAACCAGCTTCTTTATCAGGCTCTCACACTCTGAGCCATTAACCCCCTGCCCTAGTCACCCCCAGGCCAGATACCAAGTGGCTAGGGACAGCCCCTATGCCCCAGACCGACTGAAATTATTCACTCTAGGCAATCTTCAGCCTGTTTGCCTTGCCTTGTCCATTCCTTCCTGCAGAAACCACCATAAAGGCTACTGCCCTCAGTTTCCTCTCCCCACTCTACCTCCTGACTGACCCTGGAGCTTCCCCTTCTGGCCCCACGTGGGTGGTCCCGTGTGGTGCGGAATGCCCCCTCCTTTTGGGAACTGTGAGGGACAAGCTGTCTTTTCAGTTATAATCATCTCCTGTCTGTTGGCCTTACTATACCTCAGATTTTCTATTAGTACTCTCTGTTTTAAAATAAGACATTGTGGGCGTAAATGAGAGCAGTGAAAATGAGGATAGAGAGGAAGAGAGAGAGATGTTTAGGAATCAGAATTACAGGTTTTGATGATGATAGGATGTGAGGAATAAGGCAATGGAAGGAGCGGATGATTACTGACAGATTTCTAGCTTAATGATAGTAACTCTGAGAAGGGATAAACTAGAAGAAGTTGTTTTGAGGGGGAAAGATAATGAATTTGGTCTGGAACTTGTGGAGTAAGGTACGAAAGACATCCACATGGAAATATCTAGTAGGCAGTTATAACGATGTGTCCCTGCGCAATAGTTTTGAATCTTTTATAACCATGACACACAGTAACAAATGCATTTTACATCTGACCCTACACAAAGATATGACCTCATATTTCACAAAACAGTACCCCTTTCTTTGTGTAACACACTCTGATAGTTTTTGTTTACGCCGCCCATTTTTTTTTTTCATTTTTAAGTGTGTGTTGTAAGCTACCAAATTGAATTCATGAACTACTAAAAGGTCACAGCCCATTCTTTGGAAAACACTGGTTTGGAGCATAAAATAAACTTACACTTGAAGATATTTTAAAGTCATAAATACACTGATGTGAGTTGAACCTGTGGGACATTTTCTAAGGGTCAAGGTGGCGAGCAAGAAAATTTCCCAGGTTCTAACTCTGTGGAATACCAAACAGTTAAAAATTCTAAAGCTGGTAGAGGCAAAGGAGGCAAGAAAAGAAACTGGGAAAGAATAGTATATCGTATAGTCGAGTCAGTAAAGTCATGTTGAGAAACCAAGAAAGGAGGGAATAATCAGCAGTGTCAAAGGCTGACAAGGCCAAAGAGTATGAAGAAAAACAAGGCTGGATTTGTAATCTGAGACGTCACTGGGGGCAAATGAGAAAACAATTTCAGTAGCGTGCAATGGATGGAAAAAAGGAATGGGAGTTAGAGAAGCAACGAAGTTAGACTTCTGTTTCAGAGAGTTTGTTCTTAAAGGGGAAAATATACTATATCTATAATAATAATATATAATTGTGTATAAAATATACTAATAACATAATAGTTCAACTATTTATATATATGAATGGTAATAACTAAGAGGGGCAAAAAAGGATTCACGTGAAATCTTTTAAACACCCTGGTTTGTATGGTAGGGATGCGTGTTAGAGAATAAATGTTTGCTGAATTTTTTGAAAAGGGAATTTAAAGAGTTTAAGAGGAAACAGAGGAAAGTGACCAATAGGTGAAAAAATAATAGGAATAACTGAAATAGGATTGCAACCATTTCAGTTATTAAGCTTAGAAATGGACAACCTAGAAACTAACAGCAAGAATCATAGAATAGCTATGGCCGCAGATTAAGAAAGATGAAAAAGTAGTGTGGTTAAATTAATATATATTTGAATGTATGTGTATATAAATATAGACACATTTACATATTTTATTAATAATGTACATATAATTCCTTGGATATAAACTGGTTTGGAGGGTCTTGATGAATATAAACCCTGTGAAGCATAGGAATGAGGTTTCATGAAGATTTTGTAGACTTTCTGAAATACATTTTTTTTTTCTCCAAAGCACCAGTACATAGTTGTATATCCTAGTTGTAAGTCCTTCTAGTTCTTTCTGTGTGGGCTGCTGCTGCAGCATGGCTTGACAAGCAATGTGTGGGTCCACACCCAGGATCCGAACTAGCGAACCCTGGGCCTCTGAAGGGGAGTGCACGAACTTAACCACTTCACACTGGGCCAGCCCCTGAAATACATTTTTAATACATATTTTGAATGATTGAGAAATCAGTCACCTAGAAGAAATGGTAAATTACTACTGGAAGTTATTTACAATTCTGTGAGTTTGTAATCTTTTTATCTGTGTTAAAGTAAAAATCTAATCTAATACTAGCTTAAAAGTTTTAACTAGAACCTGCTGTGTAAACTTTTCCTCGTTTTAAACAAAGGCATTTTGTGATACTACATACAGCTTTAAGATGCCATTAGGTAGTAAATGCACTTACACCCTGCATTAATCTCCATTGTAAAGATTTACCAGGGTCATGCTAGAGCAAAAAGCTAATTGTTGACTCAATGCAAAAATCTAACAGGACGCTATTCATTCCACCACAAATTTAAGCATTCCATTGGGCAGCTGGGATCCTAGGCATAGGGTTGGCTGAGAATCTGCACCTGCTTTGTTGTGGGAGAATGGAATAATGAAGGAACGAATGTGAGCTGGTGGGAAATACCACTGGATTGTGAGTCAGGAGCTACAGTTCTGTGATGTACCTCCTCAAGCGAGTCAGTCTCATCTTTAAATGGGACTGAAAATAACTGTGCTTGCTATCTGACGGGATAGTGAAAATTATTGAATGAGATAGTAAGTGTGGAGATACCTTAATAAGTAAAATAAATAAATATAAGGCTGTAGTATTGTGGTTATTATGATTAGATCTGCCCAAACACTACTGTCAAATTTGCTTAAAACAGCACGTTTCAGGGAGCCTTGGGGCATCATCAGCCTAAGTCCCAATGTGGCCAAGTGGACTTTTTACCAGGGTTCTTTTTCAAAGTTATTATGAACTTTTTAGAAGTGGCTGCGCTTTCCCTATTATGTATTAGTGATAGGAAGGTTTCGCAGGGCTCTCTGAGCGTTACTTCATGAAGTCTGTGATGTGTAAGCAGATGAAAAACGTTATATAGGATTAATGTGTATCACAGGAAAACACCTGAGAAGCGAGCTCCCGTTTTCTCTGGGTTCATCCTCTTCGGAGTTAGAAAAAAGAGTGCATTTTATATCAGAAAAAGAAGACTTTCCAGACAGGTAATTCTTACTGGATTTTAAAATACGAGACAGGTAAAATGATTCTTACGTTTTTAAAAGAAAAAAGGGAAGGGAATAAAAACTCCGCATTTTTAAAGAACTTCTTTCGTCACTTTAACATGCAGCCAGAAGCAAAGATATATTCCAGCCCAGCCAAGAAGAGTGTAAAAAATATAAATTGGACAAACTTCTGGAAACTGCCGGAACCATAATTTAAAAATAGGGAAAAAGCTTCCACAGTGTCATCATTGTTAGAAATCTCCGAGCTTCGCAGTACATTGGAATCCAGCAGTCTTCCTCCTCTTTTCTGTAGTCTGCTACTCTATTTAAAGAAACAAAGTTCATCATAACATAATAGACTGAGTCAGCATAGTTCCAGGAGAAGAGACTGATGTTCAGCCAGTTTTTACACTTTATTTGTGTACCTAAACGTAACATTTGTCGTCAGTCATTTCAAAGTATATGCCGCAAATATCCTTAGTACCCTGAAAATCTGAATTCCTATGAATGCACATAGGACACATTTAGAAGTATGTAACTTATGAGAGAAACTACATGTTAATCTACATGGAGATAAATACAGGTAAGCCTCTCCACGTCCAGACTAGTGACCTGCCTCTTCTGATTTCACCAATACCCTGGTTTGATGAAGAGGCCCCAGATCCTCTTTTACTTGATTTTTTGTTTCTTCTCTTTTCAAGTTGTTTTTGATTTTGAAGGCTTGGAAGCATCCAATTCAGATGCAAAGACCTAGGTCTTAAAAAAAGGGCAAGAGAGCATTCACTGTTACTGGTGCCTCACAGTAATAAAAATCTTTGGAACTATAGCTTAAATCAGGTACACTGGAAGCACTCAAATTATCAGGAAACATTAGTCAGTACACTAGAAGGTGACTGTTAGGCAGAATTCTAAGATGATGCTCAGGATTTCTGCCCTTTGGTGTACACCTTCTGTGTCAACTTCTCTCCATGAGCATGAATGGAATCTGTGAATATGATGGAATATCACTCCTGTGATTATCTTACATTATATGGCAAAGGGATTTTGGAGATGTAGTTAAGGTCCCTAATCAGTTGACTATGCATTAATCTAATGGAGGATTATCTTGGATGGGCCTTATCTAAGGAGGAGAGCCCTTGAAAGAGATGAGGTCCAGCAGATGCTCTCCAGTAGGCCTCAAGAAAAAAGCCAACAGCCGTGTTTGTGAATTCCTGTGGAGAGAGGTGACCCCTAGGGGCCAAGGGCCTCCATTCTGTAGCTGCAAGGAAATGAATTCTGCCAGCAACCTAGATGTGCTTGGATGGGACCTTGAGCTCCAGTGAGAAGAAGATCTTGGCTGACACCTTGATTTCAGCCTGCTGAGATCCTAAGTAGAGAACCCGGCTAATCCGTGCCTGGACCATCTTGATCCACAGAAACCGTGAGATAATTAATTTGTTGTCTTAAACAGCTAACATTAAATGGTAATTTGTTATTCTGCGATAGAAAACTAATATGGTAACACAGAGAATAAAATGAAACACTGCATGAGAGTTCCAAACCTATTCAGAAAAGCAACTAGTAGAAACTACCATTTATTTAGTACCTGCTGTGTACTGGGCATTTTACTGAAAGTTTTCTCTAATTCTCACTGCAAGTTTTTTGGAAAAACTAAGAGTTAAAAGTTTAAGACTTACCCAACTTCCTTCCCAGTCTGTCCATCGCACTGTCTAGGGTGGCATCCCTTAGCCACTTTTGGCGATTGAGAACTTGAAATGTGGCTAAGCTGAGCTGAGATGGACTGTAAGTATGAAATAAACAGTGGATTTTGGACCTTCAGTGCCAAAAAAAGAATGTGAATATATCAATTCTTTTTGTATGTTGAGTCCATGATCTTTTGGATAAATTAGATTAAATAAACTATATCATTAAAATTAATTTTACCTGTTTCTTTTTACTTTTTTTATGTGGTTACTAAAAAAATTAAAATTATATATGTGGCTCACATACATTTCTATTGGGGAAAGGAGAATTTAACAAACAAGAAACAAAACAAAACTCCCATTCCACTACCCAGAAATAGCCATTGTTAAGATTTTTTATGCATTGTTCTTCTGCTATTTTTTTTTAAAGATTTTATTTTTTCCTTTTTCTCCCAAAGCCCCCTAGTTAGTTGTGGGTTCTTCTAGTTGTGGCATGTGGGATGCCACCTCAGCATGGCCTGATGAGCAGGTGCCATGTCCACACCCAGGATTCAAACTGGCGAAACCCTGGGCCACTGAAGCAGAGCACATGAACTTAACCACTCAGCCATGGGGCTGGCCCCCTTCTGCTATTTTTAAGGTATAAATTTTCTCTCCCTCCACAGTTTACTCTAATATATCAAGAAACATTTGTAGGGCAAGAGAAAGAAACCCCAGGAGAGCTTAAAATGTTTGCCTGGGAGGCCGCCTGGTGGCGCAGTGGTTAAGTGCGCATGTTCCGCTTCAGCCTCCTGAGGTTCGCCGGTTCCGATTCCGGGTGCGGACATGGCAGCGCTTAGCAAGCATGGTGTGGTAGGCATCCCACACATAAAGTAGAGGAAGATGGGCACGGATGTTAGCTCAGGGCCAGTCTTCCTCAGCAAAAGGAGGAGGATTCGCAATAGATGTTAGCTTAAGGCTAATCTTCCTCAAAAAAATGAAGTTTGCCTGAGATGTTCCATTTCTTTTTTCTTTTTTGTTCTTTGTTTTGCTGAGGAAGACTGGCCCTCAGCTAACATCCATACCCATCTTCCTCTACTTTATATATGGGGCACCTGCCCTCATGTGTCTTGAAAAGCAATGCATAGGTCCATACCCGGGATCTGAACTGGCGAACCCTGGGCCTCCAAAGCAGTACATGCAAACTTAACTCCTGCACCACCGGCCAGCCCTAAGATGTTCCGTTTCTTAAGTGAAGGAGCTGAAATACAATCCCTTGTCTTTGTGACTCTGAATCTGTTCTCTCCAAAACCCATGTACTTTCTGCTTCAAAACAATACCTCTCCTGAAAAATCTCTACAAGAAAAATTAAAAGATGACTCAGTATTACATTAGAGAGAGTGTTCAACACAGAAAGGAAACTCACCAGGGCCTGAAGCTTTACATTTTTATGAATTATGTCATTTGGAAAAAAATAAAACTGTGTTTCTGAAATTTCTAAGTAGTCCCCAATGTTTATAGGATTGCTTGTAAATTTTTTCTAGAATGTATTCAAGAGGTATAGATGGGCAAGAGATGCTGGCTATAGTCGACTTTGGCTGCTAATGCTAGCAGTTAGTACCAGGTATGTATAGAATTGACTAAATAACCACTTTAGAGATAATTCTTTTAAAATGAAGTTTGCAAGGAAAAGAAATTACAGGCACTCAGATAGGAAAGAAAGAACTAAATCTTTGCAGACTACGTGATTTTGTGTGTAGAAAATCTTAAGGAATCTTTACAAAATTTTCTAGAACTAGTAAGAATTGAACAAGGTCATGAGGCACAAGAAAAATATACAAAAATCAATTGTATTTCTATATCCTAGCAACAAAACATGTGAAAATGAAATTAAGAAAACAGTCAATCTGGCAAAAACATCCAAAACCAAGAGCGACAAATGTTGGAGAGGTTGTGGAGAAAAAGGAACCCTCATACACTGTTGGTGGGAATGCAAACTGGTACAGCCACTATGGAAAACAGTATGGAGATTTCTCAAAAAGTTAAAAATAGAAATACCCTATGACCCAGCCATCCCATTACTGGGTATCTATCCTAAGAACCTGAAATCAGAAATCTCAAGAGTCTGTTGCACCCCTATGTTCATCGCAGCATTATTTACAATAGCCAAGACATGGAACCAACCTACATGCCCAGAAACTGATGATTGGATAAAGAAGATGTGGTATATATACACAATGGAATACTACTCAGCCATAAAAAAAGACAAAATTGGCCCATTCACAGCAACGTGGATGGACCTCGAGGGTATTATGTTAAGCGAAATAAGCCAGTCAGAGAAAGACGAACTCTATATGACTCCACTCATAGGTGGAATTTAGTATATTGATAAGGAGATCTGATCGGTGGTTACCAGGGAAAAGGGGGGGTGGGGGGAGGGCACAGAGGGGGAGGTGGTGTACCCACAACATGACTAACAAAAATGTACAACTGAAATCTCACAAGGTTGTAATCTATCATAACATTAATAAAAAAAAAACAAACAGTCAATTATAGTAGTAAATCCAGTCTGTGTACCAGGAGGTTCGTTTCCACCACAGGAAGATCCAATTCTTTGGTGTGTAGACATTACCTTAGTGTTTTTAGGATGTTTTACCCTCAAATTAAAACATTTCATATTACTTTGATTTCAGAATATATATTACTAACTTTGAGTATTTATTTCTGAATTTAGCTGAGAGTAGCTTGTTTTGTAGGCTAGCTTTTTCAAAAAGCAAACACAAAAAGTTGTGCGTTAAATTATTCCTGCTAAATGTATGAGCCAGCGTAACAGTTTGCTCCTGCTTTTTATTCCACAGCAGATGTTGACATTTCAAAGTAAACAAACTTTTCTCCCTAGAAGTGAATTTCCTTCGTTATGACTCAGTTTTGGACAAGTTAGTATAGACCTGTGTCTTCTAGAGCGTATGTGATTTATTATTTTTATAACAAAATGGCTTAAAAGAAAAATAATTATAGTACCATGGAATTCATACATCAGCTCTTTCCTTCTCTCCTGGGCCATAGTTCTAATTATTTTTTCTAATGGTAATTGATAACCTGGTGAATTCCCTTGCTATTGCAGCTTTATAGAATTTTTTTGCTCTTAGCTTTCTTGGGAATAATAGAAAATCTCCAAGTTCAAATATATGTCAAAGTGATGTACTCCTTTGGTACATAAATAATAACTGTACAAAAGTGTGTTAAAGGTGGCTTCCATTTTTTATTTCAGATTTACATCAGAAAGGTAATGACAGTTCATTAGCACTTGAAGTATCTAAAACTCAGAAAGTATATTTCACAATTCAAGGTTAAATGGGTCATCATCAGTTATGAAAGGAAGTGTCGTGCACGCTATAGAACGTTTCACATATTTCAAAGTGTTATCTCTTGCAGGGACACACAACTCACCATTCTTCAGAGAAATGGCATGACGATGGGGAGATCTATACTGTCTTATCCTTTAATATATGTATAAAGAATCGGCTATGCAGATTTTTCCTCAGGGAAGTTTTCACACTGGCTTGAGTGGTTGTCTTCGGTATTAAAACATTAGATGAAAAGGATTGTACAGTTATAAATTATCATGCTTTGCGTGTGCTTTTGCAACAGCGCTTTCTAATACCGCTATATTTGCATGTAGAGTTTTAATTAAGAGATAACTGTCGCCACAGGTTGGCTGCAGAAGGCTACAGTTTCCAGCAGAGAGAGAAATCCAGTGCCAGCTCCTACAGGTTGGGTAGCAAATGGGGGTCGGGAACATAAAATAGGCTTGCAATTAAAAGCATAATCATCACTTCTTTCTAATTTAATGAATAATATAGCAATATTTAAATGCATTCACTTATTTTTAAGATAATTCCTTATTCCTTTTAATGCCTTAAAAAAGCATTCTGAATGTTGCTGCCCCCATGGGATTTTTTATTTTATTTTAGCACATAGTTTGTTTTCTAAACTAGATAATAATAATTCTTAACCATGAAAGTTATGAGCCAAGAAAATTTAATCTTTTTCTTGCTTTTCTCTGATTCATTAGAGTCAAGATTGTCCTTCCATGTTCACAAAAGAATTTTTCATAGCAAGTGACTTAGATCAAAGAGAAGACAGTCTTTAGTTATACTCTCTAGAAAAATCATTCAGAAAAGAGACTTCTATGAAGTTCTAACTCAGATTAGCTATCAAGAATTTGTGGCTAGGAATATTTTATACATGGGGGAAATCAAGTTTAAATAATTTTGTATTATTTATTCATTGAGCCTATTATTCCATTTTTAGGTGCATTTTGAATAAGACTTAATTAAGATTTCCAATCTTAATCCAGACCACATACGCGTAGATCAAAGGAAGAATGCTCTTGGCTCAAGGCTGTAATTCTGATCAAGGCTCACTAGTTCTCCTTTCTGCTTTCACCCTGTCAACCAAGTAATTATTTCTGCTTTGTCCTCAGCTGTCTTAACCAATTATAGCTCTTTTGGAATAGGTAAGTTTCCTTTATTCACAATGTGATGGGTGGGACAACCTCCCATTCCCTGTTCTCATAGTAAATTAGTGGGTACTGAGAAGAGAAAATAATTGCCACGCCATGCCATGCCATGCCATGCCATGCCATGCCATGCCATGCCATGCCATGCCATGCCATGCCATGCCATGACAACTTAACATAATCGATCGTTTCTTCATTGAAGTATTAAAAATTATGGCAAATTGTATTCCCCAAGAGGAAGTTTTGGACAATCTGAAAATGTTTGTGTTAGTAACAGTGTATCTTCTGAGGTCTTTTGTGGTTGGCTTTGGTTTTTGCTTGACACTTTATGTGTCACTTATAGCACGCCTGTCTTGGATGGGGCAGGATTTGAGCCAACCCTCCCTACTTTCTCATTTAAGATTCTCACTCTAATTCTTAGAATGAGAGACAAACTGGATAATTGGAGAGAAGAGAAACAAGGCATTTTACTTTATTACTTTCTTTTATATCATGTGGTATTCTATAGGGTATTTACTTTCCTCAAATGTATCATAGCATACTACAAAGGAATATAACCAGTTTAGAGGGAAGAATTTGCCACAGAAATAAAAGGAGCTAGAAAACCTAGAAATCTAACTGTTGGCTGCTGTCCCTTTCATATCCTTTCTTCCTCCTACTTCTGTTATCCATCACTTTCCTATAACTTGGGTGAAGCCATCCTCCTTTTGTGTTTACAGTTCCAGCTGGTTAAGAGGCCGTAGTTACTTAGGTTTATTTGGACAAGAGGAAGAAGAACATGCTCACAACAGGGAAGCAAAAGCAAATTAGGCAATTTATTATTTGCCAAGTACTTGAATATGTTATCATTTCAAATGGTGACGTCGAAAATCTTGCATTGAGAATCAGAATAACATCTTTCAGTTCATTCAGAATAATGACTTAATATCCACCACACTGATGAATCTCTTTGGAAACTGAACCAGTGTTTGTAAATCCACAGTTGGAGTCATAGAATTTAAAATGAGAAGGAATCAGGGGCCGGCCCCGTGGCCAAGTGGTTAAGTTCACACACCCTGCTTTGGCAGCCCAGGGTTTCTCCCGTTCAGATCCTGGGCTCGGACATGACACTGCTCATCAGGCCATGCTGAGGCGGCATCCCACATGCCACAACTAGAAGGACCCATAACTAAAAATATACAACTATGTACCGGGGGGCTTTAGGGAGAAAAAGGAAAAAAAAATTTTTTTTTAAGTCTTAAAATGAGAAGGAATCAAACAACATGCAAAGAATCCCTGAAGATCCAGGAGAGGCTCCTAATTTACAGAGTCGCATAGCTAGGTACTAGTGTCCGTTTCTCCTGGATCCTAACTCTACTTTCCACTACTTGACTCTGCCTCTGACTTGAGTAAAGAACAAATGTGTCGGTCATAAAACTTACAAAAGAATTGACCATAAGGTTACTTTACAAAGCAGATGCCCATAGTATCTTAAATATGTAATTTTTAAGTTAAAAACAAACTATAGCAGCTACTGGCTCCAGATATAAAGTTAAAGTTAACTATTACAACCATGCTGTTGGATATGCATTATTATCTCCAATTTTAGAGATTGGAACATGGAGATTTAGAATGGTTAGATGATTTGCCCAAAATCATACAATAATAGCTACCAAAACATAGAATTCATAGTCTGTCTGACTTCAAAGACCAACCACTTTCCATCACACTATACTTTCTCTGCTTTGTACTTTCCAAAAATCAATTTCTTATGAAGCAAAGCATATCTGTTTGAATAAGAATGTAATACTTCTATAAAGGAGTCTTTATATTTATAACTGTATTTATGTCCTCTGATCCCACTAGCATCTGCCTTGTATCAGTTACATTGAGGAATTTCTGTTACCTATAAGAGTCCCACATCATCGCACTCTCCTCTGCCTCCATGCTCATAATTCACTGTGTCCTTCTCGCCATCCTACAAAAGTTTATAAATCTAAAATTACTCAACTCTTTATCATTTAACAACATAAATTGTTAGCTTGGGTGACCTGCCATATTCGAAATGAAGCCAGTGAGATTTCCAAATAAATGAAAGACATTTTGATAAAGAATATGGAAAATGTTAGAGCCAAGTGAGAGAACATAATCAGGAAAAACACTGAATGATTCATGATTGATTTGGCTTATTTTCCCCGGTTGTCAATGCCTGACACCTTTCCTGTCGCATCTCCCTCTTTCTGGTGCGTCTCTACACGTGGCAGAGGCAGTCTCTGACCATCTCTTTTAAAGTGGACTGTCCTGTTCAGTATCCCATTGTGGGTCACGGTCCTCCCAGTAGCTCTGTAGGTTTGGTCCAGTTGTTTGGCATTCCCCCTCTTTTCACTTCCTTTTGCCTAAATCAGACACATAACTCTCTCTTCTTAGTAGGACTGCATACCAGACATGGTAGTTAGTGCATTCAAGTTACAGGAAATGAAAGAGAGAAGGAAATAGTGAGAAGGAAGACAATCATTTTGTTTGGTGTCTACACCCTCACTAGAGTGTAAATTCCCTGAAGGTAGAGCTGTAACTCTTACTCACCTCTCTGTTCCCTGATCCTCGAACAGTGAATCCATTTGAGTGAAGGAATGAATGAATTGAACTAATTTACAAGGAAACCTCAATAGCTGCTTATTGCCGTCAACTATTTTACTTTCTAACATTCAACATGGCAGCACATCTTTATTCATATAACATACAGGTAGTTGCCCTTCGCTTGCTGACACGTTGAACTACGTTTGATTGACCTTGAGATTGTGGATCTATCTGGTGATAGTCCTGACTTTATAATCACGACTATGTGTAACGTTGTTGAAGTGATCACTTGTCTGTCTTTCGTCTTCTTGAGACTAATTAGCCCTTTTTCCTCCTTCCTGAGTCCACTGATTTTTTCTGAGCTCCTGATCATACGTGAAATCTGCTAGTTTGTATAATACATTCTGACAAATGACATTTGGATAATTATATTGTTTTTCTTTAGAGATATATTGTGTTGTCTGTAGTGTTAGATTTGAAAGCAAATATTTCAATTAAAGGAGTCAAAAATAGTTAACAGTCAAAGGAGGTGATACAGCGGGTTGGAAGTAAGGAAACAGCTTCTTGTCATATCTTTGCTATTACCTACGTTACTTCCTTCAATTTTGAAACACTTTTGTTGTGTTTTGTTTTAACTTTCTGAAATTGGGATGTATTTTTTTTTAATTGATGTCAGAGGAAACTTGCTTGCTGCCAGGTAGGAGAGTAAATTGTGACTTGGTTGTTACCATGGTGCTGTGCTCATTATAGATGCTCCACGTGATTCCAAAGAATCATTTGACTTTAAATGAGAAGGCTTGTGGTTACGTTACTAATGCAAAAAAATGGTATTTAATGACAGTCCTGTGCCGTATAATGACCTTTCGGTCCAGTGAAGACTGCATATCTGATGGTGGTCCCATAAGATTAGTCCCATAGAGCCTAGGTGTGTAGTAGGCTCTACCATCTAGGTTTGTGTAAGTACACTCTGTGATGTTGCACAACGGCAAAATCGCCTAATGATGCATTTCTCAGAGCGTATCCTTCTCACTAAGCTACGTGTGACTGTACATGGATTAAAGGAAAGTATTACCTGTTGGTATTAAAAAAAAAAACTGCGTACATTTAATATAGAATTTTACCCCATAAGAGGTGTAATTAAATGGATGACTGACGTTACAATCCATGATGTCACACACAGAGGAACTACAGTAGTTACGTGAATTTGGGTAGGAAGTTTAACCTCTCTAAGCATTGATATCTTCACCTATAGATAAGGAGTTAGGTCAAGGATGTTTCAATACCCCTTCCCGCCCTAATTTCCTGTATTCTTAAGTTGAAAATGCATCTTCAAAACTTAGCAAGATTTAAAAACTCCTACTCGCCATCTAATATCACAGTCTCTGTAGCCCGCAAGTGTTTCTCCAGTGCCGCCTCCTAGAATTGTTTCAATAAAGGCAATTATAGAAACATTGTAAGTGATTTAATGAAATCACAAAATTCTGAAGAAAAAGATAGACTGTTTCTCTGATCTATTTATGCATTTGGGGAAAAAACGAAAGAACTATTTATTTATCAGCAAAGACCTTAACCCAGGAGCTGAGGATAGATGGGGGTCCCACTTATTCATACCAAAATGTTTCTTTTATTACAATAATGATTTATGATAGTAAATTATGTGTTAATTCTCAAACATGCCAATCTTGAAGCAGTATGAATCATTCAGATTGTGAATTTAGATTGCTTAAAGGATGCTACTTTGATGATAGCAGTCCAGGACTTGTGTTTACTCTGTACCCTGAGTACTGAGTACGTGACTGTTCACTGTTAAACTGCATCAGTGTTTAGCCTCAGTGACAAACTTTTCTGAGTGCTGTGCTTGCAACTGGAACTCACCTTGGCTCCTGAGCTTGCCAATTTCTATTCCTATAATTTTGAAGTGATTTCAGGGTAGATTCTAGTTTCTGGTATTTTCGTATAGAAGGGGGAAGCACATGACATATTGGGGTCAGTGCCATAATCGAACTGGAAAGGAGTTGAGAGGGATGGAGATGAGCAATAGGAAGGTTGGTGTTCTAGGGAGGAACCCTAAAATGAACCAAAATTTAAATATCATGTGGTCTTACAAAGGTTATCTTTATGGCTTATTTTGTGTTTTGTAGGTAAATGGTGGTGCACTTCCAAGTGTATACAATTGCCCAGCATGTCTGTATTTCTCCTGTTATTAAGCCTTAACCTTCTTCTCACTTAGGAGTTTGTGAGGGTGTCATAGAGACAATTATTCTGAAAAAACGGGTCTCTTTTTCTCTCTGCTATACTCCACGAACTTTTAATGTTTATCTCGCGTCGTGGATCCAGGATGAGATTTTAGGTCCCGTTTCATTCTTCTTTCTTTCTGCTAGAGTCATATACGTTTTTCCCTCTCCACCCCATTTGTTTCAGGAGCCTAGATAGTACCAAAGGCATACCAGAACCTTTCCTTGCCGTTACCAATGAGCGGTCCCTCTTTCCTATCCATCTATTCGTTCCTTCATTTGTCCATTTGTTCATTTATATGTCTGTTTAATAAATGTTTGTTCAACACCAACTTATGGGCCAAGTGTTCTGAATATGAATTTGTATTAGCCACTGGCCCCACACTCATGGCTTATGGTATGGTTAGGGAGAAAAGTAAGTCAACAGTTACCATACAATGTGGTAGGTATGATGAGTAGACATCTGTAAAGATGCCAGTCATCTAAATTAGACTGCAATGAGAGAGAGAGAAACATTGTTTTAAGCATTTGCGAAATTCTGTGTATCAGTAGGTTTTTATGTGTTTAGTATAAATGTGGCAAGATATCCTAATATCAGCCAGTAAAGGAAAATTACTTTTGAGATAACTGAGAATTTCAGACTGATCAGTGAGAAATTTCTTCCATTTTAAAATTGCGTTATAGGTTCACAAACATAATCATCTCAGATTTAGTGACTTTTTTCAATTTTTTCTTTTTGGTCCATGTGGAAAAAAATATTACTCAAAGGAATTAGAAGAGCAACCTCATACTTTCTTTTTGTCATTGAAACTTATCTAAATTTTATTCATGTTATACTTTTTCAACAGGCTACTTCTCCAATGTATTGCTTTTAGAAACATTATGGATTTTAGCTGAACTTCCCCTTTCCCACTTATAGTATTTAATTTTACTTATACCCTGTCTTGTTCCAGACAGGGTTGATGGTAGTGTAGGAGGATACACAAAATAGACACAGAATGAGTAAACAAAAAGCAGACGCCAGTAAAGGTTGTGGTAGTCTGGATTGCTTGGTCCCGAGCAGGGTTCCTCAACCTTAGCACTGGTGACATTTTGAGCCACACAAGTATTCATTGAGGGGGTCATCCTGCGCATTGTATGATGTTTAACAGCATCTCTGACCTCTACCTATTAGATGCCAATTGCACCTTCCTGGTTGTGACAACCAGAAATATCTCCAGACATTGTCAAATGTCTCCTGGGTCACAAAATTGTCCCTGTTAAGAACCACTGGTGTAGAGGATAGATGTAGAGAAGTGGATCTGTTTTGGAGGTACAATTGGCAAGACCGTGGATTCTCTGCAGAGGTTGAGGCAAAGGAAAGAATCAGAAATGAGTCCCAGATTTTTGGCTTGCATACTCAGTGGAAGCTGGTGCTGTTTACTGAGATATGAAAGACTGGGGGAGCGCAGGTGGGATGCAGCTGGGAGAGGTGAAAATCAAGGAGTTTTGATGGATTTGGACATCCCAAGTTTAAGATGTGCATTAGAAATCCAAAAGAGCGATCCAGTGGATAAGTGAATTTTAGTCTGGAGCTCAAAGCAGTTGGAGGAGAACATCTAAAGAGAAAGTGTAGATAGAGGGGAAAAAAGTGATCTCAGAACCAAGCTCTGAGAGTGGTTAGAGGCGAACTGACCAGTGAAGGAGATGGGGTAAGAAGAAAACAAGGAGACTGTGCTCTCGGGGAAGCCAAGGGAGGAATGCGTGTCAAGGAGGAGTAGTTACCTGTGAGAAAGGCTTCTGAGACATTGGATGAGAAATGTTCGCTATTATTTTATTATTACAAAGCTAACCAAAATTATTTTTAGCTGTCAAAAAATTAGGTCTAGGGGCTGGCCCAGTGGTGTAGTGGTTAGGTTCAAGCACTCTGCTTTGGCAGCCTGGGGTTTGCTTGTTCACGCCTTGGTGCAGGCCTACACATTGCTTATCAAGCCATGCTGTGGTGGCATCTCACATAGAAAGTAGAGGAAGATTGGCACAGATGTTAGCTCAGGGCCAATCTTCCTCACCAAAAAAAAAAAGGGGAAAAGGACAAAATTAGGTCCAAAAGCAAATAAAAAGACAGTAATAGAGACAAAAAATGGACTATGAAATGAAATTAAAATGCTAAAATGTGCAAATTGTAAAGACCCAAACTCTTGCTCTGGTTGTGCTACAGATCTTGACTTTTTACATTCTAAAAGCCTTTATGGAAAGCAATCTTAGTTATTTGTATTCACAGTGACCATAAAGTAAAAACAGACTAGGTCGGTGTCCCCAGGACCACCCCCAGGTTAGATGATTTGCTAGGAGGACTCACAGGACTCCATCTGTAGTCATACCCGCACCTAAGATTTCTTACAATCAAAGGACCCAAAGTAAATCAACAAAGGGCAGAGGCACTTGGGTGAAGTCCAGAGGAAACCAGGCAAAGCTTCCCAGAGTCCTCTGCTAGTGGAGTCAGAGGGGGCACACTTAAATTCCTGTGTCACTGATGGACGACAACACGTGCGAAATGTTGTCTACCGGGGAGGCTCATTAGAGACTCAGTGCCCAGGGTTTTTACTGGGGGCTAGTCACGAAGTCACCGTCTGCTTAGCATGCACCAAAATTCCAGACTCAGAAGGAATGCAGGTATTCGGCATCAGCCACACTATTTATATAAAACAGCTCAGGCGCGGTGAGCCACTGCTATCAGTCCCGGAGTGGTGGGAACTCTCCCGAAATCTGAGTTCCCAGATGCCAGCCAAGGGCCAAGCACGCTAGCAGGCCTTTCTAAGGATAGCCGTCTCAGGCCTGCTGTGTTAACTCTTTTTTGTACACAGGCCAAAGCCCAGGATAAATACAAGCATTGTTGGCACTGAGACTAATCAGAATTTCTCTGGAATGGGCATTTGATTAATAAATGGCTTCCAACATATTCCAGGTCATTTGGCTGGCTAGTAAGCTAAATTCTTGTCTCTATGTATTGGGAAGCAGTCTAGCTTATAATAAAATAATCATGGACTGTGATGTCTAACAAACCTGGCTTCTTGTCATGGCTCAGCTACTTAGGAACTCTCTTTACCTGCATTTCTGGTCATAAAACCTGCCATTTTGAAGATTCAATGAGATACATACAATACCTCGAATTATGACTGGCACATAATAGACGTTGGCATTGGTGTTGGTGTAATAATTGCCGTAACAGTTGTTGTTTTATTATTGTCTTTCTTCAGTTAGCTGTACCATTAGTTTTCTTGGATTAATCGGTTGTAATATCTACCCTACTGTATTTTCAGCTAAATGGCTTTCAGTTTTTCAATTAAAATTTCAGTTGAACAGTATCAGAGGCATTTTAATAAAAATTTTACTGAGCTTGATTAGTTGATGAGAAGTAAATTGCTCATTTTTGATTACCACATTAACTCTTTCTAGCCATGGGGTACCATTTAGTAAATTACCTCTTTTAGTACAGTACTCAAAATGTTACCCAAGTGACCGGAAAGAGTTAATAACGCACCAATAGACTGAGCAGTTTACTACCTGCTTACTGTCTGATCAGTCTCATTATATTAAATGTTTCCCTCCTATTATTGTCATTGTGAAATATTGGCTACAGTTCTTTATTTTTAGTAGACCCTATAAGTTCAATGGAAAGTTGGGTGGGTTCACTCAGAATCCTTCTAAGGGGATTTAAGTTATTGGTATTCTCTATATAACATAGACAATAAATCTGATGGGGATAATAAATGCATCTTACACAGGGCACAAGAAGGGCATTATTTTCCAAGGGCGCAAATGATTCCCTGATTATGATCTTGGTATTAAGGAATCACACTAATGTGCCTCCCTTTGTGTTTGAGCACCGAAGAGAATTATGTCTCATGGTATTGCAGCAGGTACACTTGTGTGTGGGCAGGAATCCTACCTTTATATAATGTATGCTTTATCAGTCCCCCCGCGGATGTGTTTTTACCCTCATTCTAATACACCTTGTAGTTATTCAGGAGTGATCCTTACTTTCTCATGAATAGGGACCTGCAGTCACTTCTTAAAATTACATCTCTAACTCAAATATTTTTCCATGTCGCTTGGGAAAATCATTACCACTCACATGGAAAGACTACTTGACTTCTGAAGTACTAGATTTTTCACATAAAAGGTTGTCTTTCATTGATATGTCATGGTGTGATAATCTACGAGCCACTAAGTGTTTACCGAGTGGTCACTCTTTGTGTAACATTGTGTTAAGTGCTTTGAGTGGTACAAAAGTAATGTATGACGGGCTTGCTCAGTCATTTATTCAGTAGATACTTAGTGAGCCAGCTGTGTGCTGTGTACTCTTAAGAATACAGGGATGAGTAAAAAGCATCAACGAACTTGAAGTTTGGTTGGGGAGATGTTAATGATAACATCATAATACCACTGCACCTGTAAAAGTGTAGTAACAGGAATACGGCCAGCTGCTTAGAAAGGTCGGAGAGGGAGACCTCACCCAGCGTGGAAGGAGTCAGAGAAAATCACCTGCAGGAGATGAGGCTGAGCTGAATCCTACACAGCATGAATAGGAGTCATCCCGGGACAGTGGCGTTTCTACCAGAGAGGACAAGAGAAAGGCACAAAGTTGAGAAAAATGATGGAGGGCGGAGGGCTGGTGGTACTGTCGTAGTTTGTTGTGGCTGAACGTCACATGCAAAGCAGAGAGCAAGACTGGAAAAATAGGGAGACAGCAGATCAGCAATATACTGTGGTTTAAATTTGCTGAGTTTTTAAACCTAGTTGGAGAGAGAAAACTAGTGTCTGTACACAATGTAGACCAGTATTATGTGTGGTTAACAGTTGATCGCTGAAGGCCATTATTGTATACATTCTGCCCCCAAAGCCCCCTTTTATAGATGGAGAACCTATTGTTTAGAAATTAATCCCAAGGATAAAGAGAAAATAAGGGATGGAGATAGAGTTCAATTCTACGGGCTTCCAGAACACACGTTCTCGAGAGATTGAATAATTTGCCCAGGATTACGTAGTAAGTGGTTGAGCAGGTATTCAGTTCAAATCTTTTGTCCTTGCATGAGGGCAGGATTGGAAATGGGTTCTGTTTACATGGAAGGCAAGGAGAGAACAGTAAAAGTTCAAAGTAAACGTGAGATGTTGGAGAAGGACGATAGTGTGTAAGTGTCTTGGGGACAATAAAGTCAGCATGCACGCTGGTTTTCCTGACAGTGCCCATTGACACCTGTGACCCTGGCATAATTACTAATAACACCATCTTTCACTCTCAGAAGTTGTCCAGTTTGGATGATAAATTATATGATCACCCTAGATAGAGAACAGAATACAAAAGTCAGGTTTTGTACCAAGCACAACAGAGAGCGTGACTGGGAGAATACTGAGAAATGTTGGTTTGGAAAGTGTGACCAGATTATGTTTTCTAATTGTAACTGAATTAATTAAAAGTAGAAATGGGAACAATCATTGATTTCACAATAGTTTAGTCTTAGAGACATGCTGGAGAACAAAATGCATCCTTTTTCCTCATTTACTGTGTAGTCCCTGGGATAACAATGTTGCTCACTTGTCTAAGCATGTCCAAATTTGGCGGATGATTTTTGTTTTATAGCAAACTTATTTGATATAGTTACAGAGTCAGGATTGCTGTGGCACTGTAACTTGCTCTCTTCTCCTCAAATTAGCCCATTAGCCTCTTAATATATGTATCTGGAAAGGACAGCGTAGAGTATTATAAGAAAACAGCAACCAGGTTATAAATTTTCTTTAGGTTATTAGCCCTGCCTAGGGAAATCCTGGAGCGTTTCAAATAGAAACGCTTTCACCTTTCCTACGGAAAATAAATTCTCAGTGGGACGGGGTACTTACTATTTTCTAACTATCCTCCATGTACGTATTTGGGTGAATTTTGATATTTGCCCTGAAATTCTTATTGGTATTTCTATTTTTTTTTTAAAGATTTTTTATTTTTTCCTTTTTCTCCCCAAAGCCCCCCCAGTACATAGTTGTGTATTCTTCGTTGTGGGTTCTTCTAGTTGTGGCATGTGGGATGCTGCCTCAGCGTGGTCCGATGAGCAGTGCCATGTCCGCGCCCAGGATTCGAACCAACGAAACACCGGGCCGCCTGCAGCGGAGTGCGCGAACCTAACCACTCGGCCACGGGGCCAGCCCCTGGTATTTCTATTTTTAAAAAGAAGTATTATGATTATTGTCTTCTTCTCATGGACTCTATAGCAGAATACTTAGGCCAGGATTTGAACAGAGGAGAGAATCATCTCATTTCACCAGTCTCAAGGGACTGTTATTTGTTCTTGTTGCTGTTTTATTTTGTTTTAGCAAATATTTCTTCAAATATATAGACCAAAGATTTGTGCTTAAGAGTCTTTACACTTTTTCACAAAGAATTTTTATTGCAATGACACTTGATCCCTAATGAATTATGTTATATATTATTATATGTTAATAATAATAATAGTGCCTACCTCTCAGAACTAATGTGGACTTAAATGAGTTAAAATATGTTAACATGTGTAAAACGCTTGGAACAGTGACTGGCGCACAATAACCCCCATACAAGTATTTGTTATTATTATCAACTTTT
Organism: Equus przewalskii; assembly: GCF_037783145.1. Classification (NCBI taxonomy): domain Eukaryota; kingdom Metazoa; phylum Chordata; class Mammalia; order Perissodactyla; family Equidae; genus Equus; species Equus przewalskii. Next base: position 26,014,457 of record NC_091858.1, on the reverse strand, counting down.
CTAAAATAGCGTATTGACCTCACAACGATGAAGAATTCTGTCTTATGTGTAGATACATACCACAGACAAACATGATGTATGTTTATTTACGTTAGATTTGCATGTGTCAACTCTTGTTGTTTCTCTTATTATTGTTACTGCCTTTACTTCCTGTTTACAGCAAGCTTTTCTTCTGGCTAGATCAAATTTGTAATTTGTAATTACATTGGGGCAACAGTGTCAAGTGGCACTGTCCAGGGAAAACTTGATTGAGGTTTATAAGCCATTCTTATAGAATTAACATCCAAATAGCTTCTCAAGTCTTCCTTCTATCGGTGTGGCCATGTTCTAAGAGTAGGGCCGTAGGTCCACTGAATGGGACTGTCACAGCGAATGCCTCTGCTGGGCATCTGAGCAGAATAGCTGCCAAGATGCATGCCTTGCTTTGTACTGCAGTGAAATTCCAGTTAGAAACCCGGTGAGGGTTCTTAGTGGCTGATGACAGCTCACAAATGGGTCAGAGGAACAAATCCTGGCTGCCAGGGAAAGCAAATACTTTTTTTTTCTTTCCTCCTGCCAAGAACAAACCACCGACTTGCTGAAGAAATAAGCACAAGTGACTGCTGCTCATCTGCAGGCTGGGCTCCCCTGCTTTCCTGCTCTGACGCCTTCGAAGACCCCTGTGCGCGCAGAAACTTGTCGTGTTCTTTTAGGCTTCCTTCCTTAGCAGGGAGCCTGGCTCGGCCAGCTCTCAGCGTCCCTGTGAAGTCAGAACTTCTTACCCCATCTGCTTGAAAATTTCATCTCTTGCCTCTCCTGGTCTCAGAAAGCTTAGGTTTAACTCATAAAACCATCAGATATTTCATTTGTTTATTAAGTGGAATATCTTAACTACTCTTTCGCTGAATATCAATGAGGTTTTTTTCCCTGCTTGCTTATGTTTTATGTGTTCAATGATTATTCACTAAAATCCTGATAGTCAGCAAGAGATCGACAAGCTGGATACTCTGAAAGAGTGTTCTGAAGAAGGAAAGACATAAATACAGTTAACTAGGTTTGAAAAACATAGTTGGAAGCCCGTAGGAAGAAACAGGGATGACTAGGAAGTGCAGTATGGGTCGTGTTATAGAAGCTCTGATAGAAATCTGCCATTTCTTTATTCTCAGAATATCTCGTCTTGTTTCTAGACCTTTCCTGTCTCATCCTTCTTGCATTCTCTGAGCATCCTTTGGGACTCTTACATAAACCAAAGTGTGTCCGTGGTGGTTTCTTAAATCAGTTTTCAGCAGGGCTATCTCATACAGTTCACCATGAAACAAGATCTGTGACTGCAGGACATGAGTTCTCACGATAGAAATATCCCTGGTCTCTTTCTCTTCTATGTAAGGTCTCTCTCTTGTCTAGTTCAATCTTCCAATTATGTACTTTGAAGCCTTTTACCAATTCTTTGCACCAGCGACTTCATCTTTCTGCTTTCATGGTCCATTCCTCCCTAAACCAAATTTTCAACTTCAATCAAGTAAACTCTTTATTTACCATTCTCTACTCAGGCACTTTGCTGTCTCCTGTTTCTTGGCCTCTGCACTTGGAAACCCTTTCCACACACGCAAAATGTCTTCTTTCTCCTCAACATTAGACCATTTTTCGCCTTTGTTCAAAACTTTTCTTGTGTGTTATCTGTTCCAGTGTAGTCCCATTGCCTCTAGTAATTCTAAATTTTCCACTTGTGTTTAATTATCTGTCTATGACTGGTTACTTGATCTTGACTTTGTATTGGATGTCTGTGGATCTGTATGTGTCCCTGTCTCTGTTAGGTTGTATGCTGCAGTGTCTTCTTCAGTTTCTCAGTGCCCAGTACTGTTCTCTGAATGTGAACAGATGCGAACTGACATGTATTTGTCTGTGGAAGAGAGTTGACTCATCTTGCCGCTCACTGACCACAATTTTAGAGAGTGCATTATTTGTAATCTTCCCAATGGCTTAACTATCTTTCATTAAGTGAGGCTTCTTAAGCACTTTCCATTTGCTTTTGACTGTTCTTTTTAAACAAGTGTAAAAATACGGGTAGTGCCTGACACTTGAATGTTAAAATATAGAAGTTAATTGGTCCAGTATAAACTGTTAGTATTTTTTTAAATTCACGTGTCAGACAGGTAGATGCATATCCCTTATTTGGCAGATTGGAGCAATAGACTGTAATGGACAGAAATGCAGTGATTTTGCCAGAATCTGCCCAGGAAGAGTTTGATGAAGCAATTGTGTTACTAAGTCTTTATGGAGTGCCTCGAGACATGAGGCATTTTGCTAAGTGCTGAGAATACAACAGTAAGCAAATCCAGACCAGGGCCCCATACCTTGAGGTGCTTGTAATTCAATAAGGCAGTGACCACACAAATAAATGTAAAGTCACCACTGAGATAGGGCTTCCTGGAGAGCGGTTACCTGTGCTGAGATTTGAGTAGGACACAAATGGGGACCGAGGAGGGGGAGAAAGAGGAGAATTACAGGTAAGGGGTAGAGCATGCAGAGGTAGCAGGAGGAAGGATGACACATTAGAGGAACTGAGAGATGCTCATTGTGTCTAGAACCCAGCAAAGGGGAGCATAACGTGATGGTCAGCTCTGTATAAGGATTTGGCCCTTTAGCCAAAAACCGCTAAAGAGTGCTGGGGCTTCGAAGAGTGTGACCTGATTAGTATTTTGAATTGTTATTTTGACCGTAATATAGAAGAACAAATTGGTGACTGCCAGGAGAGGAAGATAAGTAGGTGGATTTTGGAAGATATTTATGAGAAGATAGCAATGTAGATTGGATATAAGAGCGAGGGAAAAGGAGCTTTCCAAGATGGCACCTACATTTGTAATTTGCACAGAAGGATGGATAATGGTGCCATTTTCTGACATGGGGTATAGTATAAAAGAACCAAGTGTGGAGACTGAGGGAAAGTGCGAGTTATTTTGAATATACTGAGTTTGAGGCATTTTGCAGCATCCTTGTGGAGATATCAGATAAGCGGTTAGATATATAGCTGAGTAGGTCCAGGGAAATGTCAGGGCTATAGATATAAATTTTAAAGTGATCACTATATGGATGATAATTGAAGCTGTGGGTGTAGATGAGATTGCTTTTACTTAATGTATGATTAGTTTTTATCTGGGTGGATGTCAGCAAATCTCTTAACCCTTCTGGGCATCAGTTTTCTTACCTGAACAAGATTTGGGGCAGATCAGGAGCTCTCAGCCAGTACATCAGAATCCAGTGGTAGATACCAAAAGCTTCCATGCTAGATCTCTTTTTACTAAGTTCCCCTCAGGGATTTCCTTTTACTCCACATCGCTGAAGAAATAAAAAGTAATGGAAAGTTGCCGCCCCTCATAAAACAGGTGTGTTTTTAGCCAGGATGATATCTAAGATGTCGTCCACTTTTACAGTTGCGCAGCTCTGATTCTGTCATATGATTAAATAAAGTGGAAAAACATTGCTAAGACAGCCAAAAAAGTCACTTGATTTATTTGATGCCCTATGGTTTGCATGGAAATATGCCTTTTTGGTTTGTATGAACTTATTAATGTATGCATATTTTTGATTAATGATGTATCGATGACCTGTTGCTAGCACCTCCATACTACATCTCAGATCTGCCAATTTTGTCTTCAGCCCCACTGCACTCACCCAGGTCTGAGCCACTTACTATCATCTCTTGCCTGGACCACTACAATTGCCTCTTGGCTTGGTTTCTGGCAGCCAGAATATTTTTCAAATCAAAAGCCACTTTTTGGTTGTACCCTGCTCAAAACCCCCCATGGCCTACAAGACCCTACATAACCTGGCCTTTGGCTACCTGTCAGTTTTGTCTTGTTCTACTTTTGCCCCTGCCCTCTGACCTCCTTTTGGTCTTAAAACTTAGTAAGGTTTCCCTCCCTAACACTGTTGCATGGTCGGATTCCTCTTCCTAGAATTCCCCCCTCTGGCTTGGAATAGCGTCTCTTTCTCTGTCTTTAGATCTCGGGTTAATGTCAGCTCCACATGAGTGGAAAACTTTCCCTCGCTACTGTGTCTAAGTGGGGCCCACCACTTTTACTCCCTTACTTTGTCCTTTTTATTTCTGTTCATAGCAATTCTATTAATTTATTTGTTTCCTTGTTATTATTTGTTTTTCTTTCTAGAAAAATTGAAAGCTCGTGGTAGGAGAGGCCATGTCTGTTGTGTTCACTACTGTTCACCTGGTACTTTGTACCCCACCGGGAACACAATGGGTGCTCTATAAATATTTGTCGAATCCTTGAACAAATAGAACATTTACCTATTTATTTGTGTTTTGCTTCAGTTAATTAAAATCAGTTTTTATTCTCTGAAAACCCACACTATCCAGGCAACTGAAACCGTATGGAAATGTGCAAAGCAATAGAGAAGTCTACCAGAGATTTAATTTGTCCACAGAATATTCAGAAAATGGGTAATCATAAGGATGTCCAAGAGGTCTCTGTTTTTGAAAAGGTTCTACATATGCCCCTTCCTCCAGTGTTAGCAGGAATCACTTAAAAAGGATGCATATTGAAATCTGTATATCTCTGAATACATGTGAATTAAAGCCTTCACTGGAGGTTTGCAACGTGTTTATATTTGTAAAATCTGATCTGTGTGATCCTTGCTGAATTAATCCAATGTGTTGGTTTTCTAAATCTGGAACGTGTTTTTACAAAATAAATATCTCCTCTTCTATTTCCTGATCTGCCTCATGTGATTAATTCTCATGAGTAAGCAGGGATGTTGACCTGTAGCTACCTACATCTGCCTATTTGTTTAGTCGAACAGAGAATTATGGTAAAGCAGAGAAACGATGCGGGTGGATGTGTTTGCTTTGCAAACACCTCTCCTTTCTCGGTCCACAACATGCCGTGAGCTCTTAATTTTAGATTTCTTGGGTTTGCTGTTAATAGAAAGTAGAGTACAAGGTTTTATAGATTTATTTCTGAACTATATTATGGTGACTTTTTCTCATTGTTGTTTTAACTATTTGATAAATTGTTTATATGTTATCATGAATGTGAATTCATTATTGCTAATGAATAACATCCCTTCAAACTGAAATAGTGAGCCCATGCACGTTCCTTTATATAATATCCTAAGCCATATTCTGGTTTTTTCGTTTTTTTCACCTATTCCTTCCATATCATCTTCTTTATCTGGTTTATCAGTTATTGAACATACACATTCCCTTCTTCCATTATCTAATCTCCATGACAACCAGAGGCGGTTGCTAAGTGCTGGTTTCATCCAGGCTGTTTTGATGCCAATGCTGAGTACGCCACCAGTGCCTATCTAATGTGGATTGATCCCATTTCCATTGGAATTCCATTGCATGACAAGAAGATGACAGCTTGCTCATAGTTTGACTAAATTCTCTATTTTTCATGTCGTGTAGGAAACCAAAATCTTATTTTAAACTTGTTACTTTATATCTCTTTATATAAAATTTCCTAGAGATATTTTGTAATTATAGATATTAAGGGACTGAGAAGAAATAAATGCCACATAAGCAGTTTTCTTTTTTAAAAAATTTAAACTATCTTTGTTTTTATTTTTATTTTTTATTTATTGTTTTTGCTGAGGAAGATTCATCCTGAGCTAACATCAGTGCCAATCTTCCTCTTTTTTTATATGTGGGCTGCCGCCAAAGCATGGCTGACCAGTGGTGTAGGTCTGCACCCGGGGTCCAAACCCGTGAACCCAGCCACCGAAGTGGAACACACCAAACTTAACCACTATGCCACAGGGCTAGCCTTGAGCTGTTTTCTTTTTTAAACCATTTTTTGGCCATCTCCCTCAAAAAAATTTCTCTTCTCATATCTGATTGGAATAGAAAAAGAGACCAACCATGACTCACCATTCAGACTTACTTCCTCTAGTCCGAACCCAGATTTTTCTCACTTTTAGGAAAGTATGAGATACTTTCAGATGCACAGTCCTTACTGTAGACACACGAGTTTTAGGAACTTGAAGAATGTCCATATTTAGAACACAGACTCTAAGAACTCCAACACAGGTTGCTAACACTCTGGAGTGAAAAACAAGGTGCACACTGACCTTCGGGCCCCTGCAACTCTGCTGGGGAAAGGGCACTTCTGTGCGGGTGGGTGGGCCTGTTGATTCTGGCATTCTTTGGTTAGTCACCTGATTTAGATGTTTTACTCCGGAGATAGCAGTTGTGTGGCAAATGTGTTAACATGTATGCCTTGAATGCTTTTATAATAGATATCAATAATGGATCCTGGCAGCCTTGGAATCTTTCTTAACACAGCAGTCACTATCAGTTACCAACCTTGTTCTTAAAAGGAAGCATTGGCACTCCTGAAATCCTTCTCTCACTTATTCTTATTCTGTTCTTAGGCTGTCTGTCTCCCCTTGTCACCCCACCCCTGTCCCCCACGACAGCAACTAGACTCTTATTTTCATGATTGCTCTGTGATAATTTCTAAAGGACCTGTCATTTGCTTTTCAAAATGAAAAACAGGGATGACGTGATTTTTTTCTCTTCTACTTTGCAACCCAGCAATAACTTACCTAAATGGCTAAGAGAATAGGCAAGGAAGGATAGAAGTTTAAAATGGCTATCCCAGACATAATTCTAGTATGTCCAGTGACATTCCAGAAAATTTTAATTCTCCCAGAACTGTGTCTCATTCTGGTTTGTGTGTGTAAGTGTGTGTGAATGTGTGTGTGTGAGAGAGAGAGATGGGAAGAGTGTGTGTGTGTGTTACAATCAAGTAAAATGTCAGCATAGTAATTATAGACCAAAAAAGTTCCCTTCAAAGAATTAATTCTGTTCAAAGGCAAATTCATGATGTGGAAAGTCATGTTTTAAAAATAAAGCATTTTCTTTGAGTTCTTTTCCGATAAAAGATGGGTAGAGTAGTTACCATTCTAGGATGAAGTCTGTAATAGCATAAAAATCCCTGTGGATAAGTAGGAGTGTGTTGTTTGAGTTTTCCAGCTCATCGTGCGGGATTTCAGAACTCTTTAAGTACTTAACTTCTAGTGTTTCTCGGATTAGGAATAGTGTGAGGCGAGTTCTTGTGGAGAATTGGAAGGCAAATGTTAGGCTTATCAGCATCTGGGAACCACAGAAGCCCACCCATTGTTGGAGTCATGCTGCCAGGCTCAGCACTTCTCACTGAGGAACCTGCTTTTGAAGTATTTTCTTTGCTTAATTTTCTTCACCTTTGAGATCCTTTCAGAAGTGTTTTCTTTTTAAAACATTGTGAATTCTTCTTTAGAAGAATTAGTCTTTCAGATCGTATAAAGAAACATAGGATACTTGTAATCTGTCAAGGATGGCTAAAAACCTTAGGGCATTAAGGACAGATAGAAGGAGGGTTCTGGAAGAAGCTTTGCAGTCTAATTATAAATCTGCTTTTTCCTCCTTGTAATTTTGTCCCACTAGAGAGAAATCTATCTAGGCAAAGAAAATAAGAAATTTGGGGTTCCTTTAGGAATTGCAATTTGTTTTTCTTTCTTTTTTTTTGGTGAGGAAGATTGTCCCTGAGCTAACATCTGTGTCAATCTTCTTCTATTTTGTATGTGAGTCACTGCCACAGCATGGCTTGATGAGTAGTGTGTAAGTCCGCACCCAGGATCTGAACCCGTGAGCACCGGGCTACCGAAGTGGAGTGTGTGAACTTAACTACTGTGCCACCAGGCTGACCCCACAATTTGTTTTTTTAATATGTAATGGGGAATCAAAGTAGGAACCTTTGGGGTTACAATTATGCCTTGGAATCTTACTTGTTTACGAAAACAGTTAAAAGTCTTATGAAAATTCTGCTCAAATCCAACACCTTTTATTTTACAAAGAGTAACTTTTAAAAATTATTTAAGATGACCGTAAAATGATTTAGAACCTTCAAGTTAAAAAGTCAGCATAAAGTGTTAACGTGGGATTCATAACAGATAATAGCAATTCCTAGAATAGCTCCTGTGGTCATATGTATGTATGTATGTATGTATGTATGTATGTATGTAAATGGGTTTGTAAGTTTAAGTACAGAATTTGAGAATTTGAGTATACCTTGGTTCACAAATAAATGAAAAGTAGCTGTACTTATTGGCCTGTTTGTTGAGGGCTAATCCACAGAATAATATCATGTATTGCTAAACTATAGCTTCTCTCTATTTACTGAAACCAAACACTGCGGTCACAGTCCCTGAAATAACTTCTATTTCCTTATTCTCTTTCCTGCTCTGATTAATCTGTGTCTTTTCTCTCAGGTGGTAACATTTTTTGCAGATGTTCATAATTTCGACATCTGGTGCATTTGTTCTTGAGTTTGCTCTGTGAAAGCTTATTCTGGCTTTCATAGCCTCTGAAGCTTGCTTAAAATGTTTATTTCACATTTCCTGGATTTTCATCACTAGAGACAGGTTATTAATACCTCTAAGACTAGGGGTATATGGAGGATCTTCTATTCCTATCAATCTGCCCCTTTCTTCATGTGGACTATTTGAGGTTAAAATAAAAAGTGTCTATTTTTGTAACCCAAACACCTAAGATAGTGCTTAATGGAGAGTAGTTACTCAATAAGTGTTTGTTGAATGAAAACATGTCTTGACCTGCTGGAACTAGGAAAGAAAGATGTTCATTTCAACTTCTACTGCAGGGTTGAACAGTGCTTCAAAGGTAAACCAGTTGGGAAGTGGTTTAAGTTGTATCTGTTAAAAAATCTTTATATATGATTGCACCTCCTTCCCTCCTCATTAAGACAAAGACTTATTAAAGCTACCCGTTCTTGTTTGAAACAGAGCTCTCAAGCTAAACTTTTCTGACTCTGACAATATTCTGTTCATGCTAATAATCATTTTCATAAAAATTTAAGAGCAGGGATTACAGGGCAACTATATAAACTGTACAAGTACTGTTCAACTAAGTGAATTTGCATAAAGAAATAACTTTTCAAACTGATGATTAGAAATGTACTGATAAAGGGCATTGACTCTATTATAAAGTGTACAAAAGGAGAGGAATAGTAATTCTTAATATAAGGATAAACTTAATAATGTAAATATAATTTAATAAGACACTCAGAATATCATTACTGTTTTACTTAATGTGACCCCCTGTTCATTATGCAGACTAGTAAAATTTGATAATCATGCACAAGTATTCTAAGCTTGCATCTTTTACTGTATTTAAAGTTAAATGATATGTGACATTTGGGAGTGATGAGAGTGTTCATCAGCTTGGGCCTTGGCAGCAGTTTTTCCTGTGTTAGCGTTTTTCTTTTCCCCCACCATCACTTGAAAATAACACAAAAAATAACTCTTGGTTTGCTTTCTAGGAGTGGGTGACATTTTGAGTTCCAAGGATGGCTGATCCATTAATTCATCATTTATTGAACACCTGCTGTGTTTCAGATACTGCAAAGATGTACAAGACTTGGTTCCTACTCTCAAGGCTCTCTCAGTCTAGCTATGTGAGGTTGAAATATTTTATTTTGCATTGGTTGGAGCTTTATCAGAATTCAGTTTTGCTGCACTATTCTGAAACTTGAAGAGTCTTCTGAGGGCCACCAAGCTAATTAGAGGAATAGAAAATGAAATCCTTGTGAAAAAACTTGAGAATTGAATTAATACAGAGGAGAGAAAGCTAAGGAGATGTATTATTTGTTTTTAAAGATGTAATGGTTGGTGACCATCTGGTCCTAATGTTGACAAAAAGGTGGGAAAAGGAAAAAGTGGATTAAATTATAGAATGAGATATTTAGGTTAGAGTTGAAGGTTTAAGACCAAGTGAATTATTTTAATGTGAGACCTATTAATGAATGTACTCCAGACATTTTTAAAGGATATTTTTAAATTACATAAAATATCTTTTGTTTCCCCAAATTGAATCTTGACTGAATTTAGGAATCAACTCCAGAAGAATGTTCAAAGTTCTCTATAGTTCTTCAGAAAATTACAGAGCTTCACTAGAGAGAACATACACTAGAGGGAACATTGGTTCCAGGACATACAAGACATTGAATCAATAAAAAACAGACAGTCACAGCAAGGCCAGCCCTGTTATAAGAAGTACATCCTAATTCACTTTCATCATCTTAAATCATTTAGAAAATTGAAACTCATTTACTGTGGACAAACTTACGGGTAAGAGTTCGATCCTTGAGTGATTACAGTTTATTTTTCAATAGTTTCTCATTCCTTTGCTCAGTTACCTATTGCTAGGGAACATGTATGCTGAAGAGTTAATGCTTCTCATTTGGAATTGAAAGGCATTCTTGCTGTTGGCTTTTTCAAATTATAACAGCTTGATAACTTGGGTTAGGATCTCAACCTTCAAAGAAAAGGGAGAGTTAGAGTCATCTGCTTTGTGATTTAACTTATTTCAAAGCCTCTGATTTTTAAATCCTTTCACTTCAGGTGCCAAATTTCCTCAAAGCACAAGACCCCTTTACTCAATCTTTCCTCTTTGCCAACTGAACAATTTTACCTCTACTCCCTTACCATACAGCCACTGAAATCTAATATTCATAATATGCTTAGGAAGGTATCTCAATTTTTCCCTCGTAAAAACCTTCTGTATCATATTACTTATGGCCAATCTTAGGCACTAATGTATGTACCTCTGTGGTCCCTGACAAGAAATTAGCCTGGGAAGGTGAATTTCCCTTAGGTAAAAAGCTATGCATTTTTCTTCTCCTCATGCTCTGGGAGAGTAAAGAAACATTTTAAACATAACAAAAGTTTTCTGATGACTAGCCAATTTTTAAAAATCTCTTCTTGATCTCTGATTTGATTAATCTTTGCTTTTGTGTTTTTATTCCTCAGTCGCAATGCCAAAGCCCTTTGTACTGTTTTTGTAATATATGAAAAATATGTATTTGCTCAGTTTAACTAAGTGTCCCAATTTTTGCCAAGAGGAAATTACTGTCCTCATCGCATCTGACCATTGACTTGTGAAAATTTTTATAGTGCGGTTGAACACTTCATTGAACTACGTTATCCTTGTAATTCATATTTTTTCCAAGAATTATGGTTTTCTCCCTTTTTTGTCTTAATGATAGAGGTAAGACCAATTATGTCCCCTCTGAATTTGGGCTTCTTAGCTTTCAGAGAAAAGTGTCCTCTATACCTCTATTATTAACTGCATATCTTTCTGTAAGAATGACTTCAACCTTTTCGCAGATGAAGAGGTTAGGAATGATAAATGCTTCCTTCCGCGAGGAGACTATCTCCCGGGATGGACTAACCTGGGAAAAGTGTACGTACTAGAGACGTGAAGATATCCAAAGATACAGTCTCATTAACATGTAATGAGAAAATGTGAGATCCGAAAGAATCTAGAAAGGGCATAATTGATTCTATAGTGGAAGTGATGTCTACTCAGATTTAAAAAAAAAAATACACTTACAAGGACAAAATTATCTCCAAATATCAACTAGGTTAGGATCTAGAAACTTGCTCCCCAAAAGCTGTGTACAGATACTTGAAGCTAAAAGCATATCTGTACTACTCTTGGTACCAGTTCATGTTTTATTTAGGCTACTCTGAAATGTGAAGTTAAAAGAAAGATTATGTGGAGTAAAAAAAAAAAAATTCAGAAACGGCCGTAATTAGAGGGGTAATTAGGAAGACCAGCTTAATTCTTAATCTAACATTTAAACACTCAACATGATGATTAATTTTCATGTTTCTTTACTGTTTCAAATAAGAGTTATTTTAAAAAACATTATTGATTTGAGAAATGTAAGGCTTGCTATTTTACATGTATGTGAATTAGCGTTGGTGAATTTTGTCACATGTCGGTAATGTAAATGCATCGGGAAAAGAGGGAGATGAAACTAACATTTACTCTTGGATGCCTACTTTGAGCAAGCCAGTTGCGAGGCAGTGTGGTGGTGGGGGTGGGGGTGGATGTGGGTGTGTGTATAATATTTAATTTAATGTTCGTAGCCCTGAGGAGTTGATAGCATTAACCCTGTTTTCCAGATGAAGAATCTGTGGCATGGAGAGGTTAAATAACTTGCCCAAGGTCATAGGATTATTAAGTGGCAGTTAAAATGCAGATCTATCTAAAAGCTATGGAAAGAAAAATAATCCAAAGAATTCTGAAACAAAGCCCACTTTATAATATCATGAGTACTTGGGAGACCACGAACAGTGTCTCGTTTGTCTTTGTGTGGCTTTCATTCTATTTCCCCTTCTCTCCTTTTCCTTTTAAGCCTCCTTTTTCCTTTTTGATGATTTACATTTCTCTTTTTCTTCACTCTTTCTAAAGCCGAAGCATGAACAGCTTAAAAGGTTAAGGAAAAGAGAGAATAGGGAGGCAGAACGATTGTAGTCTCTTTATTTTTTATGCCTCAAGCGTACAATGCCATAATATCCCCGGGCTTCCAAAAAAAGCAGTGAACGTGGTTACTTACTTAGCTCATGTTAATGGCCATGTGAGTACACACTGAAAATGTACGGTGAATGCAAAGTAAGGGCATAATTAACATCACAAACCATTCTAATAGGATTAGTCTATGACCAAATGAGGGAAGTGATTCCAAATCATTCTGTATTGTTCAGCACAATTCTTTTTTGATATCAGGTATAAATTTAACTGCATGTTGTAACCACTGACAACCTATCATAAAGTTTTTTTTTAAATCAAGAAATGTTGTTTCACTCTTGTTCCTTCGTTAACTGTAACACTATTTAAGTCTTATTTAAAATATCATGCTTATGTGGTAGACATTGTTAGTATAATTTGGAAAAAAACTTAGTTGCTTGCTAGTAGCAATGGATGCTTTAAAAAATTATTTTCAATGTTTTTAAGGAAAAAAATTATCTGTATGGCTTGAGGCTTAAACATAGATTTGAGGCTTAAAATACATTTAAAACTACAACATTAGAAATGAAATTTCATGTCTAATTCATAGTAGGTGCCCAGGAAATGAGCATTGAATGAATATTCTAATAAATAAAATATTAATATGAACTAAACAGCCATACAAGTCAAAAGCATGTCAAGGAAAATTCATTATCTCCAGACAAACAAATGCAGATATTAACTTACAGGTATTATATGGATTTTAAATTGTTATCCTTCAAAACGCAATAATGTATTTATTCATCTTGATTTTATGACTTGTAAAGTGTAATATTTTTATAATTTTCTGAAAGTTTAATTTTAAAATTTAATTCATTAACTCAGTACCCTCTCAAATTAAATTTTTTTTTCTTTACACAGCTTAAGAGTTATTCTGAAAGGATAGCTCTCCAGGTCCCAATGCTTAATGCAAGAGAAAATGATAATACATTTTTTTCTGTTTAGTGTATTTCCCAGTCTAGATGGACCACTGACTGGAGTCTCATTGTTCCTAGTCCATTAAGAGCAGCAGCAGTTTTAGCCCACTTCTGCAGCCGTTTCTTAGGAATGTAGAAATCTGGCTAGAAGGCACAACAACCTCCCTGCTTCCTAGTAGACCAAGGATTCCTATTGTCGGATGCAGTGGGCATGAAAGCAGCAATTTTACAGCACAAAAGCTCCAATAACATTTACTTCGGTTGGCTGAGATTGAAATGCACACAGGCACTGCTCAGTCTTGGTTGCTTAAGCACCAGCTTCCCTTGGCTTTTTGCCACTTTGTGCATTTCAAAGAGACAAGTCCTTTAAGGAAAAAAAGGAGTTTTCCTTGTAACTTTCACTGGAGTAAACAGACCATTCAGGCATAGTTTATTGCATTACAAACTCAACTATGCACACTCTTCCAAATTGAATGCAGCAAAGTAATTAGTGAAATCATTTGATCATTAGCATTCATAGGCATGAATTGTGCTATTTAAAAAATAAATTTTTTTCTTTTCTAAAGAACTGCTAAAAGCTTTTTATTTGGAGAACAACAACTTATCTCTAAAAGTTTTTACTTACTCAAGTATTGAAGTTCCGGGTCCTCCGTTTTCAATTATCTCCTCCCCCTTCTCACTCTTCTACAGCCAACACTTTGTGGAATTAATTTGACAAATCATAAGTATGTGCATTACATTGCAAGGCAAACATTGAAATGAGGATGACCCATGCCTTTAGGATGAAGTGTTGACCAGACTAACCCCATGTTATTATATAAAGAATAGGCAGAGAAAGACATGACTGGTAGACATACAAAACAGGACTCATACTGAACTGGGAGAAGATGCACGTGCATTGTGTTCCTTTTCTTCCTCTGGGTTCCCAGAAGACAGGCAGAGAAAAGCAAGGGGGCTGTCCGTTAGGTTAGCATTTATTCCTGCAGCCAAATTTTATCATACATATAATATGTGCTAAGGATGGTTAAATATGGTTACCAGACATTATCTCCTTTCTACAGGATTCCTACATTCTGTATCTGGGTTTTTTTTGTGTTTTTTGAGGGGGGAGAACCTTAAAACAAAATTACAAAATCTCATGTAAAATGTAAATGAAATAGCTTTTGTCATTTCCACTCAGTATTCTCTCTAATGATTATCTGTTCATAAATCAATTCTGTTTATACTAGCGAGATCAAACTGCAAATTTCTAATGGATATTATCAAAACTGCACAAAATGATTAGCGCATTTATTAACTGGGCCCCTATTTACTGTTCATATGTCAGCTCTCATCACTTGTTTGTGTGAACTAATACTCCGAGCTTCATGAAAGTTATTATTGTCTATGAGTAAATTATAATATATTTGAATTTCTGCAATTGTGTTTATTTTTCACATTTTGTTAGATAAGGGAGGGCTCAGCTCTTTATTGATATTTTCAAGTTTCAGTACTTTATAGATATTTTCAAGTCCTTTAATAAAGGACTAGAGTCTTATTTAAGCTAACAAATGAGCCATCATTCACAAAGAACCCTGGGCAAACCCTTATTAATCCGTGTGTTAATAGTCTTCCTCACTGATGGATTTGTCCCCTGCTCTGTTTAATCTGCATACGGTCTCCATTCAGCGATGCTCAAAGAGAAGCCACAGGGCACCAAATTATGGGAGTTGGAGTTCAAACTATACACTCTCCCTTTCTTCACCTTACAGATCCTAATTGCACCCCTGGACAGACACATGCGTACTCACTCTTGCCCCCACCCTTGCACGCACCTCTGCTCTCCCCACCAACCTCCAGCTGCTGCACTGTCACCACCCAGCTGAGAACGAGAATCACTTCTGAATTGATGGTGTCCCTCAGGTATGCTTGGGCAGAAAAATGCTTCACCTGCATCAGAAACACTTCTGCCTGAATATCTGCACCACAATCACACATATTTACACTTCTTTCTGAGTAAATATATATAACTCTCAAAATTTCCACAGGAGTTTGCCCGCCCATTGCTGAGTTGCAATCCTAGTTTACTCCTGGCTTGATAGGATTGATTCCACTTTTCCAGAGTAGTTAGAAAGAGAGAGAGCTTGTAGATATGCTTGGTAGGCTTTCCCTCTTTACCTTACCATGCTTTCTTCTCTGGCTATGATCTGATTTCCCTTTAATGTATTGAGGAAGGGTTTAAATGGCATCTGAGGTAATCTTGAGTTTCTGGGTTACTTTTCACAGTTTGCCCTCAAGTGCAGAAGAGAGAAGACTGGGAATGACCCTGCCCTGTCAGTCCGTGCCTGTAGCAAAAACGCTTCAGAAAACAAGTGAAGCGCTCCTAATGAATTGTGCTTTTGGTTCTTTGAATCTGCACAGCATCTCCATCACGTTTTTACAGCTGGACTCTAGCTGTAATTGCTACTGGGATGAGATGCACAACATGGGGTGTTGAAGCTAAGTACTTACAGTGTTTTAGTGGGCAAAAATATATGGCATGGTAGGAGCATCAGGCTTCGTGAAATTCGCACTTGTATATTTTCATGCTCCTCACCATTTCTGACATGCCGTTGATTTGCCAGCAGGCACTCTACGCAAAGGTGATAAAAACGGCAATGCTGAAAGATGTTGTTTCTTAAAAGATACTGTACATCAATAGAGAAAGAGGAAGTGGATTGGGCATGTAAATGCATAAAAAGCCTCTGTAGCCGTTCGTTCTTCAGTAAAGAAGAAAAAGAGAACAGTTTTAATCTTATTATAAATACGGTACAAAATGGCACACGTTAAAGTATTTCTCCTAATGTAAACAATAATTCTGTATTTCTGTAGCGTCAACTCTCAGACCCCTTGTTCTGATTTGTCATTAGATATGAATCAGTTTTTATGCTTCTTCCAGAGGAGCATTAAAGCCTAATGTTTCCTTATTTGAGATGTTCTAATTCTAGAGGGGGTAAAATTGATAGTTTCACTAGAGAAAAGTATCATATCGAAAATTATAATGTGTAAGAATAATCCAAATGTCCATGCTGATCCACCCTTATGGTTATTTAAGGCATAATCAATGAGGCTGGAACTTAATGCCATTCAGTTGGCATCGTAATTCTCCAGAGTCAGCTGTGACCAATCTAGTAAGATTATTCTTTATTTAACATTACTCTCTACATTTTCTATTTTGTTCTCTTTATTTCTTTTTTTCTTCATATCTTAGTTTTATATTTTGAAAATCAACCCTCGTGTCAATCCAGGGAAAAGATTTTTGGTGCTCACCTTAACTTATATCTTAAAAGCAGTTTATATATTTGTGTATATTAATTAATCCTGAGAATAATACAGCACGCTGGATTTAATTATTTAAATTAAATTTGTCAAAAGTGGTATAATGCAAAGAGTTCCCTAAAACCTCTGAAAGGAGTAATTTTCCTTGTTGCCATAGAAATGAGGAGCTCCTTGTTCTTTGGTCCTTACTCAGATCAAGCTACTTTTGTTTAATTACAATAAAATAGTAACCACTAATCAAAAGATCCTTTGTTCTATTTAGAATTCAAACTTTTGTTCTCTTGAACATATTTACCTGCCTGTCTAGCATTACTTAGTAATAACAAAGCCAGAAAATGGCAACATGATAGCCCTGAATTGAGAAGAAAAATGTGCACCTTATGCAAGTACCCTATAATAAACTTTACAATTTTCTGTTGATTTTTTTAATGCTCATGCATTGCTGTATTCTTTTCCCAAAGTTTTTTCACTCCACTGGTCACTTTAAGCTTTATTTCATTCAGAATTACTTTAAAACACATGCTTTGATTGACATTTGATTTGAGAAATGGAGAATTGGGAATTCTCATACATTCAGTCAAGAGTAACTGTCCTCACAATACCATACAGTACAATACACACACACACACACAGAGCTTAATCCTGGCAACATCGCAGTGCACAAAGCTATTAGAATTAAGATTGCAGGAATATTTAATGCAAACATACACAATCACATATATTCACACACACACACTTCTATTTGTTAAAAATCAAAAGAGAAAAGCTAAAAAACTGAACCATGGAAAGGAAATTGGAATAATAATACATAGTCCACATTTTTTTCTCAAATTTATTCTTTAACATTAAATTGAGAATGGATTCCATTTGAAGGTGATTCAACCATTTAATATTTCAAAATTTTGGTTCTTCCCTGGAGTTCCTTCCTGTGTGCTTCTCCTGCAAACAGTGACTTTCCCAGTAATGCCAGCAGAAGCAGCAGAGTGAAGCTAATGCAGCCACTCTGCTGGGGAAGAGAGATATCCAGGGAAGCGAAGGCAGTTTCACGTGTTCTTTCCTACTGGTTAATGCCATCAGTGGGTGGTCATGCCTGCTCTGTTCTTGAACAAAGGACTTCCTTCTCGGGAGCAGCAGGAATAAAACTGACAAGTATCACATCTGTTTCATGCTGCTTCTCCAATTCCCAAGGGCCGGCACCACATATATAGTAGCAGCTCTGATGGCGCCACAAGGGAAACCAGGCAGTAGGGCATCATAAATGAACATCGCCTGCTCAGGTGAAAGAGAGAGGGAAAAGAAAATATTAAACAACTTTATAAAAAAAAAAAAACAGCATTACAGAGGAAAAGTAAATGGGTAAAGATACAACTTGTCAGAGAAGACAGTGTTTTAGAGATAGTCTCTCCATTTGATATAAAATCTGAGTGTTGAGAGACATATATATATTTATTTAAAAAATAGTAAAGGATAGGGTGCATCTATCTTTCCATTTTTGTGCAAAGATCTGGGCCCGTATTCAGAAAGCATAGTTTAATTTGGAGGATTCTTCCAACTGGTTGTGTCTTCTGGCTCTTGCTGTCACTCTACAAATGGAAAGAGAAGTGGTTGGCACATTTAAGAGCCAAAGAGGATTTAACAATTATACTTAATGAACAAATGGGACATCAGGAGATAGACTCAAAACAACCTAGGTAGAAACTGGATTGGCTGATGGTTGTAAAACTCTGTAGGTTTATTTAAAATTGTTGAATTTATGAACTCAAATTTCAAAATTAAAAATTTTATAGTACATTAATGATACTTAAGTAAAAGTATTTTTAAAAATTAGCTCATATCATCATAGTTCTTTACAACTGAAAAAAATGCTTCCAAATGTTTAATGACATAGGAAGATGCTCATGACAGGATGATACATGGAAAATAGCAAAACAGAGCTATATAGGATGATCTCAATTTTGACTGTATTTGTATAAGAAAAAAGACAGGAAAGAAATAAACCAAACTCCCTCTGGGTATATGGATTATGGATAGATTTTGTTTTTTTCTTTTCCTAGTTTTCTTTATTTTTCTATAGTTCTGTTTTTCCGAGTTTTTATACTGAACATGTAATATTCTTATGAAGAAAAAATAAACATTTTAATGAGAAAGTTTTTTATCAGTACCTATCAAAATTGTTTATGTGGGTAAGCTATGACACAGTGTCTCATTTCTCTGGATGTATCCGATAGAAATAGTTATATAACTGAATAGAAGTCTAAGTAGTAGGTGGACCTTAGAAGCAATCTCAGAGCTCATCAAGAGGGAATCTATGCTATGTAATAATACTATTCAATTGTTATTTTAAAAAGAACTGTAAAGGGCCGGCCCCATGGTATAGTGGTTAAGTTCAGTGCGCTCCACTTTGGTGGCCCGGATTCACAGATTTGGATACCAGGTACAGACCTACACCACTCATCAGCCATGCTGTGGCAGTGACCCATATAGAAAGTGGAGGAAGATTGGCAACAGATGTTAGCTGAGGGCAAATCTTCCTTAAAAAAAAAAAACAAACTGTAAAAAGTATGTGTAAGGAATATTGTGTATATATATATATGTATATAAACAAGAGTGTGTTTGTGTATTTGTGTGCATGTGTATGTATAAATATATACACACTAACTTGAAAAGATACCTATGCTGTGTCGTGGAGTAGATAAAACAGCAATTTGCTAAACTAAATATGAAGACTGATTGCATTTTCAAAAAATCCATGTGTGTGTCTAGGCAAACTTAGGCTATATAAGAAACATGCTGTCTTTATTGTTTTAAATAAAATAAGTTAATCTTCAGCCCCCGTTCCATCAGATGGTGGAAACTCTTCAGATAGACATAGTCAAATCAGGATTTCTTACCAATTTCCTAATCCCATCCTAAGAATAGGTTTATATTAATGTGACATTATGATGAGTGCTGTGGATTGAATTATGTCCTCCAAAATTTGTGTTGAAGCCCTAATCCCAATGTGATGGTATTTGGAGATAAGGTTTTTGAGAGATATTTAGGTTTAGATGGGGTCATAGGGATGGAGCTCTCATGATGGAGCCCTCATAATGGGATCAGAGCCCTTATAAGAAGGAGGAGAGAACCCAGAGCACTCTCTCTACTATGTAAGAACAGAACGAGAAGGTGTCCGTCTACAAGCCAGGAAGAGGACCCTCGCCAGGAATCAGATTGGCTGGCATCTTGATCTTGGACTTCCCAGTCTCCAGAACTGTGAGAAATAAGTGTCTGTTGTGTAAGCCACCCAGTCCATGGTATTTTGTTATAGCAGCGTGGGTTGACCAACATAATGAGAAGCATCTGGTTTTCTTGCACGTTTCATCCATTGAAACCTATCAGTATCTTTTTGCTCATGAGTCTGTTAAAATCACTGCTGCCTCATAAGTCCATACTAATCACAAGACCTTTTAAAATTCTGGCCCTCTCTCAGTGATTCCCATGGCCCTTTGATTTACAGAAAATATATGGCTACCCCATGTGTCACATCAGGCATAGTGGGGATTGGGGGCAGGAATCGGTTGTCTCTTTGAGGTTCTCTCAATTTCATCTGCCTAAACACACTACACAGCTATCTTTATTCTGATGCTACTTCACCATGCTGGGAAAAGGGTAAAATCTTGCTATTCTTCGGTCCATCTTTTGTTTCTATTATTGTATCCAACTTGTTGGGGGCAGCGAGCATCGAGCAGGGCTCCTTCTCAACACATCAACACTTTGCTTAATTTTCTTCTCCTTCAATCATGCAATCTTAATCAAGTACTATGAGGGTTGGGGGGTGGGTGCTAGAAAAATTAGCACTGAGTACCCAAGAATTCTTCCAGGAACCTTCTGTTTCTTGCTTAAGTCTAAGCTTTTGAAATGCAAAAATCAAGAATTTATTTGATTATACTCTGTTTTTGCTTTAACAACTTTTTCCTAAGGCATTACGTACTCACAAAATATGAAGAAGGATCCAAGGGAAGAAGGCAGTGGTGGTGATGGTGGGGAACCTTGATTGTTATTACTCTGGTACAACTGGTTATCTTCAGAATTTAGGATTAGAGAGAGGAAAGGAAGACCTCACTTTTTACGATATATAATTCTATAATATTTTAAAAATAGTAATCATCTCCTTTAAATAAAAAATTAACTACTTCCATAAGTTTCATATCAGTGATCCTTATTACAATACTATGACGTAGCTAGGGCGTTGCTATTACCCCCATTGTAACAGATGAAGAAGCGAAGTCATTCACACAAATCCTAAGTATCTTTGGTCTTGGACAAGTAAGAAAAAATGAGTGATAGGGGCCAGCCTGGTGGCATAGTGGTTAAGTTAGCATGCTCTGCTTCAGCAGCCTGAGGTTCACAGGTTTGGATCCTGGGCACAGACCTAGCACCACTCATCAAGCCATGCTATAGCAGGATCCCACATAAAACAGAGGAAGATTGGCACAGATGTAGCTCAGGGCCAATCTTCCTTAGAAAAAAAACAAAGACAAACATGTAATCAGTGTCTTTGGTGTATAAGGCATGTGCTAGGAAAGAAGCTATTACAAATGTCTTCACCATACCTAGTGTTTCTTTAAGCCCTTATTGAGTAAAGAGCATTTCCCAGGTTACTTTTTGGATGAATTTTTCCATTGAAATAGCTTGTGTCCATCGTTTCATTCCGGGTAGTATCTCCTTCATTCTGGTCTTCATGGCTTCATGTTTCAACTTCTCCCATCTCCTTCCTGGCTGCTGTTCATTCCCTCCGATACATTTTTCACATCAATTGCTTTTACTAACACATTGCTTGGATCATAAAATCATGAGGGCCTTAGAATTGAAAGAGCCTCACAGGCAACCCCACCCATAGCTCAGGAATCTTTTTTAGAGAATCCCTGGTGTGCGATTTTTCAACCTTTTCCTGAACCCTTGGATAGGGATTAGCTATTTGAGGAGGCAGCTTGTCCTTTTTCTAGCCAGCTGTAAGTGTTGGAAAGTTGCTTCCTATGGCTCTACTGAATGCCTCCCTTTAACTTCCATGCAAAGTGAGCCCAGTCTTTCTTTTAAACAACGATCTTTCAACAAATATAAGAATGTCTGCCTTGCCACCTCAATTCTTATCTTCACCAGGCTGGGCAACCCCAGTTCCTTCCTGGTTTTTGTTCCTGTATCCCCGAGACACAATAATTCTTGACACATAGTAAACATTTAATACTCGTTTGTCTCATGAGTTAATGAATGGGTAAAGTGCCCTGTCATTGCAATATTGCTTTGGTCCCAGTTTTATAATCTGTAAAGGAAGGCATCAATACGTGTCTTCCATCTGGTAGGTGATCTGTAGTAGCTCCTGCAATGATATCACATCTGTTTCTATCTTCTTTTAGCTTTAAAGAAATGTCAAATATTTCTACACCAGTGTAATTTTTAAATCTATGTTTATTCTCTCTCTCTGCTTTAATATCTGTTGTTTTTGAACAGCGCATTCCAGCATTACAGTTTAAATATCTTAAGTGAATATGTGCAATCTTATTTATCTCCTGTATCTGAAACATTTCCCATTCGGGTTGAGTTTTTACCCACAGTGAGTGAAAAGTTCCAGTTTTCGTTAGTATTCATATATAATTAGGCCATCACTAGAATGAAGTGATAAGCCTTCATTAATATGTTTAGTTATATCATTAGTAAAGATGCTATATTGCACAATTTATAAAGTGTGCATCCTAAAGGAATAAGACTGAATTATAGGAGATATTCCTGGCGAAATCATAGTTTTGATTACCACCTACTTTTGCTTATTTATCATACTGTCTAGACTTTTTCTTTTTGCCTCCAAGATAATAAAACCAAAAAAGCTGGGAAAGTAATAAATCAGTTAATTCTTCTCTGATAATAGATGTTTTGGCTGTGAAGATTGAAGCTATAAACTAAATTAATAAGTGATTTTCATCATATCCATACTCAGTTATCACAAATGATCAAGAATTTTCTATAGTTGAATTTCTTATAATTAGTATTCAGAAGCAGTGATTTTAAGGTTTCTTCAAGGGTATAAAGAAGTGTTGTAAGCATGTTGGTTATTCAACAATAGAATTTTTTAAAGAAAGATATAGAGCCAAATATCTCAAGAAATGGTTTTAAATTATTATGTACCTTTGAAATCTTTGTCTCTCGTACCAATTGTCATTTATCAGTATGTTTTCAAACTTTCTATCTTAAATCAGTGTCTGTTTATATAGTGGCCTTTTAGGCATCCAGATTACTCTATTAAGTAAAACACTCAGAAAACACATTTCCTGCTTGCATATATAAATGGATGAGACATCTAGAGTTTTCTGCTTTAAAGAAAATTCTTCTTGGCATTCTTTAAGAAGGAAGAGAGAGAGAAAAAATAGTGGGATTTTCACATCTGTTAAATAATCATTAGTATGTAGGATTGAATTCTATCATCTTTTTCAGCTTAAGACCAGCTGTTGAAGTAAACTTGAAGGCCTCTTAATTATTGCATATTTCAATAGCTTGTGGAGGATTTGGTTACCTAGTTCCACCACTCTGATCAAAGGAACTCATTTACTTTGTACACCATTGTTATTGAAAGCATTCCTCATTTGATTGTTTTGCTTCTGAAATGTTCTATGAAAGGTCAGACAGGGTGTCTTTCTCTGATTTCATCATGCCTCTGAGAATGACCTCTGCTACCAATTATGTGTTACTTGGATGGATGCTGAGATACCCCAGGGCTTCTTTGCCTTGGCCTCTGTACGTGTTTGCTTTTGTCATTTGTATTGCTGAGTCAAAGATGTTTTAGTGTCCGTGTGATATTGGGAGTCAGTGAAAAACAAATTTAGAAAAGTGAACAGATTTTCTCTGTTTGTAACATGATTTGGCAGTGTTGCCAGAGACACATTTGCCATGAGTTGTGCATCCTAATCAAAGGCTTTAATTATGTGGAGGGTCTCCTCGTTGTTGGCTTCGTGACCTTTGTAACCATGGAATAAAGTCCTAACCTGGTGTAACACACAGCTCAGGGAATGAACCAAGCTAAACCAATGCATAGACCTTTGGCCCTTTGCCAAGAGACACTATATGAATGACTGATTATGAAAATCAAATCTTGACTACTTCCAAATGGATCACAATACTGAATTATCATGCTGGTGTTAGGTTTATTGCTTCCTTCTCCCAGACCATAAGGTACTGTGTCAAATAGGCAGACCATGCAGCTAGCTTGTGAGCTCTTCCATTTGGCAAAATGGATGCTCTGCCTTTGAAGTTAGGCTACCAATTGACTGTCAATATGATTTTACAAAGATAGATTCTGTTTGGAATATGTTCTCATGTCTGCACAATTAACAAATTTTGGATCTAAAGTTATTTTCTCAAATAGTGGAAGTGAAAATTTCTTTGAAATCTTTTTATAGCAGATGTACAATAAACTTCTTACCTGGACACTGTTCTTTTCTATAGTATTTCACTACTTTCAAGATTCAATTTAATGATATATATAGAGATATATGCATATATCACAGTATATAGTGATATATTTTAAAACTTAGAAAGGCCATATTCTTCTTTACTGTGATGAAAGTTTTTTCCCCTAAAGGTGTATAAAAGAAATGAAGCCTACATTACTCCATACCACAAAGGGTACATGGAAAGGGAAATAAAATAATAATAACTTTTAAATGAAGAGGTAAATGTAAGAGACACAATATAGTCTATGCGCTTGAAATCTAAATTTGGTATTAGAGCTCAAAATGGAAGATGCTTTTAAAGATTTGTTTACCCTTTTTTGGTGATAGAATGACTTGTATATTAAAAGTTTTAGTAGCTTGGCTCTATTGTCAAAATATGTTCAGAATCCAACAATTTCCTATCATCTATACTGCTATCATGCTAGCCTTAGCTACCATCATCTCGCGCCTGGATTTCTGTAGATTCCTGTCTGGCCTTTCTGCTTTCACCTTTGACACCCCTCCCCATTTGTTCGCAACACAGTGGCCAGAGTGATTCTTTTAAAGTATAAGTTAGATTATGCCACTTATCTCCTCAAAACTCTCCACTGGCTCCCCATTTCACTCAGAGTACAACTCATCTTTATAATGGATACAAAGTCCCATGTGGTCTGGCTCCTGGTATCTCTGAACATCCTCTCCTCTTCATCTTCCCCCCTGTTTGTGCCACTCCAAGTACATCGACCTCCTACCTCTTCCTGGAATATACCAGGCATGCATTTATACTTATTAGTCCTTACTTGGAACACTCTTCAACCAGATTTCTCCCTGTTTAACTTTCTCAAATCCTTCATTCAGTCTTTGCTCAATGAGGCTTACCCCAACGTCCTTGTTTAAAATGGCAACTCATTCCCCCACTCCACTCTCTGGAGTCCCCCTACCCTACTCTTTTTTTCCAAAGCACTTATTGCCCACTAAGTTACCTTATAATTTGCTTTTTAATTATATTTCTTATTTACTGTCTTTCCCCAAAATAATGTAATCCTCAAAAAGACAGAGGCTTACTCTGTTCACAGGAGTTGCCCAAATGCCTAGAGCAGTGCCTGGCACATACACAGTAAGTACTCAAATATATTTCTTGAAAGAATGGATTGAATCAAAAGAACTAGTAAAGTTGAAGAGTTGGTTTTAAGGGAAAGATGTGAATTCGGTATTGTCCTATTAAGTTTCAGAAGTAAGCAGTAGAGCTTTGGAAAGAGGATAAGGGCTGTAGATGCAGTTATGGGAGTCATGTGCATCTAATTCATCAGCAAATCCTGTCAGCTCTGTCTTCAAGCTACATTCAGAATTTCCCACTTTTCACCACCTCTAGCACTATCACATTCTTATAAGCCACCATCATTCCTCGCCTGGATTATTGCCTAGCTTCCCATAACTAATCACCGTGATTCAGCCCTTACTTCTCACCATATTTTAAGCTCAACAGTGTGAGTTGGAAGGCAAGGATCCAGGGAAGAGGAACACCAGAAGCTGCAGAAGAGAGGAAATAATTGATGAAGAGGTATCTGAAAGTAGGTTGGAGAAGCTTAGATCAAGAATAAAAGTAGAGTAACAAAGAGGAGGGCTGCCTTTTCTTTGGAATTGTTGGGAGTGTCTTAAGACCAAGAAAATCTGAGTAACCTTACTCTGCTAAAGTCAAAGAGACTGATTACACCAAATATTGGAAAGGATCTAAAGCAACTGGAGCTCTCTTACACCACTAATGAGGATATAGTATGGCACAGACACCTTGGAGAACTGTTTGACAGCTGTTTACAAAGCTAAACATCTACCATCTGACCCAGTAATTGCACTCTTAGATATTTACCAAAAAAGACTTGTACAAAAATGTTTATAGTAGCCGCATTCATAATAATCTAAAACTGGAAACAACTCTAATATCCATCAACAGGGGAATAGATTGTGGTATATTCATACAAGGGAATATTATTAAACAGTAAAGAACAAACCACTGCTATTCACAACACTATGAATACATCTCGAAAACATTATGTTAAACAAAAGAAGGAAGACATGAAAGAGTACATACTATATGATTCCAACTACGTAATGTAAGAACACACACAAAAATATATACGTAATGACAGACATCAGAGAGTGGTTGCCTGGAGTGAGGGTGGGGGGAGGAGGAAGGGAATTACCTGGAAAAGGGCACAAGGGAACTTTCTGGGTGAAGGAAATAATAACTTCTTTTGGGTGGTACTTAGTTGGGTGTACACCATTGCCAGACTCATCAAACTAAACATTTAAGATCTTTATGTTAATTATACCTCAATAAAAACATTGATAATAAAAAGGCGTGAGCATGTATTGTGAGATTCTAAGAGAAACAGGAAGGAAAATGTGAGAACTCAAATGCAGTGGCTCAAATCTTCTTAGAAAAGGAAGATACCAAAGTCCTTTCCTGAGTTTGATGCATGAGTGATTAGATTGGAAGATGAGAAAAAGCTTAGAGCAGCTCCTTCAAGGAACGTGACAGGAAGTCAACAAGAGAAAACACAGCATTGATGAGCAGAAGTGAGGGCCCGCCTGAAGCAGACAGTATGACTGCTGCTAAGAACCAGTTGGCATAACTTTGTGATTGGGGCAAATAAATTAGATAACCGCTAGTTAGGAAGACAGGGAGACAGATGGAGTCCAGGGTGTTGGTGTCTGTCTGGGCGTCTTCTCAGGAGAGGTGAGGTTTGAACTTTGCCTCAAAGAATAAATCAAATTTTACTAGGAGGAGAAGGTACAGGTGGGATATATTGGGTTAAACAGAATGTATTATTAACAGAAACTCCACTTGTTTCTTTTTTGCTTTCTTTGACTTCTAGAAAATTTACACACACATATATGGTTCACATTATCTTCTTTCGGACAGTGCTGGCCTTGAGGCATGGAGATAAGTTAAACCTTTGCCGTAATTGAGGCAAAAGATGATAGATGCCTGGACTGGGACAATGGCAGTAGGGAAAGAGGTGCAGTAAAATTCAAGAGCTCTTTCTTAAGCTGGAATTGACTGGCCTGGGTTCGTGATTACATTTGGTGGGGCAAGGATGAGGCAGGAGTACGAATCGAAGATTGCTCTGAGATTTCTGACTTGGATAATATGGGTTGGGGTGGTATGCTATCTACCACATTAGAGAAAGTGCGGGGAAAAAAACCACAGATTTGTAAGGGGTTTAGGAAGAAAGAGAATAATACCACATAATAATACCACATTGAGTTCCAGGCACTTGTCATATATTAAATCATTTTAATGTCTACAAACGTGTAAGAAATTAAGACCAGAGAGGTGGTTAACTTTGTCAAATATCAATCAGCTAGGAAGTGGTAGAACTAGGATTCAAACCCACACCAGTGGTGGTTCTAAATGATTTAGAAATTTGAGAAGAGCCAATGAACAAGTCATAGTTTGGGTTCTGTAAGTGGCGAGGAATGTGCTTATCCTGTCACATTGCAAAAATGCTGTGTACCATAATCATCATTTGTTCTAAGAACTGACAGACTAATCTGGAATACAGTAATCAAAAATGGCAAGATTCATTTTTGGGGAATGATTCTTAACTAAGTGCAAAATTACAAAATCTATAACATTTTATAAAACAGTTCCAAACAAATACGTGTAAAGGACAGAGCTGGTAGTAAGTACTCAATAAATAATAACCTGTCATTGTACTTACTGTCTTAGAAGTGTAAAGGCACAGATTATGAAGATGAATCTGTATTATCACAAGGACAGGCTCTATTCATGTATTTTTTTAATATTTATAAATCATACTTTGTTTTCTTTGCATTTGCTTCTCTTTTAAAATATGAAGGATAAGAAAAATAAGAGTTAACTGAGAATTCTAGTTACTTGGGTTAGATTTTCCTGGTAATATGGTAATTTTGGTAATACGATCTATGTTTCCAGACAATATGAAGTTCCACTGAAAAATAACTTTGTCAGAAACGATTGGTATGAGCATTTTAAGAATGTGTATTTTTCCCCAATGTATATAATTAACACACAAGTCTGCAAAATTTCAGACAATGTGACATAATTATAAATTGCTATGAAACAAAAACCAAACACCATCCTGGCATACAGCAATTAGGAATGATGTGACCTGCTTTAAAACAAAGACTTTGGACCGACTCTGGCATGAGTGGCAGATTTGCACATAACAGCATTTTTATAAACAGCCACAAACCAAAGCCTAGTCTTAAAATGAGAACGTTGTTGTAAAGACAGTTGCTTATCTATCAAATTGGTCTTTTCAGCCACCCATAAGTAGCTGTCAATCTGGAGGAGCATATTTAAGTGCCAACGATAGCAATAACATACTTTGGTGCACTGAGTCACTTAATCTAGCACCATCGTGGTAATCCCAGTCACAGGTCTACGTTTAATTAGTAGTACTTTCAGAAATGCAGTACCCTTGAATAATTCCAGTAAGAGAGTTGACCTTAATGATGTGGTCAGTGTTGAGAAGCCTACCTCTTTGCAGATGGGTGTCCCTATTTTCAGTGACCTGTAACTCTTCCTAAATTTTACCAAATTGATATCTCAATCACTTCTATTTAGAGCTAAGAAGAAAAAACAAAATCAGAAGTATTCAGGCTAAAGAAACTTCTTTTTAGTGGCTTTAAAAGACAGTGGAAATGGTTGCCCCTGGGTTTGACAAAGAAGCTTACATTCATGTACTAACTCAGATTCATTGTTAGTAGCTGCCCGATTTAGGATTTTGAGAAATTTTGGGCGTCGAGAGCGCCATATACATTAATAATACCAGTCAAGGTAACAGACCTACGGTGGGCGTAAGGGAATGGGAGGGGAAGTAATGAGGGCTTCATATATTTCATCTCTGTTCTGAGGGGTGGCTTTGCTGATTTTGCTTAGGTCAAACAGTAATAAAAACGATCATTTATTGATCATCTACTATCAATTGCAAATTGTGCCAGGTATTATTTCATTGAATTTCATTCTCCTTGAACTTCCAGAGGTAGGAGCTGTTTATCCACATTTCCTGCATTAGTCAGAGGGTCAAACCCAAGTTGACCAGATTCCAAAGACATTGCTTGTATCTCAGTATTACTGAGATTCAAGTAGGACTCACCTGAATAATGAGACTTTTTGGAATATAACCAAAAAGGAGTGTATATGCTCACTAATGAACTAAACATGTTTCTGATATTGACACATAAATTTATCAAATCAATTTAAGACATTCATTTTGAATAAATTTCAGTAAAGCGTTTTGACAAGTTTGTAAGTATATTCCTCTGAATAAACATTTAAATAAGCTTTTTTGACACGGGAATCAAGTCTCAACCACATATATATATATATATATTTTTTTTTAAGATTTTTATTTTTCCTTTTTCTCCCCAAAGCCCCCCAGTACATAGTTATATATTTTTAGTTGTGGGTCCTTCTAGTTTTGGCATGTGGGATGCTACGTCAGCATGGCCTGATGAGCAGTGCCATGTCCGCGCCCAGGATCCGAACTGGCGAAACCCTGGGCCACCGAAGCAGAGGGCGCAAATTTAACCACTCAGCCACGGGACCGGCCCCTCAATCATATTTTTAGGAGAACATCACAATAATATGATGATGAAATTATGTCACATCATCAGAAATCACTATTTAGAGAAAGAAAGAAGGATATAATAAAAGTGAAAAGAATTAGTGAAAATCCAGTATATTTATGTATTAGCCTTTTCCCACATTGAATGAATGCCACAAATATTTATGACTTCAAAGCAGTTTATTTGTTAAAATTTCTGAAGATTTTCTCAAGGATTTGAGATGGGTACTCGGAAAGCAGATATAGCCAGGGGAGTACTGAAGCTTTATATCGGAATTAAATTTTCTGTGTGATTTAATATTAAAAAAAGCTTATTTATAGTTTGTTTCCAGATATTTGCAAATGTTATAATGTTTTATTTATTAATAAGGAAAAATATTGAGATTCATATTTCACACTTCATTGAAATGATTGTACTTTAGCAGAAATTCTTTTCACATTTGTCATTATTTATTACTACTTATTTTTTAGAGCTGAAAGCATGTATTGTTGTTCAGGAATAAACCTTAATGGATTAACTCCAATAAAATACCAACAACTAAAACGAATTCTTCTTAAAGGCTTTTAGCTTAAACTATTTTTCATTTCATTTCAAGCACAGAAAAGTATTTTATTTTATTTTACTTTTAAATGTTTTTGTGTGAGGAAGATTGGCCCAGAGCTAACATCTGTTGCCATTCTTCCTCTTTTTGGTTGAGGAAGATTCTCACTGAGCTAACATCTGTGGCACTCTTGCTCTGCTTTATGTGGGATGCCACCACTGCATGGCTTGATGAGTGGTGTGTGGGTCCATGCCCAGGATGCAAACCAGCAAACCCTGGGCCACCAAAACAGGTCACTTGAACTTAACCACTACGCCACCGGGCCAGCCTCCCAGAAAAGTATTTCACCAAAATGCTTAGTTTTTGAACATGCTGCTGTCTCCATTTATGACTCCGAGTGCTTTCTCACAGTTTATCCAAAGTCTCATAATTTATTATTATAACAAACTTGACAATTTAGTTTGGTTGTGTGAGGCTAGAAATTTATATTGTTTCGTATGCCTTTTTTCAATCTTTTTAAATGAATAGTCATGTCAAATTGATCCCCATAACATGTGGATCTCTACTGTTATCAGAATTGCAATTTACTGCAGCTTTATTATTTATCATTTATTTATTCTCCACTTTATTCCAGAAAGGATACTCATAGGAAGGGTTGACTCTGGATTATTTTCATTTGGTATGCATTACTTCATGCATTTATTTATTGCCATCTCTACTAAATTGTATTTATGAAACTTCTGCTTTATTTTTTCCTTGCTTTAGAAATGAAGGCAGCATCTTTAAGCAAATGAATTCTCCTGAGCCATTATATGAATAATTATTTAAAATGTTAAAGCATTGCATTGAGACATTTGCAGGTGCTATCTAGATATTTTAACTCAAATTGAACGTATAGTAAAATATATTATTTTTGCCTTTCCGATAATAATTTCAAATGATACATATAGATGAAACGTTAATTTTAAATGACAAATAACCTATTAATACACCTAAATTTCATTACATTTTTGTTCCGTTTTCTCTTCCCCGACCCTGCCACTGCCCTGCAAACTCTCCCTCCCCAAAAGATTTGGTAGCGAGGACATGAGCTTCTCAGTAAAACTTATTTTTTTTTTTCAAAAAGGAAAATCTTTGGAATGCAACTGCAGATGGTAAAACAGTTTATTCTGCTCACCGACATAGAGCATATGTTTGCTTTTTTTAAGATGACTTTACAGATAGGCCTTAAGTCAGGCTATCTTTACCCAGGTTATTTCCCTAGTTTATGCTAAACTTGAAGCTAACACGAGCTTCCTAGTTTTATAGTTTTGGTTTTATAACCACATTTTTTACCTTCTGAACAAATGGTAAGGAAACTCCCTTATTATTGAGGAAGGAATTAATAAGTTTATGTTTAAAGCTGGTCAGCATAGACATGTAGTAAAATTGTATAGAACAAATATGCACACACCAGACATACAAGTGAAACTGGGGAAATCTGATAAGAAAGTTGGATTATATCAATGTCAATATCCTGGTATTAGTTTTGCAAGATGTTACCATTGGGGAAACTGAGTAAGCATACCCGGATCTCTCTGTATTATTTCCTAAAACTGCATGTGAATCTACAATCACCTCAATAAAATTTTCAATTAAAAAGAGATACTGGTTGGCAAACTTTTTCTAAAAGAGCCAGACAGTAAATATTTTAGGCTTTTGCGGGGGCCTCAGGCGGCAACTATTCAAATCCATTGTTGTGTGCAGAAGCGGTCAAAGGTAAACGGATGGGCAAGACTGTGTTCCTTTGAAACCGTATTTACAAAAACGTGTGGTAGCGGGCTTGTAGTTTGCAGACCTCTGGTTTAAAAAGAGACACAAGCGTTTAGGAATCTGTCTGCTACTACCTTCCAGAAAAGACAAGTGGTAACAAAAGCTTGTTATGTATTTATAATGCTGTAATTTGCAGCTGCTCTCTGTTTTCATAATTTTCTTAATTTGCATAACTTTATACATAAGATACAGAAATACGCTTTCATTTGCGTTAGATATTCGACAGAGCACTACTAGGTATCATGTTTCTCTTTTTTGGGAAATAAAAATAAGTTAAAGTTATTTGTCTTGGAAAAGTAAAAAAATTCCTTAACTTAAAGTTCTTTGTCTTAGAAAAGTGAGAACTCATTTTTAGACAGAGCACGATATTAAAGGAAGAAATAGTATGGAATTTCCTAAAATTCTCATCTCTAAACACGAATAGTAATCAGTTAAAAGAGAGTATGGTTCTAAGTTGAAAAAGAGCCATTTTTTTGTGCTCTTCCTTGTTTTTATCCATCGTGTCCAAGAGTTTTGAACATCCTCTGGGAGGGTTTATGCTGTGTTCAGTTACTCTTATTTTCAAGATGTGATAAGGCGTTACCTAACCGGAATTCAACTTTAGATAAGGGTGCACTCAGGCTTATGTTTCACATGATGTTAAGAAAATCCTCTATGCAAGATTTTGAAATGTATTCAGTAGATTTTTTTGTTAACTTTTGCTCTCTCTCCACCCTGCCCCGTCATGAACATAGTTTTAAGAAATCAGCTTCAGTTCCCCGTCAATACCAAATTTCTTTCTCCCAGTATGTTTCTTTTTCCTTCTGTTTCTTCATCTGTTTTTAAGGTGAGTGGCTTGTGGAACACCTTGAATAGGGAATAAAAAAGAAAAGAATTTGCTTTAGAAAGACATATGTGTTGTTTTCACTCAGTGCTGCGAAGTGTTACAAATAAAGATAGACTTTGCAATTTAAAAGAGGAGGCAAAACAAACCCTACAAGGCACTGGCGAGAAATAAAGAAAATTTGCAGTAACCCCAATTTAGCAGAAATAGAAGCCAATCCTGTATGGATTTCCAGAATGATTAGCATGCTTGGAGCCAAATAGGATTAATAGGATGAGATCTCGTGATTTTTAAGTACTTTTAAAAGATGAAAGATATTTCTGAAAATACTTTAAAACTCTCTGCGTGCCCCTCCCTTTTACCTTACCCTTCATTTAGTCTGTTGATAAAGGTAATCAGTTTATTGTACCTCTTAATTATGTCTTGAATCTCACCCTACGTCTTTATCCCCATTTCCAGAGCTTTTGTTTATATACTCAATACAAATATTTACTGCGGGTATCTACGAACTCTCATCACTCACCACTCACTCAAACACAACGCAGACACACACACATACGCTCCACCTCCATCCTCCGTGCTGCTGCTGGAGTAATCTTCTTAAAAGGCATCTCTGACCTTGTCATTTATTTGCTTAAAACCAGTCAGCAGCTCCCTGTTGCTAGTACAATAATATGCAAATTATGTAGTCAAGACCCAAGGCGAGGCCCATCAAAATCTTTTCCTCCCCATCTTCCCAACTTCATTTGCTGTCTCTTTTGCCTTTCTCCTGCCCAATCCCGACGTCCACCTTTATGCTCTAGGCAATCTGAACTCTTGCTTCATTGTGCTCCATCTCACCTTCATGTTTTTGCATCTTTCCCAGCTGTCCTGAAAACTTCTCTGCCTGAAATATGCATTCCTCATGATAAGCAATATCTTATCAGAAAAGCCCTGTTTGAATCTTTCAGAATTGAGCGTATTTCATCACTCGGATTACTTAGCGGATAATATTTGATCAGCCAGCCCTGGTGGTCTAGTGGTTAAGATTTGATGCTCTCACTGCTGTGGTCTGGGTTTGTTTCCAGACGGGGAACCACACCACCTGTTTGTCAGTTGTCATACTGTGGTGGCTGCATGTTGCTGAAAGCTTTGCCTTCAGTATTTCAAATACCAGCAGGGTCACCCATGGCGGACAGGTTTCAGTGAAACTCCCAGACTAAGACAAACTATGAAGAGGGACCTGGCCACACACTTCCGAAAAAATTAGCCCTGAAAACCCTGCAAGTAGCAGTGGAGCACGTCTGATATAGCGCTGGAAAATGAGAGGATGGTGCAAAAAGACCGGGCAGGGTTCCACTCTGCTGTACGCAGGGGCGCTATGAGTCAGAATCAACTCAAGGATACTAACAACAAAAAATATTTGATCTCTTTCTATGTCTGTATACTCAAGAGTAGGAGGGAAGTTAAGTTTAGTAGAAAAAGTCCTTTGGAGTCAGACACAATGGAAGCTCCAAAAGGACAGGAGAGTTTCTGTTTAACTCATTATTCAATTACTAGTACTTGGCAAGTACCTGAAATACTGTAGGAGTTCAGTGTATATGTGTTAAAACAAAACATGAATGACTGAGTAAATGACGGAGATAATTGTGTTTTACTCCTTGGAATTAGATGGGATATCAGCCCAGAAGGCATTTCTAAAGATGGTGAGAGTTTCAATGAAAATCCTCTCTTCCGTAGTATTGCTATGATGAAGGAATGAATTTCTAAAAGAATTTCGAACCATTCAGTAGGTTACGTAGGAAACTGTAATAGTTAATTTCAGAAATAGCAGTGGAGTAACCAACAGTCAAGTGGATCTACTATATTAACAACATACAAAATTTAATGAATCTGGGAGAAAATAATGTAAATTTTGGGAATATATATATATATATATTTTTTTTTTTGGTGAGCAACACCAGCCTTGAGCTAACATCTGTTGCCAATCTTCCTCTTTTTGGCTTGAGGAAGATTGTCACTGAGCTAACATCTATACCAATCTTCCTCTATTTTGTATGTGGGATGCCACCACAGCATAGCTTGATGAGCAGTGTGTAGGTCTGCACCCAGGATGCAAATCCACGAACCCCAGGCCACTGAAGTGGAGTGTGTGAACTTAACCACTACACTATTGGGCCAGCCCTTAGGGAATATATTTTGTTTTAAAATTAATAGCTATGATTATCATGCACATAAATACAAACAGCTCTTCTTTTTTCCAGTTTCAACTATCTTTACGATTCCTCAAATACTCTGCAACCTATAAGATGTCTCCCCAAAATATCCTCATATGTCAACATTTCTGAACCATTACCAACATAACTAAAACTTAATTTATTATTTTTTTAACTAATATATTGCTCATGCTATGGTAGGTGTGCAGTAAATATTTGTGGAATGAATGAATGAACCATTACCAAATGAATCTAGTCAGCTCCCATGCTTAGAAAGATGGTCCTCACGTCACAGCCTAAATTGCTGCTACAAGATCCTTGTACCTGGAAGAGCACCCAGGTTGATCTTCATCCAACTTGCTTTCTCATAATATATCCCTTTGAAGGAACTTCTACATGGCCTACCAAGTCAAGTACAAATGCTTCCATTTGGAGTTTAAAGTCGTCAATTAGCCCCACTTGGCCTATCTGGAATTCTCTCTCTTAACTTGCTTTCCAAACCAGTGTCCTACTCATTTCCACAGTCTTCTCTCTGATCGCCTCTTTGACTTTCCTAATCTTTGCTTCTCCTTTCAAAGTTTAGCTAAAGGTTAGCCTACACCCTAAGCTTTCCAAACTAACCCCAGCACAGAGCAAATGTTTCCTTATTCGCTTTCCTCGTACTATGTTAGAGTGTTTTTGCTTGTTTTGTGTGCATTTGCTGGAGATTTGTCTTCTGGCTGCTTTCGGATGGATAAGTCCTATCCAAGAAGAGCATAAGCTCCTTTAGGCCAATAAACCTGTCTTCTCCTTCTGTATCTCCACAGTACTTGAATATTATTGGGTAAATAAAATTTGAACTTGTGGCTTGGCAGCAACCAATTGTTGCTTCAAAAACGAAAATAAATTTATGAAGACAAAGTTGTCGGTTGTATGCAGGACGGATTGTAGTGGAGAGAGTCATTAGGCACAGGTGTCAGCATACCATTTTTCACAGGGTTTATACCTAGTCAGCAGACAAGGGTTTTTATTTAATAAACGAGAGGTAGAGAGGGAGGGAGTATAAGGGTCTAGATAGGGCGAGGCAGTGGGAATCCAGGGGCGGGGGCATAACCAAGGTACATTTTGAGTAAACTCAAAATAAACTTGATTAGACATAAAAGATCAAAGAGAGTGCGAGTCAAAAATATCACCAAACTTTTGAGTAGAAAATGGTGATTTCAGTGGAAAAGAGAAATGGTCGAGAAAGAAGAGATGGATCGGCAGAGTGTACAGAAGGAGGAGGATGAACTGGCTTTTGAAGAGATTGACAATGCACATAGAGAAGACAAGCAATATGTTTCCCGTTAAAGTGTTTTAGAATAATAATGACGTTACGTTGGCTACACTGGATTTTAAAAATTGTATCCACAGATTTGAAAACTCTTTTTTTCCCCTGATGTGGATGTGCTATCTAGATGAATTTTCAGACATCATCCTTTACTCTGATCTTTCAAAATCACATTAGTTTATTTTAAAGCAAGGTGGTTATGGCACTCTGGTATAAAGAACGTTCATTGAAACATTCTTACTAGTATAATTTTGTTGTAATTCTCATTTCAAATTTAATGGATGGATGCCGGCTGCCAAGGAAGAGACATCCTGGGAACTCATTTACCTGTGAGAAGGCAGAGGGGCAGAGGCTGAAATCTTGATTCTTTTGAGAAAATTGCACAATGTTGAAGTTTGTTTTTGCTGCTGCTGTTTCTCTTGCTTTAAATAGGATGTAACTACACTCCAGGGCCAGTAAAGGACAAAAATCAAATCTTAATCAGTCTTGATGGTTTTTTCTGCTTTAAAAAAGAGATTCAAATTCACTTTTAAGCATAGAGTTTAATGGAAGTAAGGAGAGACAAAAGTACTCTTTTGAGAGCTGTCATTCGTCTTAGTGTGACACCATTAATAATGGAGTGTAATGCTATTTTGGAAGCTTGGTTCTTTCCTTGTCTTTTTTCTGGTTCTGACTCTCTTCTGTATTCTAAATGAAAGAGGAATGAAGCTCTTAGAGGAAGGTACTATGCTAAATCCCCTGTCTCCTTGTGCACCACATTATCTCTGACCTCAGCTGTAATTCTTTGAAGAAATAACCCTTCCAAGCTCCGTTTTTTTCTTTGCCTTCCTCTTTTATTGTGAGTCTCTTTTACCAACAACATTTGCAGGGTTCTTCACACAGTGTTTTTCTTTTTCAAAGTGGATGGAAACTAGATCATGACGTGGCCGTTTCATTGGGAGTATAACGTCCCTTTTTGACAGCTCCATTAGATCTGCCCGGTTATAAATCTTAATATTTCTGACTTGCCTTGAAATCAGAAAGTGTCTTCAATATGCTAGTCTGTGTGAGCATCAAGCATGAATGAAGTCATGGCAGACATCACAGCCTCTTCCACAAACTTACCTGCTTTAACTCGGTGCCAGGGCAAAATGTTTACCGCTCAACCTCGTATTCAGCTTTGATTGCTAATTATGTCTGAGACATTTTTGAATGTAAAGAGTGTCTCTGAGGTCGCTTTTTATTTTTATGTGTGCAGTAATGTGTTGTGTATAACTTGGATTTCGCAATCTTCATTGTTTGAAAGTTAATTAGTATTCTTTGTTAAAATACCTTCTCCTTTGCTTGAGTAATCATTTAGTGGCATCTGTCTTTGTCACTTGATTTTGGTGACTGTTTTTAAGTCAAATTATATATGTAACGTGTGTTACCTCCAATTTCATTGACATACAAAAAGTCAATTACTAAACATGTTAATATAAATTATACTTTTATTCTTTTGTAATATTTTGTTTGTATAACATGCGTAAGGTTAACAAATTAAAATTGCCAGTCATTCTAACATAATAGGTAAGAAGTAAGAATATTATATGGGAAGCAGATATTATTTTGTTTTGAATATAATGTATGAAATTAATCCTGTCTGGATGCCCTCACAAAATGTCAACATGGCAAAGTAAGAAATTAAAGAGTTAATAGTTCTTTATAAAGCAGAAGCCCATTAACTTTTAATAATGCTGTCTCAAATATTTGTCTGTAAATTGTGGTGATAATCAAAGATGAGCCTATGGGATTGTGCTTTGTAGTATTGTTTGATTTGATAACTCCGGTAATCCCTTAAGAACGCTAGGAAAAATATTTTATGCTTACATTAGCAACTATTGTGAGTTTGTAAAAAACCTGCCAATCCCAAGATGAGAAAAGGAATAATATCTAAGATCTCATATATATATATATATATATATATATATATATACACATTTGTAATCACTACTTTTACAGATTTCTTTACTCTGTAATACATTTTTCTTCCTTATCATGAGAAAGAGATGAACTGGCTTCAGAAAATTAAAAATTGAGACAAAACACCGCCCACATACTAAAAAATGTTAAACTCTTTAGAAAACTGGAAAATAACATCCAAATTACTTTTTCATCTGTGTTCTGTATTTAAAATGCAACTTAGTTTCCCTATAGTAACAGAAGCCTTCTGTTACCGCTGATGGGTTGTGCTCTCCACACTGGCCTTTCCTAGAGGGCACTCTGACCCCAGATTCAAAATAACGTGTGCTTTTCTTCAATTTAAAATTGAATTTCTACAGTGCTTTGTTACAGCTAACGTTCCCTCTTCATTTTCTTCTTGAAAACATGCTGAAACAAAACAACAATAATAATTAGCCCTATATAAATTAGTACGTAAAGCTTTGGGGTCATGTTCTGTAACCATTGTCAGAGTTCTCAATTTCCTGGAACTTTTTTTTCCTCTCTTGTAAAATAGGAATAAATACCAACAGCTTAAGGTGTACGTGAGAGTAAATAAAATAATGTATGTTGAGCACATGGCATAATGAGTTTAATAAGCTTTAATGAGTGTAAATTTCCCTTGTGGATTCCTCCCCCGCATTCTGCCCCCCCTTTTGCATTTAGGATTTATAAAGTTGCATCAAGCCTAGATTTTTAGTAACTCCCTTTTAGATTTTTAGTAACTCCTTTCTATAATTGCTCAGTAAACCAATTTCCTTAGAGCTAGCAAAAAGTCAAAATAGAGAAAAAATATGTAGTTCTTTTTTTTGTTTGGTTTTAATGAAGAGCACACAGTATTTTGAATATCAGGGGTTAAAAGAATTGTTATAGACTGGCTATGGACGTGTTGGAATGCTTTAAAAAATCGATTCCAGCTAATGGAGAGAATGTTTTTAAAGTGAACTATTGCTATTCCTTCAGTGAACCACATACAGCAAAAAAATTCAAGTAAACATGGAAGGAGAGGCAAGCTCTTGCTTATAGAATTAATGAGAACTGCAGTGATCCGCCATGGGGAATTAGAATTTGAAAAACCTTTTCCATGTGCATTATTCCTTTATGTCTAGAACCAGATAAGTAGACTCTAATTTTAAGTGTGCATTTATCCAAACCAGATGAATATGCAGGGCAGCGCTGGATAAGAATGTCAAGCTTAATGTTAATATTTTTATTCTCTTTTATAATAGACATATAGTTGGCAAAAGCCACATGTCTGTGAGATCTCTAAAGACCACAGCTAACTCAGGAGAGACGTAGCCAGCTTCATCTCACATCAGTTGTGGACATATGACCCAAGAGAGACACATCCCAGAATAAGCCCCTTGTTATTGTCCTGTATGATGTTTTTGATCAGCTGTTTTATCTTGAGTAGATTTATATTTTGTAAAATACAAAGTGATAGAGCAGAACAGCATTTGAGACTCAAAGTCAGCAACCAAAGCTTTAAACTGTATGTGTATGTTTACACACACACACACACACACACACGAAACACTACAGAAATATGGAATTTTTTTTAACTGGAAAAAAGACCTCAGAAATCATAATCTGTCTCCCTAATTTTATAGATAAAGGGAACTAAGACTGAAAGAGTAGAATATATTACTGATAGAGCCAGGACCTAAATATGTTGGTTTATGTTCAAAGCAAAAAAAATCAAATATAAGAATTGTCTTTTTTTTTCACTTGTATCCTCCTAATTTATAAGTAAGTAAGATTCTGTTGACTTTGGGTCTTTAATAAATGAAAATGACTTGTATTTGATGTGTTTGAGTTTCAGAAATTTAGAATTAATTTCAGGACACTAGATCCCTCTGAAAAATACATTAATAATTATATTTAAAAATAAAACATATACTTTTGCAGCACAAACCGAGTCAGCATTCAATAGTTAGTGTATACTATATCCACATACAACCTATTTTCCTTAATAGGCAGATAATGCACATGCTTACTGATGGGGCTTTATGAGCTGTGTATATTTCATACATATTTTGCATGTGTTATAATAAAGTAAGTTACAAGTTATGTAACAGCAAATATATTCAAGACTATGTAGGAATGCAACAGATGCAAGTAGAAGATTTTTTTATTGATAAGTAAATTCTAATAATACAAGTCTTACCTCACTTTTAAGAATCATCATGATTTTCAACAGGGCATATTTATTATAAACCCTAAGCAGTCTTTCTGAAACCTGAAAAAGATTTGTGAAAACAGCCTGCAGTAAAAATCACACACGCTTCATAAAACACTACTTGATAGATATCACTTGCACCATTAAGAACTAAACGACAAAGGATGTAATTTCAGTTCTGGCATGCAATATTAATCGAAAGCCTTTAAAACATCTTGCTGATGGGAACTATGACAACGTGACATTGAAGAATTATGAGCTAAAGACATCTATCTTAATCAGATTTTCAAAGTAAATGCCATAAAACATAAAGTTGTTTCATTCATCTTTACATTTTCACGTTTTGGTGGGAGCATCATTTTCTAGTGTGTTGCTTTAAGTGTGAAGAATACAAATTCAGTACTTAAAAGTATGAGTTCAGTATACAGGATTGAAGCAAATTTTAGCCAGTTACCCTGCATACACAGGGAATTATTTCTGTAAGAATGTACATTCTTTCCATTTTTTACTCTAGTGAAACATTAGCCTAAGTAAACACTCTGAATGATATTAAGAGATAGTGTTGAAAAATAATTAGGTGTATATTAGGCTTTATAAATTTAGAAATGAAAATAGAATGTGTTTAAAGACCTCCCTGTAGAAAAAAAATTATCTTGTGGGCATACTCATACATAAAAATCTTTGGCTGAAAAACGTTTGGAAAAAAATTTTTATTGCTTTATTTGAATAAACGGGAAAAGTCTTTTATTTACATTAAAATAGCACTTCACAATTTATAAAAATACTTTAATATACATTATCTCCTTTAGTCCACATAACACTTCTTTACAGGAGTGAATTTTACTACCATATTACAGATGGGGAATCAGAGAATTTGAAATTGATTATGAATATGAAATTGATTCACTCAAGTTATACAATTACTAAATTTTAGACAGGGAGCTTGAACCCAGGTGTTATGGACTGAATGTTTGTTTTCCCCAAAATGTATATGTTGAAGCCCTCACCCCCCCCAGCCATGTGACTATATTTGGAGGTGGGAACTCTAGAGAAGTAATTAAGATTAAATGAGATCATAAGAGGGAGGCCTTGATTGGATAAGATTAGGGTCCTTATAAAAAGAGACACCAGCTAACTAGCTCCCTCTCCAGCTTGTGAGCACACAGAGGGATGGCAGCCATCTGTAAGCTGAGAAGAGAACCCTCAGCAGAAACTGATTCTGCAGGACCTTCCTCTGGGACTTCCAGCCTCTAGAACTGTGAGAAAATAACTTTCTGTTGTTTAAGTCACCTAATCTATAGTAATTTGTTATGGCCGCCCGAGCAGACTAATACACCAGGTCTTTTTTACTCTTTTCCACTGTAAATCCAATGCTCATTTACCTCTTCTATGGAAAAGTTTAATAAACTGGCACTAAAATATGTGTAGACTCATGAAATAAAAGATCAGAAGATCTGTGAAAGAATATCTTACTCTTCTGCTTCTCTTTGAACCTCTGTTTTGAGAGAAAGGTTTCTCGTGGCAGTTAACATCCTGTAGAAAGACGCAGGATTCCAGCCTCAACAAATCTTACTCACTACTATTTTTAAAAGGCACAGCAAAGCCTTAGAAATTGCACATCATTAATCTCCTAGACAATAATAATAGTACCTCACATTTCTATAGTACTTTGCAGTTTACAGAGCACTTTCATATACATGATCTCATATTGATATTGGTTTTCATAATACGTCTCATATTTAGCATTCTTTTCACTGTGCCATTCTGCTTTCTGGTGGTGCTCAGTCATTGAAGCAACAGAAAAATGTGTATTGGGAAGAAGGTTTTATGCACACACGCAAAAGTTATATTGAAATTATTAATGACAAAGAAGGGAATTCAGGTATGCGTATGTCATCTTAAACTAAAACTCTATTTCCCTTTTAATCAAACAGCATCATTGCATGGCTTCCACTTAGTACATCACCCTCATTGCCCGTACCAAGAATGGAAAGGATGTAGTAGGTTCCACTGAAGTCTCTTGTATCTACATAATATTTAATGTTTGTGATAACACACATTTCTGCCTAGAGGCCATTATATGATTGGAAGGAAACTTTGAAAATTGGGTTCTAGTTCCATGTAAGACATGTACAGATAATATGGACTCAAACTGCACATAATAAATGTAATATCAAATAATATGCTAGGGAAAAAATCAATGGCAGAGTTAATATTTTGGGGGAAACAATATCAGCAAGGTTGTGGGGTACTTTCTGTAGTTGCTGAAATATTTAAAATTTAAAAATCAGGAAAAGGTTCAAAGTAGGCTGAATCTCTTTTTCATGAAATTAATTGTAATTTTTAAAATGTATTATCATTGTCATAATTTTTAAAAAACAGGTCGGTTTTCTTTTTAAGTTTGAAAGTTGCACGCTGGCTTTTTACATAGTTATTTTCACCAACAATTTTAATATTGAACTCTGAAATAAATTTAAATTTGATAAAAAATGATTTTCACTGTATGTACCTTAAGATGTTACTAGTTACAACATAAGGTAATATAGATTGTTTATTTTAATAATGAAAATATTATTCTTTTTATAACATAAGACAATATGGTAGGGTATTTATGACATGAGTTTATGGTAGAGGTTTCATAATATTTATATTTAAAGTAAAGTAATTTTTTACTAAATGTCCCTAAAATGTTTTATATTTGTAATGTAAGATAATAGGATGGTTTTTAAAAAAATACTTTAAATTTTTAATATTTATAACATAAGCTCATATGTTTCAAGAAAATATTATGTATTACCTAAAATAAAGAGAATTTTAAAGCTAAAAGACTTTATAATTCATTGCATTACCTCAGCCTAGCTCCCCACTGCTATTTTTTTACAGGGGAGAGAAATTGAGGCTCAGAGGTTAAGTGGTTTGTGTGTGGTTATGTTTA
This sequence comes from Equus przewalskii, assembly GCF_037783145.1. Classification (NCBI taxonomy): domain Eukaryota; kingdom Metazoa; phylum Chordata; class Mammalia; order Perissodactyla; family Equidae; genus Equus; species Equus przewalskii. Next base: position 25,971,065 of record NC_091858.1, on the reverse strand, counting down.
GTTAGTTAAAGCAAGTGTTTAACCCTTTGTCTCCTGTTTCCTTTTCTAGTACTATTTCCTCCATACCAGACATAGTCTTTGTGATAAGAGTATGTTATCTGAAAAGCACAGCAGATTCTGTGTTTTTGCAATATTTGATTTGTTCTTATTCTTTATGAGCCACTTGTCACATAGTAGTAGCTGTTAGTTGCCTTCTAGCCTGTCTTTATCCATATTATAAATATGTACTTTATTTATATCGTGTCATATATTCCATTGAAAGTCAATAAAATATAATTGCACTAAAATCAAATGCTCATAAGGTAATGAGAGAGGAGAGAAGTGTTTATTGATTGTATGTCAGCAATTCTTCATTGTCAAGATTGGGACAGCTTCTTCCTTTTTTTGCTTACACTCTCGGGTAAAATATTTTAAAATGGGTAGAAGAATATCCTGAAGCATATAGTGAGACAATTTAAAGGTATTTTTTATCCAGTTTTCTATGCATGTATAATTGATCAGTTTTACGTATGTTTATGTAAGAAATGATTATGCAAAACTCAGAATTCCATAGAGGATCATGTCTGTGGCATTTCTAGTGTTAACTACATTAAAAGATGAGCTGCTTTAACAAGCAATTTACATTTGTTTCCACTCACTGAAATTGGTTAGGGTGCTGACATTTTAGATAACTGCATACTTTTGAGTAGTTAAAGAATATCTTAGAATCCATAGAAGCCAGAATATCTTCAAAGAGAAGTTACTGCCATTCAAGAGAAGTTACCTTTTAAATAAGACAACCAAAAAAGCTGTTATCCCGTAACAAAAAAGAGAGCAGCAGGGATAATTCTTATGAAATGAGACAGAGATGAGTAACTTGGTGTTCTGTATAATTTGACAGCCATAAGCATGGTATTAGGAACTTTAGAGAAAGCTGGATAAGTAGCTCTAAAGAAAACTCGATTCTTGCCTTCTGGAACTCTTACTAGATGTATATTGAGCTTTCTCATTCTATCTTTTTTGTCTTTATCTTTTGTCTCTTTTATATTTAAGCACTCTTGCTCTTTCTGATGTCATCTGAGTGATTTTCCCAGATCTCTTTTCCAATCCACTGGTACTCCCTACAATTGTGTCTAATATACTGTGTAAACCATCCAAAAAGTTTCTAATTTCAATGACTGCATTTTTCTTATTTATATACATTCTACTTTTTTAAAACAGCCTCTTCTTTTTTCATAGTGTCTGATTTCTATGTTTTTAATTTCTAGTAAGTCTTTAATCGTTTTAAACATACTTATAGTTTTATCTGATGGTTATATTATCTGAAGTTTTGGAGGAGATAAACTCCCATTGTTTATTTTGTCTGTAGATGTTAGCTGACATGGATTGTTCCCTCTTAAATTTTGTAATTTTAGACTGTAAATTCATTGAAAGTAGGGTTTCATCGATGGAAATCCTATGTGATGTTGGTTGAGACCATATTCTTCTCAAGAAGTTTGCATTTGCTGCTGCTGGATGCCTCAGGGAGGAGCATTGCTGACCCAGGACCACTTTTAATATTAATTTCTTGGCTTGGTGTTCCAGGACTGCATTGATAGTATAAGTTTCAACCTCATACTTCAACCACAGGGAAGCCCAGGCCAGTGTTTAAATTTTTCAGGAGTTGTTTTCTTCCCCATCCAGGGCTTAAAACAGCACAGCACGATTCCTCCTTGTTCCCTTTGCAATGAGAAGTCTTTTGAAGTCTACTTGTAGACTGAGAGTGTGGCACTTCCAGGATCTGGGCCATATGTAGGGGTCTCAGTAAAAACGGAGGCATTATCTCTTGACTTTTCTTGTACAGCAAAATGATTACAGAGACTGGCAAATCTCCTCAGGCAACTACAGTGTCAGCTCACATGCTCTCAACATTTTTTCTCTCCCCTTTGTTTCTGGCCCATCCATTCTTTTCAGTTCAGTTATATTAACGTAAAGTGTAAGTTCCACTGGTGAGCTGAGATTGTTGGCTGTTCTGTTCACTGCTGTATCCTCAGTGCCTGGAACAGAGCCTGGCAAGAGTTAGACAGTCAATAGATAGACTAAATGAATTAATCCAAAGGGTACTTATTATATTTTACCCAGGGATTCTGGATATTTTATAGCAAAGGAGCTGACAGATAATCTAGGTTGCCACATTGCTTGAAATAGAAAGCACAGTAGACTCTCAAAGAAAAAAGAATGCAAAGATTTAAAGACTCATACCTTGATGATTTCTTCTAATATTTCAAAGAATGACCTTAAAGACACTAAACCAAATTCTCACTAACTCAGTAAGTGCGGTAAATCAGTTCGTCCGTGCTCACTTAAATAGTACCCTCTGGGCAGTACAAGTCTTCCTTTTACATCTTCCCATTTATCTCTAAGGTTTTCCATACCCAGATGTCTTTATGTAAATAGCCTTACAATCAATTGTCTGATGACGAAGTGATAAGAGCAGTATTATTTACTTATATACTATGTTATGATTTTTAAAAGCAAATTTTTTGTTTTCATTTGATTTGCATTCAACTGTCTGAAATGTTTAAGTGACAGACAATTTGTGGTTAGAATTTTTACACAGTGCCATATTTTAACTAGAGGCTTACAGAGGTGTATAAATGGACAATTCACTTCCAAACACTTGGCTTGTGTGAGAACCATTGGGTAAAATAACTTGAGGAACATGTTTATGTGAAAATGATTTTCTAAGTGAGACGAGGTCTTTCTTTTACAATGTCCATTATACCATTTTAAGTGGTCATCTTAATAATATAGTGTTTGGGGGGGCAGGTGGGAAAAGAGAGAAGAAAGTACCCTGAATATGTAAATATATTTGCTCTAATATGAGCTCTGCAAAGTTGTGGTAGGACTAAAAACATGTATTTCCTTAACTCAAATATTCTCCATTTATAAGGAAAATTCTTGCCACTTAATTTTTTTCTTCATGGGGAAGTAATGACAACTAATTGTCTGCAATCTATGAGATTTTCTGAGCAAATGAAACATGTTCATATATAACTTCCTATTTTCAGGGTCATAAAAAAGTTTGACTTTATAATACACCTTTCCTAATAGCTCCTGAAATGTAGACAGATGAGGAGGCGTTGTGGCCCAAATTTACCATTAGAAGATCAAGAGAATGTGATTTCCAAAAGGCCACTGAGTTAGTTAATAAGGGGACAGAAGATGAAACTAAGTCCAAGAATTTGATTGGGATTTTCAAACTGAAAAGCTAAGTATGATTTGGTCTTTGTTCTCTGAGAGCATTCACTCCAAGCTCTAGTCACTGTAGTTAAAACAAATATGCTAATAAAATATACAACAACAAAAAGAGCTTTATATGCTTTCTTTTGGTGACCTCTTGTAAGAAAGACATCAGTTTTGAAGAAAACTTAAGTTTTCTTTGAGACAGGTAGGAGAAGGTAAAGATATAGCCAGGAAGTGAAGTGAGAATGAAAAAAGTTTGTGATAGAGAAATGTCACTGTCTTTGCTAATCACCAGTGAGGGGGCTTGACTCCTTCTAAATGTTTGTCTAGTCCAACATGGTCTATGTAACATGTCGTAAACTGTTAGAGAGCCAGAACCGGAGTTTGTTGGTTTATCTAGCTTGGTGTTGTTAGTATTTAAGAGGATGCAAGACACAGGCAGATGAATGATGAATCCTTGTAGGAGTTTTAGGTAACAGTGCTTCTTGGAGTTCTCTAGCAGTTTGGTAAAGTTAAAAATGTTTCAGTGCTTTTGTGTTTCTCTCTCTGTGTGTCTCGTCCTCTCCCTCTGTCTCTTTCCTCTCCTCGTTTGGTAAAGTCAAAAATGTTTCTGCTCTGGGCCATCCTGGTGGCATAGTGGTTAAGTTCATACGCTCCGCTTGGGTGGCCTGGGGTTTGCAGGCACAGATCCAAGGTGCAGACCTACACACTGCTTGTCAAGCCATGCTGTGGCAGCATCCCACATACTAAATGGAAGAAGATTGGCACAGATGTTAGCTCAGGGACAATCTTCCTCATCAAAAAAAAAAAAAAAGTTTGTGTTCTTTTGTGTTTCTCTCTCTTTCTTATCCTCTCCCTCTGCCTCTTTCCTCTTTCCCCCTCCCATTTTCCCTCCAGCGTCTTCTCTTGATCCCTCCGCCTACCATTTGTCTTTTGTCTCAGACTTTACTCAAATTGCAAACAATTATTTTAACGCTGCACAGTTGTCAACCCCTAGCTTCTATCTTCCTTCCAAATTAGAGTATTTCTTCCCTGGGGAAATTTGCAGCCAGTCCACAACTGAGATCCAGGGAAGGAAGAGGAGGACAGAATAGTGAAGGAAGTGGGTGGGACAAAGCAGTCGGAGTAGCTGTGGGGGCTCCCTGCTGAAAGCCAGTGCCAGCCCCATTCTCCTCCTCACCTCTCATCTCACAGGCTCCTTTCAATTCCTCCCACCTGAACAGAGACACACACACAAATGCAGACGTACACTCCACAAAGATATTTTTATCTCCCAGCAGGTATTATCTTCTCTCCCAGCTTTCCTGTTGGAAAGTCCATTTCCACTCTGCTCCCCGAAGACCACAGCTCAAGACTGTAAACTAGAGAAAAGCTGGAGCTGAATCCCACGGAGCAATCTGGAAGCTGCCAGGAGTGGCTTTTAATTAAAAAAATAATAATTCAAACCAGCAAATATGCCCAGATATGTTCAAAACACGTGTTCCTTTTTTTTTTTAATTCTTGACATGATTCTGTGGTCTTACTAAAGATGGGAAAAAGACTCAACCTGACTTCCTGACTATAAGATCAAATTCCCTCTTCCATGGAACTATCAAGACATTAGTTTATTTTTGATTCCTATGATGTTTCTGATTCTTATTTCTCACCTGATAAAGGAAGAACATTTCCTCTTCAGACATATTTGATTATGTGTTCTTCCGTCTAGTGATAATGGTATTAGTTGCTGACAAGGCTCTTCAATTACTTTGTTTTTCCTTGTGATCTTCTGCCCTGAAGGGAGTTGTTTCTGTCTACCATTAATAAGTAACCATTTAGCACTTACTGTACATCAGGCACTATATCTTTTAGATCCTTTAAATAAGCACATAAAATAAATGAAGCTCAGAGAGAGACGAAACTTATTCAAGAAAATATCCCACTGAAAAATAAATATCCCATGGAAAATAAATATCTCGTGTTTATTGTCATTTGTCTCTATGTTGCCTTTCACCTCACTGATTGATCCCAGCAGAGTTGCACGCCAGGAAAAGTCGTCAGAAGTTTCTCTTCTGCCCCATGCAGAGCTCAATCAATATGCCTTACATTTGCTTGGAATTGGGGTTTTATAAGTTGCTTAAACTGCTGTCTACCCTGTGCTTCTGTGGCTCTTAACCCTTTCCTGGTCTAATAGTCAGCACTCCTTAGTCAATGTACGTCATGATCCAAGTTATGACCCCATGCTAATAGGTTTAATGTGACAGACTTACATGACACTCTTGAAGAGATAAATTGTTTGGTGGCGAAGGACTGAGCAAAAGGAGTAAAATCTTTTTTATCTAATATTTATTACTAATATAATGTTCATTTTAAAAAATATTTGCTATAATTTTTGTTCGATTTATCAAATGAAAGCAAGCAACTATTAGGCTGTCATGAAACTTATATGAGCAGTAGGAACTTGAAAAAAGAAAGACATAAAGAAGGAATGAACTGAGTAAAGATTCTGTTTGGGTGTAATACATAATTTCTAGTAAGCATGGTGCCAAGAATTTTAGTTTTTTTAAAAAAGTTGGGAAGAATATTTTGAAAAAAATAACTTGCACCTTTTCTAAAATACCTAATTGGGAGCATTTCTAATCATAAGCTTTAAAATACAAGGAAAATATACTGTGTTTGGTAAGCTATGATATGTATTTTATATATTGTTTCCTATCTTATATGTTTATATTTTATGTATTCTTATGTATTTTACATAATCTTTCCGCTATTTACACATCTTAAAAGGTAGATTTTAAATATAGGAACATCTGCTCTAGTCCCAAAGAAATATTCCTAAAAACCAGTTTCTGGGGTGAGTGACATGGTACCCTTCCTGGATGAGATGACCCCCCAAGGTGCTATTATTGCATAAATGTCACCAATCATTCAGCACATTTTTAGGAGTCTTTGAAGTACAACCTTACTGAAGGCACAGAAAAATCCAAAGAAATTTAAGTTAGAGTCCCTGCCTTTCAGGATCTAAGAATTTAGTTGGGGAAATAAGACATGTTTGCAAATTGCCCTGCAATTAAAGGCAGTATGGGTGGGCTCCACTTTTTACCACTTCAACACTCTCTTCGTTGAATTCTTCATAAATAGTCATTCATTCAACATTCATTGAGTATCCTTGTGTGGCCCTTAGGGGTTCAAAGGTGAATTAGACACGAACCCTCCCCATAGAGAGTCTATCAGGGAACATGAGACCTATAAAATTAGTTGTAATACAGAGGGAAAAATGAAAAGAGCCATGAAAAAGGAACAGATAAAATACTCTAAGGAGACTCAGAGAAGAAATAACTGATTTCTACTTGAAGAAAACAGAAGAGATGTCATCTATCTTAGAGCTTGAAATCCATAGGATTTGGATACAGAAAGATGGAGGAAAACGTCTTTCCGGGTAGAAGCAGCTGTGCGTAAATGGAAAGGTGTGGGGATGTAGCAAGCTGTAGAACTCACCTTTAGCGTTTAATAGGCAGCAGGAAGCCATTTGGAGTTTTCCAGGAGTAAAACGACGTGTTCAGAGCCACGTTTGGGGAACGTTAAACCTGGTGACTCTGTGAAGTCTAATTGTCCTGTCTATAACTCAGTCATTACATCCAGAACTTTTTCTCAAGTCTATGCAAAGCCTGAATCAATGGATTAGCTTAAACAATGGGTACAGTTGAAATTTTGGTTGTTTTTGTGTGGATCTGCCCACCTGTGTTAGACTCTAAGAGCTAGTCTCCAAGCCTAGACTCTGTTCTCTCTGTCCTTGTGTCCATTTTGAACCTTGGTCATGAAACTTTCCCCAGATATTCAGTTGTTCTTTCCACGAGGACTTAAAAGAGAATTTCTCTCTATTCTCAATACCAGTTATACTTTTCTTAAGCAAACTTTTTGATCTTAAAAACACTCCAAATCATGTAACTAATCATGTTTCCCTCTTTGTGTGTTGGAAACTAGATAAGCTGGAGCCAGATTTGTATCCTATTTTTAAAATGTAGGGAGTACACATCAGGCATTTTTTCCACTCACCTCATATCTGGTTTTATCTTATCTTTCTTCCTTTCAGTTTTCTTTTATTGTATCTTCTTTTCTTGCTATGCTTAATTTTACCATATCTCATTACACTTTTATACTTATTCTATCTTGAATAAGTTGATATAGATAAATACATACTCCAACTACTCCTTACATCCCATGAGCCCGATTTTCTAGAACTCGCGTTGACCTCCAGCTGAATCCTGCATTTTGCTTCTCTTTGTGGTCTGCTGCAGAATTTAAGTTTCTGGGCATCCATCCCATCTCACTCAGACTCTGCACTTATTCTGTTCCATCAAATTTTAGATCGAGCCTAGCTTTCATCATCTGGATTTGTTTTGTTGCTAACCCTCCTGCTTGTGTAGTCAAATCAAAAGAGGTCCCAGCAGACAGAACACACTGTGCAGAAATAACCTGGAAGGATAACTGGAAAAAGCCTAGATTTTTGCATGATGTCTTGTCCATTGTAAGTTCTCAATAAATACTTGCTAAATGGATGAGTGAACCTAGAGAAAGCCACAGCAGCACTAAATTATTTTTGAAGCCTTAAAGGGCAGTTTTTTCCCCACTGTTTATGTTTTGATTTAAGCCTAAGAACCTTAAATTCAATATATCGAAATATATGATGATAAGAGATCTTAGAATCATTTAATTTTCAATAACAATCTTAATATCCATAATGCTTTACCATTTACCCAATGCTTTCAGCTGTTATTGACTTAGTGTATCCTTGGAACACAGAGGCTTGACAAATGTTTGTGGGATGAATGACTAAGTACATGCATAAATGAATGAATGAGTGCATTTCATTGAATTCTTAGATTGCACTAATACGTAGATGGTGCAGTATTATTTCCCACATTACAGATGATAAAACTGAGGCTCACTATCATGATGCCTGACAGAGTTAGGAATTAAATTGGGTGTTCTGACTTCTGCTATACTGCTCTTTCCTCTCCACAGTGTAATATCTAATATATTATTTATTCTCTACAGTATATGTATAATATAATACCATTCTTTCATGGAGCCATGCTCAAAAACATGGAGTCATCTGATCCATCCCTCTACTTCTATTTAGGCACAATCTTAATACTTTCCCTTTGAAATGTTTTTCTCTTTGTTTCCATTCCATTGACGTCAACCTACTCTAGGTCCTCTAAGTGTAGCTTGTTATATCATCCTGTAAGCAGCTTCTTGAAATATTCCGTAAAGACATCCATAGAGATTCTAATCATATGCACTGATGCTGGGGAAGACAAAGCTAATTAAATTATATGACACCCAAATAATAAATCGTCCATGAATTTTAAACTGTTTCTTTTTTCTAGCACAATTAAAACTATATATACTGTTTTAACCCTGCCATTCCCTCAAAGACTAATTTCAATTTAACTGAGATTTAGTTACTCATAATTTTTCAGGAGCGCCAACGCAATGGACCAAGCAAGATTTCTGTAGTTTCTAGTTTGGGGATCTTCAGGAATAGAGACTTCTTTAAGCAGCTTTATTTCATATATTTAGGTGCTGTCTCTGTACCTCATTTCAAGAGTGAGAAATTGTTAGTTGTCAAATGATATGATATGGATTATTACAGACCATTAGCGATATGCAGTAATTACTGATATTATATGCTATGGGAGGAGTTACTTAATTGTTGTACCCTGTAAAGACATTTGATAATATATATTCAAACTATTACATATCATGTATTCATTTCATGCAACCAGATTACATGCTAGACTATATTATTTGGCTTAATAATCACTGCTGGAGTTCACATTGTAGATGAAAGATAGTCCCTGTGTTTCCTATTCTCTTTTAATATGTGCATTTGTATTAATAGCATGATTTAATACATCACTTTAAAATTATATTGCACTTCGAACTGCATTTAGTCAAAAATTGACATCTTATGTGTGTGGAACCATAATAAGTTTAGCATTAAATTAAGGAGTCATCCCTCTGTTTGCTAAAATGTAGTATTTGTGAATTCTAGCATGTCCAAAGCTAGGTAATGAGATTGAAAAGTCGGTCTCAGATGTTACATTAATTTGTGAATTTTAACTTATGACTTATTAGCTTTAGGGAATTTTTCCATGATTACAGCCTAGCATCGTGTTTATATTTTGAAGTTGCTGAATCCCTTATGATTCTGGTTTAGAACACAATATTTCTACCACTGACATCGTGGCATGAGTTGCTCTGGTCATCTATGACTTACTGCAAAATGTAGTTATACTGCATGCTACTGTGAAATTGGAAAATCTGTTCTGTGTGTGTTCTAATGGATGTAACGGTCATTAAGTATATGAGTCTTCTGACGTTGTAATCAGATGTGACTCAGTCTGTTAAATATCCATGAAACAACATCTGCTTCACAGAGTGACCTTCTGCTAAAGAATATTTAGCGTCTATTAGAGGATCATAGTGCAGATCTGCCTTATTTGAAATGCACTAAACTAGTCTACTGCTGTTTAGCAACTAGCTTGTAATAATTTATTGCAGTTAAATAAAGCTTAAAAAAACTCCATTAAATAATTATAGGGATTATATGCATTTCGAAAACCTTCGTGTTCTACCGAAATTACCCATTTAATTTCAGGGTTGGTTTGTTAAAAAAAGCTGAAATCTAAAGGCACATTAGGGGAGCTGTCAGATGCTGTTTTCTGTAGGTGTTAATAAAACCAGATGAAAAAAAAATCTGAAACAAATTAAAACCAAAAGCAATTTTACCATCTGTTGTATATTAATTAGAACTTTGTGTATCAAGGGTAAACTTGCTCTTAGAGAATGTCACCGAACACTCGCTTAATAGAATAATATGCAAATGTATTAGGTTATGGATTTATATGCAGTTTTTAATTCTAATTTATCTACAGTGAATCCCCAGGAAATTGGTAGTGTGTATAGATATGTATGTACACATATGTGTGTGTATATATATATGTATAAAATGTTTTCTTTTCTTTTTTTCAGAGCAACCTGCAAACAACCAAGGCCAGTCCACCTTGCAGCCTTTGCCACCTTCCCATAAGCAGCACTCTGCACAGCATCATCCATCCATCACTTCTCTCAATAGAAACTCTCTGACCAATAGAAGGAACCAGAGTCCGGCCCCGCCGGCTGCTTTGCCCGCCGAGCTGCAAACCACACCCGAGTCCGTCCAGCTGCAGGACAGCTGGGTCCTTGGCAGTAATGTACCACTGGAAAGCAGGTAATGCCTATGTATGAGACTGTAAGGTCCTTTGCTTGTTAGGACCACAGAACGTACCTGCACAGAAGATGCATATTCTACCGTAGTCAACAAACCATGTTTTTCTAACATCTAAAATTTAAAGATAAACTAGTCCAACCCTTTTCTCACTAAGAGAAGTTTATCATACTCATATACTCTGTGTTTTGTCTTCTCTAAGAGCAGTTCCAGGTTATTGCTACTTTTTTAATTGGTGGGGCAATGAAGTTGCCCATCCTTTTCGCACATTTCCTAGCCTACAAGAGACGAGAATGAATGGCTTCAGTGAAAATTTTCCTTACTGCTGTTTTTTTCCTGTTGTCTACAAATTGTTAGGCATGTGGAGAAAAGGATGGAGATGTAAAATGTGATTCCCTGTCCCGTGGTTCAATGAACATATTTAGCATCTGCTTGGTCCTACACATCAACTGCTTTCACAAATGACATTTTGTCCATTACATCATAAAATCGTAGTGGACTCCCAAGTGTGGTACTTCAGCCCAAGTCAGATGACCATTTGTTAAAGATATTTTAGTTTCTTGTAATATGAGGGGGGAGGGACCTACTCTCTGAAGTTCCTTCTAGCATTATTTCTCAAGACATTCCATTCATTCTCAGACAATTCTATTAGGAAATTTTTCCTTACAATGAATTTAAATCTCCGTTCCTGAAACTTCCATCCTCTAGCTGTAATCCTGCAACTGGTAATATGTAACAGTGTAAAATAATTTCACCCCGTTTCTACATGATGGCCCATGGGCTTCTCTCGGTCTTCTCTTCCAGAGGCCTCACCAGCTTAATGCTCTTTCTCTGTACACCTGCTGGTGTTGCAATGAGGTTCTTAAATTATGACTTCTAACACAGGCTGGCCCACAGGTGGCAACCTGTTCATACAAAAGTATAGATCAAGAAGAGCTGTTTTGAGCTCATCCATTTCATTTTTAAATGTCTCCAGGTACAAAAAAGTTTACCTCCTCTATTTGGGCAGAACCTCACCAGTCAGCGTCTCCTTTGTATCATGTCTTGCACAAGCAAAGATTATGGTGTCCTACCGCATTGGTCTCCTATTGGCAGCCTTGCAGCAAAGTTCCCCTAACATTCCTTTTAGTATTTATTTCTTCCCTGCCCTGAACTTCCATTAGGCTCAGAGAAAAAAATCATCACCACGTGAAAAAGCCAGAAAATAGAAGACTCTGGACCTCTGAGAGACTGTCCCCCAAAATGCCCTGCGCTGTAGAGCCGCTGGCTAATGCTAGCATTTAAATTAGCTTCTGGGTCTCACAATGAAAAATTGCTGTTTTTTTAAACCAGTTCTGCCCTGAGGATGAGCTAGCAGGAGTCCTCACAGTTAGTTGTCAACAATAAAAATCTTCCTGTCTTGTCTTTTCTCTTGACCTAAGGACAAGATTCCGAAGAACTCTTGTCTTTTTATCTGTAGTGTCAACCAAGAGTAGTTGAGTTTTATTGTTTATTTTGTATTATTGAAGATAGGAAGTACAAGAGGAGTAGGCAAACAGCACATTTCTTCACTTAAGACAAAGAGTCGTGTACACAGATCTTTTTCCCTAAGGTTATTAGCACAGAGCTAAATTTACCCAGTGTAATTAATTAGCACACACTGAACAACTAATCAACACTGATTTACTATTGTCATTTGGAAAAATTTTATTAGGAAAAAAGTAATTTTCCAGTTGAGTCATCAGATTGAATACGGATAATTGCATTGTAGTTGACAATAATTGTTTTGACAAATATTTATGAAATGTGTCAAGTTGAGTCATCAGAAACGTGTTTAATTTTAAGGATGTTGTAAAGCACCAAAGCTTGAAAAACTGTGAGTGTCAATAGGAGAGTTGGTATTCCTTGAAGCTGTGTCTTATAGTATTGAGATTTGGAATCATTTTGGGGAAAAATGTGTTCTTTTCATTCCTCATATTGTGCTAATGAATTTCGGTTGCTGGGAAGTTAGAAAGAAAAGTAGCTGTTTGAGGACAACTCATTGTAGCTATATGTGAAATTGTAGCTGCTTTCTCTATATTCAGACCATGTAAGAAATCACTCTCAGGGCGATTTCAAAGCAATCCTGTTTGAAATTCTATTTCAAAGTGGTGCCATTAGTGAACCGTCAATGGAATTACATTTTATAGTTTTATGAATTGATGTGGGAAGAAAATCTACCAGTTGATATTATCTCACATTTATATAAAAAATAATCTAAAAGATGTATATCATGCTAAAAAATTTTAATCTGTAGTATAGTTTTGTTATTTTCTCATTTTCCAACGTTCACATCTTGTAATAGTGCTAATCAAAAGAGCAAGTGGCATTTCAACTTGCAGGTACCTGGTGAATCAGCCTAGGCAGCGAAGTGACAGTCTCACACTGGACGGGCACAGTACTGCTGTGGTTTCTTTAATAGTCTCACTTGGCTGGAGCTCTCAAGGTGAAGAACCAGTCTTATTTATCATTGATTTTTCCTTTTTTAGTTAAGGCTCCCTATTGAGTATGATTCTCAGGCTCAGCTTCAGCTATATTAACAACTTTATCCAGACTTTGTGTCTGCCTTTAACTAGTTTTTCATCTAGTGTGTACTTTCATCTTTGCCAATTATTTCTATTTATCCATATACGCCTTTTACCAAGGCTCACTTTTCTGAAGCTGCCGTTTAAGGAGGATGCACTATAAAGTATGAAATTCAGTTATGTGCAGATAAGAATCGCTATTTCTTTCTCTTTGTCTCCTCCCCTCTTCTCGTTTCAGTGTATATTGATATAGTTGGTTACAATTTGGCACGTAATAACCCATGAAAATCTCAGTAATTTGTAGACTTATGGTTTATGTGAATTGGCAGAGAAGACATAAAAGGTTTTCTACCTTGTCCTGTTTCAGTGTACTTTCATGTTGATTTATTAAAAAGCTTCTTTTTTTTTTTTCGCCAGCAGTTTCTTGCTTTCATAAAAATGTTTATTTCCTTTCTCTAATGAATTTAACATTTGCTGCTGCTGGAGACAATCAATATTATTGTGTACTGTACGTTTCTACTCAGTAAATAGAGCAGTTCTGGTCTATAATCTCGAGTTTCAGATCTGGAGCCACATCAAGATCCAAATAAGCGTTTGCAGTTTATATTCTTATCTCATCATCTCCTATAAGTAACAATCCGTGCCTAGATATAATACCAATACTTGCCTAGAGTTTTCCTTAAAATTCTGTTTCTTTGAGCTCACTATTTCGTATACTTTGTATTCACTTTTAGGGCATTTGATAGCCTGTAGCTCATCTTTTGTTTATTTTATACTTCAGCTGCTTCAGTGCATAATAATAGCTGCTGCCACAATATAGAGCAGCTGAGGCAAAGCTTAGACTTGACCCAGTAAGGCGGCAGCACTTAAAGGTGTAGAACGGGCACTCATGGAGAAGCCCTGACCTTCAGGATTGTAAAGTTAATCGCCTGCAAGTTCCTCATTTATATATGTGAATTAAGCAGCTTAGTAGTTACCTATTAGATGTTAACCAAATGGTTCATTTGTAGCCATTTAATAAAAGATTTATTAAAGTCTGGTTTTATTATGAAGTCTACTCTGGCATTGATAGTTCATTAGTTATGTTCCCGTAGCTTTTTACCTTGTAGTTCAGTAATGCTTTGCTAATTATTAATGTATGACATTGCATATTAAATTACCTCTTTATTATTGCGTTTTTAATTTAAATATCGAGACATCCTGGGCTGCTTTAATGGGAAATCAATTCTGCATCTTTAAAAAAATAAAATACCTAGGCAGAAGTATTATTTACTAATCTAAGGTATTCTTCTTTTCTTCCCCCTCTTTTGTCTTCACTCTAAATGGTTCCAGGGAAAGGCAAGACAATCATCTGAGCATCAGATCTGGGTCAGCCTTGCCTATTAGAAGTCTAGGCAACAGCCTACACATTGCGGCCTTATAGTACCAGGGAAAAGCTTTCCCGGTTGAAAAACTGTACCTCCGCCTGCATGCTGATAAGCAACTACCTTTAGAAAGGTAGTAAGTAGTAAGATCCTCCATAATTAAAGATAGAGCTTTAAGTAAAATATCCCTGGGAAGGTAATCTATTAAGTTTACTGACTGGTGCCATATCCTTTCATTAAAGGTAATTTGGGGAGATCCACGGGCAGCTGTGGGGAAAGAGAATATCACAGAATATGGGAAAGAGATGCAGAAATGAAGAAGCTAAGGTTACTGAATACAAACTTCAAAATTGGATCTGGGCTTAGGCTAAGAAATTCTTAATTAATTTTTGAGAGTCTCGCCATCTCCATTTGTTAAAAACAAACGACAACAAAAAAAACCCTGTAAATTCATCTAAGATTACATAGTAATGAATAGTAAAAATCAATTGGAATCTAGATCTCTTGAAATATTTCACCTTTAATAACTTATGGTATTTCTTAAAAGGCCTGTGCTGGCATATCTGTGCATTTGTAAGAATAACAGGAAGAAAGAGGAAGAGGGACATGTAAGGATTTGCCAGGAGGTGTTTATGTTTAAAAACGGCTCATTTCAATTTGAGGCTTAAAAACTTTGGCTCAGTGAAAGGAGGATAATTGAGGAAGCTATTGTGATCCTAATTCAGTGCCTACACTCTATGATGACTATGCAATTTATCATCAAACTGGGACAATTTGAGAGAGAAAGGGGAATATGAAGAGTTACGCTGGAATTGCAGGCATAAATTGAGGCTGTCCTGAGCCAAGAGGGACATATGGTTACCCTACTAAGTTTTATTCCCAAGAGTAAAGTTGCTTTTAAGTTATCTTATACATAAAATGTATAATAAGATAGAGATGAAGTGAGGGGCCAGCCCGGTGGCACAGTGGTTAAGTGCACACATTCCACTTTGGCAGCCCGGGGTTCACCAGTTCGGATCCCAGGTGCGGACCTACACACTGCTTAGCAAGCAACGCTGTGGTAGGCGTCCCACATATAAAATAGAGGAAGATGGGCACGGATGTTAGCTCAGGGCCGGCCTTCCTCCGCAAAAAGAGGAGGATTGGTGCTAGATGTTAGCTCAGGGCTAATCTTCCTTAAAGAAAAAGAAAAACAGGTAGAGATGAAGTGAGAGAGGCAGTGGAAAAGCTGCCATTGGTTGAATACAGATATGACTATCAGCTTGAACATTTCTACTTTCTATTGCCAACTTGTAGCAAATATTTAATCTTTTGTCAACCCCATCACAGAAAAAGCTTCTGTTGGCCACCAAAATACATAACTCCTAAAATAATACATAAAATATTTGTCTTTATTTTCTTCTCACAACATCAAGAGAACAAGAGGGAACATATATTGAATGAAGTCTTTTTCAAGAAGTTCAAATTTAATTTTTTAAGTGTAAAATGTTGGATATCAAGGTAAATCATGTATTCACTAAAAATGTAAAACAAAAATAAAATTTGGTCCTGAATTTACTCAAAGAATGAATATCCATGTATCTCCAGCAGCATTATAATTTGGGTTCCAAAACCATTCTCTTACACTGTAACAGAGAGCTCATTCTAAAGTACAAGATAAAGATTCAAAGATGATTACAAAGATAGTGAAAGCAAAAGCATGATTTTTTAATATGAGATTATTATTAACCAGTTGTAATGCTACAGTCTCCATTTGGTTGTTTAGCAGGCATCATGCCATTAATTAAAATGAGAAAGTGGCCTGTGGACTGACAGCTCCAAAAGGAAGGTCATTAAGTCAATATTGGTACATATTCCTGAGTAAAACCTGGTGGATCTAGTGGGGATACAAACACAGTTTAGCATCATGAGACGAGCATGCGCTTTGCAGTCAGATAGACCTGGTTTTTAACCCTGGCTCCATCATTTAACTATCTATGTAATCGTCTGCAAATTATTTAAACCTGAGGTCCATTCCAATGCAATAATAGTACCTACTCAACATAGTGCTGTATTAAATGAAATATTGTAAATAAAGCACCTAGCACGTGATAGGTGCTCCAGAAATATTTTTTAAATTATGATCGAGTAATAATAACAACCATTGCATAGATAAAATAACCTAGTTGGTTAACAGTTGAACAAATGTCTTTTATCATTTAGTAGATCTCTTCTCTCCAGTAGATAGGGAAAATATTTGTCTTAACTGGAATTTTTATGTCTAATTTATCTTTATGTGTTAGGTAGGCCAAGCCTACACCATAATTTTACCGGAATAAAATCTCTTCGTTTTTTCACTATTCCTGTCATTCAACAAAAAGTAGGCAAATTTTTGCAGATAGGAATCCCAAGCCTGTTAATTTTGTTCTTGAGAAGAAAAAAGAAATCTTCAAATTATAATGAAAGGCAACTATTCATATCCTTGAAACATTTAATTAACTAAAGTATTAAATGTTTGGAATGAATGAGTAAAAGCCTTGATAGATGCATTGTCTCCACATCAGTCAGAAGTTAGACCCCAGTTTTATTTAAGGTATTTAAAGCCTTAGGTGTCTTTTGAGCCTGATGAAGGCACTGTGCAATAGAGTAGGAGTGTTATTTTGTTTAATTGACGTGAACTAGTTTCTTTTTAATAGCAATTAAGACACCAAGAAAGTGTGCATTAATCATTTGCTTAAATGATTTTGGAGAGCGTAATTCCAACAAATTGCAAATACCAGATACTCTGATAATGTTTGGTTTTGGATAACCAGCAATCTGTATAAAATATTCATATATGGTAACCTTAATTTCCATAGTACCTAGGGAAATGAATTCTTAATTACTTCTAACACACTTCTAGTCACTTCGCTGAACAGGATCAAAGTAAAAGGTCATTTATGCCGTTACTCTGGTCATAGCTAATGACTGTGCTTTCCTCATTATCTTTTTCTGAATATGACTGTTCATTTTGAGGCATCCCTCTTCCTCTTCCTCAGCGACTGCTTTGTGAGGTCTTTCTTTTATTCTTTTGCTCTTCATTAATATTGTCGTTGAAAATGCGTTTTAGTCCTCTTTCCTTGAGATGTGCGTGTGCGAGTTTGTGTGTATGAGTTCTACTTAACGTCATTAGTACATGGTGATTTTATCTTTTCCTAGAATTAATTTTTGTCCAATTTTAAAACTGTATGCTTTTCTCTAAAATTTCATCCTCTGGTTTATCACCAATTAATATATACCCCTCAAAGATATTTGCTTATCTTTTCCTGTGTTTCTTCATTTTGCCTTGACATAGTTTTGCCCATTTTCTTTCTTTCTCCTTTAATTTCAAACCTGAGGTAAGCCTGTTTGCCGTTACACCATTCTCAGAACCCTTTCTTAGCCCATAAGATTAAATTCTTGGGCATGCGATTAACCAAGTAAGCTTAATAAATTCCATTTGCTCACCCCTCTGATTCTACTATGAGCCTCTTGATGATTTCTTAGCATCTCACCTCCTATTCTGAACCGCTTAAAATACTGCTCCCAGAAGTGATCCGGTCCCAATTACACACCCCACACTAATGTAATCAGCATTACTTCTCTCTGGTCGTGGCGCACTAGAAAATGCATTGGTTTGGGGACAGACAGAGCTGGCTTAAAATCTCAACATCCTACTAGCTGTGTAACCATGGGCGGATTACTCATACATTTCCATCTTGTTTTTTTCCATATAAAATGAGTGTGATAATACTGCAAAAAGATTTTATAAGAATTCATTGAAATGTCCTCTGTAAAGTACCTGGCACTTTTGTTTCTTTGCTTTTCTTTCTTTTGCCAATTTAAAAGTAAAATAATTGATTTAGTATTTACAAAGGTAATTGACAACTACCACAGCAGTAAGACTTGGTAAAGGCAATGAAAGCTGCCAGGAACTTACATGTTGATTCATTTTTGTGTACAATTAGATAGTTTTTTCAGCTTTGGAGATAGGTATTTTTTTATTGTGAGAAAATCACTATGTTCTCAATTTAACTGGGGTGACGTCCTGGAGGAGATAAGCCATGAAGTAAATTTTCAAGGAAAGGATTTGTTTTAGAAAAAGGCAGCAGTGATACTATGGGGAGGAAATTATCTGAGATAGTTGTGGGGTAATGATGTTTCATCCAATAAAGCCTGGATGCATTCATTCATTCAGCAGATGGTTATGAAAGTCTTAACAGTGTACCACTATGAAAAACTCACGTTTGTTATAGAGGACCTGGAGATGTTGTGACGTCTTTTGAGCAAGATGGCCCATATTCCAGAACAAGTCTCAGAATTGAAATTAATCTTAGGGATTATCTACCCTTACCTTCTTTTTAAGGCACATTGAGATTGAGTAAGCTGGGTCACATGACTGGTTAGTGGCAGCACTCAGCTGGACCTCAGGTCCAAGACTCTAAATTCATTACTTTTTCTTCTGGTGGTTTCTCCAGACTTTTTTTTACTACATCTGAAAGGGGGGAGAAAAGCACTCAGTCCCAAAATATATGTATTTATTAAATTTTACAGATGTAGCAATGTACTAATCTTATGCACATCGTCATACATATACAAAACTAAAAATTTAAAGGATGAAATGAAATAAATAATATCCTAAAATTATTTTATTTCAAACTATTAAGTAATTTTGTTCATATAATAAATTATTTATTTTTTAAATATAAATTTATAAGAGTTATGTATCAAATATTATTAATACCTTAAACATTTTTCAGTCCTGTCTAACAATTATATAAACTTCTCTTTGAAAAATAAAAATTATATGTATTTAGATTATACAATGTGATTTTTTTAAGGTGTACAGCATGATGATTCAATACATATGCATTGTGAAATGATTACTACAATTGAGTTAATTAACACATCCATCATCTCATATAGTTAACCTTTGTTGTGTGTGTGTGTGTGGTGAGAACACTCAAGATCTACTCTGTTAGCAAATTTCAAGTATACAATACAGTATTATTAACTATAATCACCAGGGTGTACGTTGGATCCCCAGAATTATTACTCTATAATTATTCTATAATATTATTCACCTTATAGCTGAAAGAGCAACATTTCCCCATTTCCCCACCCCCAGTCCCTGGCCCCAGCAACCATCATTCTACTCTCTGGTTCTACAAGTTCAGCTTTTTTAGATTCCACATATAAGTGAGATCGTTCAGTATCTGTTGAATTTTGGCTAATTTCTCTGATATTCTGGCAAACTAATTGGAAGTTGTTGCATTTTCACGTTTTTAAATAAACAAGGACAAAACCCACTAAAATACCATGTTTTGCAGACTTTGAAGCAGTTTAGAAAAGGGAAAATTGTTATAGATGACAATCATTGTTCTTGGCAACAAAATCGTATATTGATGGGAATATTTCCAAATGTAGGTTTTAAAAATATTCTCTCTGGACTAAGAGTTTCTTTAGAGAAACAGTGCTTTCTTAGTCATTCTTGAATACTGCCTTTACCTTGAAGGGACAGATTAATGATTTTTTCAGAAATATATTCTCCGTAGCATACTACTGACAGCAGCTTGTCATCACAGACATGGTCAGCAAATTGAGACTCTTCTTTTTTTATATATTTAACTCATTTTTAAGGATTATAACTCTTTTGGCTTCTTTGCCATGAGCCATCTGGCTAACTTTTTTGTGGTTAAAAAAGATTTTCAAGATCACTGTACAACTCATCCCAAAGTATTGTGAAGAATATTGTGTTTAATTAATCACACAAGCTACAAAAACTAAAAGATGGGGGCATGGCTATCAACTCCTCTACCTGGCAAACCCTTACACTTCTCTCAGGAGACCTCACAGACATTAGTGACGTTCTAACAAAAGGACTGATTGGAGGCTCCACTATCATCAGTGTGTTGAATATTATAAATGCTTAGTGTCTTTCTAATTTTTTAGATAGGACATAAATATAAGTAAAAGTTTGTTTTATACACAAGTGAAGATACATACCTTATATAGACACTACTACTATGTTACGTAATTGGTTAAGAACATAAGCTTTAGGCCCAAAAAGACCTGGCTTTGCCCCTATATAAATTTTGACAAAAGAAGCCTCAGTTTCCTCATCTTAAAAAGTAGATTTTTCTGGGGGCCAGCTCCGTGGCCGAGTGGTTAAGTTCGCGCGTTCTGCTGTGGTGGCCCAGGGTTTGGATCCTAGGCGCGGACATGGCACTGCTCGTTAGGCCACATTGAGGCGTCGTCCCACGTCCCACAACTGGACGGACCTGCAACTAAGATATACAACTATGTACCCGGGGCGGGGGGGGTGGGTTGGGGAGATAAAGCAGGGAAAAAAAAAGATTGGCAACAGTTGTTAGCTCTGGTGCCAATCTTTAAAAAAAAAAAGTAGATTTTCTGATACACACACACAGGGATTTTGTGAAGTTTAAATTAGGTAATATTTTCTTTGCACACAATGGATAAGTGCTCAGTGAGCTTCATTTAAACTGCTTTCTACTCGTTGGACGGGTTGTTTTCTGTTTTGTTTTGTTAAGTACTTCTTGTTCACTTTCACACGTCTTATTGATTAGGATACCTTCAAGATCTCTTACAACCCTGAAATTCTTTTACTCTTCATCAGTTTACATCTCTACCTGGAATTCTTCTGTTTATCTAGATCACACTTCTCAAATTTATAGAAAGAACTTCGCTGAACAATTTTAAGCATAGATGGCCATCACTAATTAAGTGAATTAATAATTAAATAGATTAACTCTTGTTCAAATACCTCATAGGAATTTTAAGATGTTCTTTTTCATTTCCATTTTAATTTTAATATATTTAGTATGTAATAACTGCCAACAGTAGGTGTAATTGACATCTTAAAACGTGTAAGAAAATGTCTAATATAGATTTGTGCATTTGATGCCATGGTTTTACCAGTAAAATAACTAAAATGTGAAACAAAGGCTGTTAACCTATTTTAGCCTTCTCGATAGTGGTAAAAAAATTCTGCGTATTTAATCCTGTTGTTCACTTCTTAATACTCTCAAACAAACTCTGTAATATGATTTGGTGCTCGGTTATAGACATGTCTAAGTTAAAATAAGTCATAATAAAAATATTGTGCTTCCTGTCGTAGCCTTATATATTTTACACAGCTATCGTTATACTTAAATTTTATATCATATAAGTCTCTCACTTAAGACAGAAAAGTAAATGTGAAAGATGGTAAAGAATTCACTAAAATATATTTCCCACAAATCACCTTAATACTGTCTAGAATTTTGCCTCCCAATCTTCAGACATCAGTTAACATATAATGCTGGACTTACTGTGAACATGTTTGTATATTCAATATAATTATAAATTGATACAGAGGCAGGTGCTAAAATGTAGCATTATTAATACATTTATATTGCAAAATTTTTTTGCAAAATATCAAAAACAATTTTCGTCTCAAACTGCTTTTTGTACAACCACTAATAGCTCATATTAATTCAGGTAACAACAGTGAAATGTATTTTGTTTATAAGCTTTTCATTTAAGACATTTTTCTTGCTGGGATCACCTCCTGGTGTGAAAGTTGTCCAAAGATAATAGCACATCAATTCAAAAGTGTAATAGATTTGAGACCGCAACATGCTATCAGCATGAAGAAGTAGTTTATCAGTCTTACTAACTCACTGTATCACAGCCAGAATCATTACATATTTTTTCTTTTGTTTTCATGTCAAAATATGTAATTTACATTCTCATGTTGATTACTACTTGGGAGATGTTTAATTTTCTTATTTAAAATATTTTTCTTTAAAGTGCATACCATAATTAATTTAAAGGTAATAAAAGAAGAGGCATTTTAATTAGTAGAAGTCTAAAATATTCTCTTTTTGCAATTCAAGGGTACATAATATATTACTTACTGTAAAACAGTTCCAATTAAATTTACAGTAATAATACCTTTATATTAGAAGCAAAAGAACGAATCCATTTTGAACAAACCTTGGCCAATTCTTAGAAAATTTGCACACACATACACACACATGCACACATACATCTTTTCTAGACTCATCCTATTTAAAAGTTAGCAGAGGTTAAATTATTAAAATGCAAGGAGAAAAGTATTGAAGTTTAGTTTATTATTGACTCACTCTAAGTAAATTTTATTATTCTTAAGTGGTTCATCTTTTTATCAATCTGTAAGACAAGTCTTTTCAGTTTTTAGATCCCATATGTGAATTTTTATTCTTAATTATAGCTTCAGTAGGTAACTACTGGAACCACAGTGGTTATTGAAGAAGTTAATTAGAAACTAGTCCTCCAAATACTTTGTACTTTCCTCATACCACTTAAGTACTCTACCAGGTTCTCCTGCTCCCACCCTTGAAAGCATGTTTTAAAATAATATCTCAAGGATGAAAGAAAACACTTTCTCTTTAACCGTAATAATGAGGATTCAGTGTGGGATTGTTTTTCCAATCATGTTGGAATTCTGCTCCCTCTAAACTTCAGTAAGAGAATTTTTTTTATCACGTTGCTTTGTACATCAGAAGCCACCTCTGCTGCAACCTTTGTCAGGGTGTGGTTATGCGTCCACCCTGGCCAGTACTAGGAACATCACCTTGATTGTCACTACTTTGTCCTCAGCAGCTTCTAAGAAGGAGACAAGTTTGGAAGAAGGCCTGTGGTGCATGAAAATATTTTTATCTCTTTTCCTTCTCCTCAAAATAGCAGTTGTGTAAAGAGATAAGGTTATATTTATGTATGTGTATGTATGTACATGCGCTCACGGTGCTTTAGAAATATTTAGAATTGAGGTTTCCAGTATCTGCTAATAGAGAAAGAAAAGGATTAGAAGTAGCTCCTTCTTTCCTATATAAATTTTAATAGAGGTAATAAATTGAAGCAAAGTTTTTAGAGGTAAAAAGAATACTATATAAAAATTGCTCCAGCCAGGAAGTTTAAGAATAGAGAAAATAGCATTGTCTGTATGAAGAAAGTAGTGAAACCTTTTGGGAAGTTGTAAATACCCAAGGTGAATTATCAACTAGACTGCTACATGATTCACCAATCCAAGTATTAAGTTCAAAGAGAAAAGGAAAGAGAACCTTGTAAAGAAGGTACTTATGCAATAGGATAGTATGTTGGTGAAAGTTTTATCAGCACCTGGAAATACAGATACTGTCAGAAACAGAAAAGGATCAAAAGAGAACAGAAGCTGCTGTCTCATTTAGAGGTAAAGTAAAGGCCAATATACATGGCAGATACAGTCATGCATCACCTGAGGATGGGGACACATTCTGAGAAATGCGTCGTAAGGTGATTTTGTCGTTGTGTGGACATCATGGCGTGTACGTACACAAACCTAGATGGCATAGCCTACTCCACACCTAGGCTATATGGTACTAATCTTCTGGGACCACCAGGGACCACTGTTGTACGCCATCCATCCGTAATCCAAAGGTCATCATGAGGCACGTGACTGTGCTTAAAAATTGCAATGAGGTTAGCAAGGATGAGGGAACCAATTTTTTAACAAATAGATGAATTTGAAAGGGATGAATAGTAAAGGGAGATGTTGGAAGTAAAAATTAAGAGTGAGATGACATAAAACAATGAAAAATGTTTAAGCCAGCTGATCCTGAGGTCAGAAGGATTGAGCCTGGTATTGCACAAATTCCATTTGTTCTAAATTAGCTACTTGATGTGAGCTACCAACGGTGACCTTTGAAGTAAGAGTCTTTTGAATTGATTTTCTGATTTGCTCTACAAACTTAATGAGAGTCCTGAAGTTCAACTGAAGCTAAGAAACGAATATGCCGATACCTTACTGCAGTGGTTCTCAATGTGTGGTCCCTGGACCAGCAACATCCTCTCCTGGGGTTCCGGCATGCTGTTTTAACAAGCCCTCCGAGGGACTCTGATGCAAGCTAAAGATTGAGAACCATTGCTTTAATGTATGGAATGGTCTCTAAGTACCTTTCTGCTCAAATTGGTGGCCTAACCCTCAACTACATAAGTTCACGGGGCCCTACCAAAACCTGTGCTTCCATAATTAGTCTGGTTGAACTGTTTTCATGTGAAAGATAAGTGACTGCAGAATACCTTTTGCAGTCTTATGCAGATGCTAGTGTGGGTGGGCTTATCCCTGAAAATTCTTAGCAGCCTCTGCAATCTCTTAGTTCTGGAATCTTACAGAGCTCTGAGGGCCATCATGTTCGACTGATGGAGATTTCTTTCCAAGTAGCTAGGTACAGTAAGTAATTGTACTAGATGTCTCTGGATATCTGTTGAGAATCAGTTGCTAAAAGGTAAGGAAAACAAACAGGAACCCAGCCTTGCTTGAGTAAGAACAGGTAATTTTTTATATGGGCTTTCTTGCTTTCGTTTTCTGTTCAATAGCTGCCAGAAATTTTCTGTTTCCTTGCGTCACTCTCTAAAACACATCCTTTAAATAACCTGCCTTTTCAGCCTTTTAATCAGTTATAAACACATTGCTAAATACACCTTTAGTAGATAATCCAGTTCGCTTTGGAATTTAAAATTCAGAGCTTGATAGTGAAAATTCTACAGACTGTGATAATGAAGCACAGGTTTTAAGTGTTCAAATGCTTGGACAGTAGTTAGTATCATCTTTCAGGTATATCGTTTCTTTCAAGTATATACTGACAAATATTTTGGGCTCTTTTAATTCCTCCAGATTTAGTAAATATACTCTCAGTTACAGACTACAGATAATTAAATGAGATAGATAATGGGCA
The DNA here is from genome assembly GCF_037783145.1 of Equus przewalskii. Classification (NCBI taxonomy): domain Eukaryota; kingdom Metazoa; phylum Chordata; class Mammalia; order Perissodactyla; family Equidae; genus Equus; species Equus przewalskii. The sequence goes on along the minus strand of NC_091858.1, from coordinate 25,945,948 downwards.
ATATGGAAGGAAGATAACACATAGTAATTAAATGTTGTATATTTTGACAATTTTTAAGAAGTACTTTATCTTAAATGAATTTTAGGCAAACTGTCCATTGTTTTGACATCATCAAGTGACTAAAGCTATTTTGAACTCAGTAGTTAATTTTAGCCTTCATATATTTCCAGGTAAATTTAATCCATAAGTGTGGGATTCATTTGCTTTAGATCTGAAAATGTCATTTTGGAAGAGTCGTTTGATGTTGAGGAAATCTTGTGAGACCTTTAATAAGCCTCTTAAATCCAGGAAGTTATATTTTGCCGGAAGGAAAAGGAACCTGTAGCTTAAACTTTCCTTAGCTCTTAAGTGAGAACTTCAGATTCTGAAAAGGTGGTAAATTTTGCCAAGTATAGGCAATCTTTCTTCTCATTGGTGCATTGTCTTTGAAATCAGAGCATCTAATTTGAATCAAGCAATCTATAGTCTAGGTAAATGTTTCATTGATTTGCCTAGAAACATAAGTAGAAGGCAGGACATCAAAACGTTTTATTCAAACAGTTCGCACTTAGTTTGATGTAAATCACTCTCTTGTTCAATAGAGACTATAAGAAGAGGAAGAAGGCATCAACATTTCCTGTGCTGTATTAAGATATAATAGGTTATATACAATAGAAATATTTTTCCAGGTGTCTGTCTCTAATAAAAGGCTCCAGCTGCACCTTTGGGACAGAAACAGAACGCTACTACACGTTTTATTCTAATCATTTGCTCTATTTGTTACTCTCTAAAAAGGTTTTTAACACTGTATAAAACATGGAAGAAAAAAATCTATTTTCTATGAAGATAACCAATTATGAAGTTAATCTAATTAAAATTTCATTCAGTGGTTGCACGCTTTCTTTTTAACTCTATTTTCTATTTTAATGTCCCATTGAGGAAATGACTCAAACCGCTTTGAATGATCCTCTAACACATTTTCCAGGGATGCTTTTCATTTTGGTCTGTATCATTTCCAACTTATTAAACCATGTTCTTGATATGAGAAGAATAACATGATTCTGTTAACCTCCTGAACAAAAGATTAGTATGAACTGATTTGTTTCCTGGTGACCCTTGTAAGCTTATAATTTAATTATATATTAGAACTTATTTAATTTTGTACTTGATGTTAGGATCTTTTTCGATGAGCACTGATATATTAATATTATATATGGTATAATATAGAAAGGCACATTTAAATTTACTCAAAAAATCTGATTATTTCTCCACTGAAAATCTTATGATAGTAAGTTTTGTGGTTATTATTTTGGAAGACAAAATCAACCCAAAGTTACTAAGGAAAAAAGCATACAATCTAAGAGATGGAGTGAAAAAGCAAAACAAATTGTGAGAAGCAATTGTGAGTGGCCTGAGATAAGAGTAGGTAAAAATGATGACTGGACATATAGAAGTGATTCGGTGTGCTGTACGGGTCCAGTATTTAAAACATGACATTTCATCTGAGAGTAGAAGAAAATTTGAAATGAGAATGTTACTTTTGCCTCTTCTCTGCCTCCACAGAATAGATTAAAAAGAGGAAGTTGAGGTATAAGAACTCAGAAGACCTTCTGCACCCGAGCAAAAAAAAAAAAGAAGAAAGAAAGAAATGCTGTAAAGGAAAGATGCAAGATGCTATGACAGTTGAACAGCGGGTGGGAGGAAGGGGCAGGCAGGATAGACGAGTAATTGAAAATTACCCCTATGTCCGTCAGTTAGAGAGCCCTAAAAGATAGAGTTGCTAACAGTGACCAAAAGGCAGGAATGGGGACAGCAAGAAAGATGAGTAGATTCAGTCTTTGTCCCTACTAATTTTAAATTTGTGACATGACCCAGAGAAAGACACATCACAGAATTGGTTAGAAATAGAAGCTAGAACAGAAGATGGAAGCAGCAATGAAAAGGTTGGTCTTAGGGCAGATCAACAAAGAAACACATCTTTCAACTTAAGAAGGAAAACGAGCAACTATTAATTGTGCTTAATGGAGAGTAATCCTTCCCATTTATGCTTCCGTTGCTACCTGGCCTTACAGTTAATGATGCAGGGCAGTTCCACAGTTCTTGTCCGGTTGTTGTTGTTGTTAATAGAATCCCCCTCAAGATTCCAAAGCCACAAAGCAACTGTTAGTGTTCAGTGACCTTCTGCACCAGCTGTCTTTTGGGCTTTGAAATTGATTTTCCTTGTCTTGGTGTCTGATAGTCTCTCTTCAAGTGTGCCTCTCTAGTTCATCACCAGAGTGAAAACGGTGGCACAGATAGCTGAGGAACTGGAAGCAGGCATCACGCAGGGCATCATTAGAAACATCAGAACTGAATCAGCCTGCGCCAGTGTCCTCTGTGTTAAAAAGAAGCCGCTGATGGTTCTGCTGCTTTATTGCTGAATACAATGGGGAATATTCTCACAGGATTCACTTTTTTCATTCCCAAATATGGTCTGAGAAATAAAGAAAATTTCTGCCTTTATTCTACAAACCGCATGTGGATGCCAGGTCAAAACCATATGTTTTTGATAGTAATTTTTGCAGACTTTTTTGTACGTGAGAAGCATATTCCCAAGGCTGTATGACCTGGCAAAGAGTCACAGGATGGGAAAAGACTGTAATGACACAGAAATATGTGCCTTAGAGAGAATTAGGTGTTAAATAATTTTCTCATATAGAAAGACGTTGTATACTTTTCATATAGCTAAATTTAAATATTCATTTATCTGTTGATTCAGTAAATATTTGTAGAACTCTAGACATAAACTAATCATTGTGTTGGAACTTGAAACAGTTAAAACAAAGTCCTGGGCTTAAAGCTATTACATTAGTCACAGTATACACTCGTCAGTGTTTTATATTTTCTGTGTTGCAATGGAAAGGACATCGTTGCCTTTGGAAAGAAGGCATCCTGTCTGAACCTAAAAATTAACAAATTCCTACTAAATCAGAAACCAGATGTTCTTCTCTATAGAAAGTATGTTGACATGGCCCTTTTCTGCTATTCTAGTTAATGTCTAAGAGGTTTTTACATGTGTGTTTTAGCACATCTACTTTGAGGCCTAATTTTACCTAAAGGAATCATTCTCACATGAGTGACGCCATTTGTTTGTAAATGGTTTCAAAATACATCAATTTAAACAATCTTTACAAATTCTTTCTATACTTTTATTAGAAAGCCATCTAAAAATATTGAAAACCAGTGATTTTAAAATATAGTACACTGGTGATTTGGCTTCTCTTTCAATGTTTTATAATGTTTTTGTATTTATTATACACATATATCTCCGAGGCACAAATTTGATGCCCCTCTGAAATGAGTAGTCATGTAGACAAGAAGGGGAAATGTACTTCTGAGATTTGAAGTCCGGGGCCCAAAAAATAGAATTGAATTCTATTTTCTCTTGCAGCAACAAAAGTAAATTTGTGTATTACATAAGATAGAAACTCTTTCAAGGTAAAGAGGTCTTAAGTTCCACTAATATTGATAAATAATGTATTTTTGAATATTACATCTTTGTTTTCAACAATGTGTCAGAGTTTCTTTTTGCTCTAAGAAGAATGATTTCATAGCAATTCAAGCCTAGTTCTTTTTTTTTTTTCCTCTTAAAGATTGGCACCTGGGCTAACAACTGTTGCCAATCTTTTTTTTTTCTGCTTTATCTCCCCAAACCCCCCCTGTACACAGTTGTACATCTTAGTTGCAGTTCCTTCTAGTTGTGGGATGTGGGACGCCACCTCAACATGGCCTGACGAGCAGTGCCATGTCCGTGCCCAGGATCCGAACCCTGGGCCTCCGCAGCGGAGCACACGAACTTAACCACTAGGCCACGGAGCCGGCCCCTCAAGCCTAGTTCTTAAGAGAGTTCTTTGCCAGCAGGACCAAAGCTGATGGACACCATGTATTGATATCACAGATTTGAAAATTGACACAGATGTGTCTAATTTTGGGGTTTTGTTAAGAAGATTAGCCCTGAGCTAACATCTGCTGACAATCCTCCTCTTTTTGCTGAGGAAGACTGGCCCTGAGCTAACATCCGTGCCCATCTTCCTCTACTCTATATGTGGGATGCCTACCACAGCATTGCTTTGCCAAGCGGTGCCGTGTCCGCACCTGGGATCCAAACAAGTGAACCCTGGGCCACTGAAGCAGAACGTGCGCACTTAACAACTGTACCACCGGGCCAGCCCCAGATGTGTCTAATTTGAGGTTGGCAGTTGTCTGGCTCATGGTCTTGCACACAGTAGGTTCATGTTTTTAGTGTCGAGGCTAAGATCGTAATCTTTAGAGTCCCATAGGCTCAGGTTCAAATCCCATTTCCCATTGAGAAATGACCCAAACCACTCTGAACAAAGCTATAACACATTTTCTGTGGATGCTTTTCATTTTGGTCCCTATATCCTCCAACTTTTATTTATTTATTTTTATTCTACTAGTTTATTTATTTGTTAGCCATGGGTCCTTGTCCAAGGTACGTAATTTCTCTGAGACTCAATTTGCGTGTTGGCACAATGGTCACCATTTCATTTATTTTGCAATATTTATTGAGCAACTGCTGTGTGCCAGGAACTTTCTAAGTCCTGAAAATACTTAGAGGTGAATAAGATTTCATGGGGTTTACATTCCAATGGGAGAAGACAGACAATAAATTTATGCAGTGGATACAGCATTCTTACCCATCAGCTTAGTATCTAGATAACTTTATTTTTTTACATTTCTGTCTGTGTTTTATTTGAAACTCTCATTCCTAGGAACTTTCCTCAGGTCATTTGGGTCTCTCCCTCTCCTCCTCCGCCCCCTTCATGATGATACTGTGAGCACAGCAGGGAGCACCTGGGCTGCAGTCTTCTCCACCTGAGTCTTTTCCACCTGATGCTGAGCTTTCCTGCTGTCTGTGTGTTCACTGTTAGTTGCCGTGTTATTGCTGAGAGAGCCTTGAGTTCTATGTGTGTGGCCCCTTCGGGTCCAGTGGAATACTCTACCATTTCTCTGCTACCCTCAAAGCCATAGAAGTAATTCTGCTTCTTACAGATGACGCTGAGGCGCAGGAATCTTAGGGAGACTGTCTCTAACTGCATCACCTAGACACTCCAGGCATCAGCTTTCTCTTTGGGATCCTCTTACTTCTGCAGGTCTCTGTCTGAGATTTAAGGCACAGATTTCTCTGCTCTCAGGTGCCCTGATACACTGTGTAGCCTCTATTCTCCAGCACCCCACCAGGGGAGCCAGGAACAGGCCTTCTGTCCCTGAGGCACAGTGAATCTTCTGCCCTCATCCATTCCCATCCAGCTCCCTCTTTCTAACCTTTAATAAGAAAATTCTCTACTCTAAGAGGAATCTTTTTCTCCTGTAGTCTATTTATTTCAAGCATTTTGGCTATATCCCAAATCTTCTGTTTCTACTTCTCCCTCAGAGGTTCTTCATGGTACCTAAGACTGAGGCAAGAGACTCTGTCGTTGGCCATAGGCCTACATACTGGTTGCTGTTCAAATGCTGCTTGTTTGTGTGTGTGTAGCTTCTTCACATAGCTCTCTGCTATTTCTATACCTTCAAGTACCCTCAAGCTTGGCGTGGAAGTAGCAGAGAGCACCTCAGACTTCTCTGGAGACTTGCCACCTCCCCAGGGGTGCTGCCTGCAAAGCAGAGGGCAGGCTTCTTTCTCTGGGACCTATTGAATCCTCTGCTCTCATCAGCATCCCTCTGGTTCTCTTCTTGCTCCCAGCTGAAGGTATTCTCCTAGGCTGGAGGGAAACTCCTTTTTATCTCACACTGTATTTCTCCCAAACATTATGGTTCTACCCCAGTCCACTCCATTTCATCCAGTAGACTGGGCTTTAGGAAACCAGCAAGACCCTCTGGCTATTTCGATTTCTCATCTTGTCTCATCTCACCTGGAGGCAATGAGATAAAACAGCTGCTGGAATTGAGAGAGTTGAGGTGGAGCAAAGACAGAAAGGGGAAAATTTTCAGGGAGAAAAAGCACACTTGAAATAGTATTTAAAAAATTTGACCTGCCACACAAGTAAACAAATAAACAGGAACTGATGGTAATAAGCTCTTTGAAGGAACTGAGCTTGATGATATGATGGAGAGCAGAGGGACCGGGGCTTTAGTAGGATCTTCCTCCAGGTGCATCTGTCTGTCCAGCCTTCCCTTCATCTTCCCCAAGAGGAGTGGATATGCATCCTTCCGAATGCTTTTTTTAATCCTTGCCGATGGTGTGGAGGGAACACTCTGTCACTATGCGTGTGAGCCTCTTGCTCACTCTTCATGTATAATCCTAAAAAATCTAGATCAGGGGGTCAACTGCAGTTCACAGGCCAAATCCAGCCTGTCACCTGTTTTTGTGGTGATCTTGAGCTAAGAATGGTTTTTACATCTTTAAGTGGTCAAAAAAAGTGAAAAGAATATTTCATGACATGGGAAAATTATATGAAATTAAGATTTCTATGTCCATAAATAAAGTTTTATTTGAATCAGTCACGCTCAACATTTATGGGTGCTGTCATGATATAACAGCAGAGTTGGGATGGTCTGGCCAGAAAAGCCTAAAATATTCACTCTCTGGTCATTCATAGGAAAAGGTTGCTGCACCTCGTCCCAAGGATCAGGTTTCTCCTTGACAGGATACAGTCCATTTTCTCATCCAGAGTACATGCCAGTGTGTGGATCGCCAATATCAAATTTGTAAACCAGCCAATTCGTTTTGTATGCATTGGGTTTTTTTTTTAAGATTTTATTAATTTTGTTTTTTCTTCTTCTCCCCAAAGCACTCCGGTACATAGTTGTATATTTCACTTGTGGGTCCTTCTAGTTGTGGCAAGTGGGATGCCGCCTCAGCATGGCTTGATGAGTGGTGCTAGGTCCGCACCCAGGATCTGAACTGGCAAAACCCTGGGCCATCAAAGCAAAGCGCACGAACTTAGCCACTCGGTCATGGGGCCAGCCCCTTGTGTGCACCGGTTTTGAGGGTATTACATTTTGAATTGGGATTTTAAAGTCTTCAGATGACAATTTTTGGTCTTTTGGAATATAGATTCCAATAAATGAATTTGGGAAGAAAAATACCTAATGCATTATTGAGCATTTAGCTTGTGTTGGATGCTAATATAAACACATCATATATGTTACTTCATTTAATCCTCGTAAAATGACTATATATATATATATTATATATATAATAGGTTTTATTATTCCCATCTTACAGATGATTAACCAAGACACAGAAAATCTGAGTAACTTACCAAACATCATCCCACTAATTATAGGTGACGTCTGGATTTGAACCAGACAGTCGGGTTCCAGAGCTCACATTCTTCGTCACCATGCTGAGTTGAATATGGTAATTGGCACTAAAAATGCTGCTTCCAACATACCACTTAATTCAGACTCTAAATGTTGAAATTTGCTTTATAAAGTAGTTGTATGGGGAAAAAGGGATTCACAATCACTTGCTAGTATAATTGATAGAAGTAGTAGCTTATCATTTGCATCTGTTCTAATTTCGTGGTCAACAAAGCGTTTTTAGATACATTAACTGGTTTACAACCCTGTGTGATAAGTAAATCGTTAGCTCCATTTTGTTGATGAAAAACTAAAAAATAAAACAAAAACCTGAGGCTTCCTAGGATCACATAACTAGGAAATGATAGACCAGGAACTCAAACCCAGATCTTCTGATTTCTCATCCAGAATTCTTTCCCGTATCCCTCTGTTAGGCAGACTTTCATGACTTTTCCGTGTCTGTACACGAGCTACATTATTGTTCACAGTAATTCTCTGTAAGTGGACTCTTTGTAACTTAACTACCTGGTTAGCCTTTCCTAACCAATTGTATACATAAAATCATGAGTTTGATCCTCTTTTATTTATCATTATGTTGTGCTTACTATATTCCAAGCTCTTCACAGTAAATGCTAACTCATTTAAGTCTCATAACAAGCCCTGCGAAGTAGGTAGTACTGTTGTCCCCATTTTACAGATTAAGAAACCAAAACACAGAGAGAGATTAAGGAACGTGCGCAAGCACACATACCTAGTAAGTAGTAAAGCAGGACCTGAACCTTAGCAGTCTAGCTTCCAAGTTCTGTCCTTGTCAACCCTTAACTTGTTTGATACATTAATCTATTTTCTAATGCACATTAAAGTAATTACTTGAATGTTAAAATTAAAAATATTCAGCTGTGTACCATCTAAAATCGTCTTGTGTAAAGACTGTACTGTACCATGGTGGAATATTCCAGGATTCCTACAATTTCATGAATATGAAAGAGAGAGAACCCTCTGTTGATTTCATCGAACGTGTTATTAAGAAGGATAAGCATACATGTTAAGACACACACTCAATACACTATAAATTGCCAACATAGTGTGAAATGTAAACCATGACAAACATGGCCCTTTTTTTAAAATTTGGAGACTTTTATTGTTAATAGGAATCTTGAAAGTAGCCATCTTTCCTGAAGAATTCCTAAGACAATAGTTTTGTCATCTGATCATTGTTTCTGTTTAAACATTTTGGAAGTAAGACAGCATACAACTTTAGAGGCAGTTTGCTCCCCTGTTGTACAGCTCAGTTGTTAGGAAATCTTTCTATATTTGATCTAAAACCCGCTTCACTGACCCCTTCATTTGTTTAGGTTGATTTTAGAAAGTGTTCTGTGATTCCTCCCTTTCTCTCCCCTCCAGCAGATTTGCCTTCCTGTTGTGTTTGACAGAAGCTAAAAATAAAATTAGTTTGCATCCCTTGAGAACTGACCAGCTGCCTGTGGCCAAGCTTGATGGTACTTACTAGTGGGGGAGCAGGCTAGGATTGGAATGTTTCCATGGGCATCCAGAAGATAAGTCAGTCTGCAGACCACCAGCGTGATCATGCATACTTGTGTTTATATGAGTATATCTTCTCACATAGCAGTAAGTTCACATGTAACGACAAAGTAGTCAGATTTGTTTTCTTAAGTGGAATGTGAAGATGTTCTTAAGGCAATTCACAAAGGGAAGTTCCAAAATGGTTTTGCACTGGAAATGGTATGATTAGAATAACTTTGTAGTCTCTCAAGATCTCTACTTAAAGGGACAGTGATCGTTTGTATGCATAAATACTGCTCTAGACAAGACAAATCAGGCTCTTTCATCAGAGTCATTTTTATGAGTTGGGTTTTTTTGGTTCAAATATTTCCTTAATTTCTAATTTTTTTTAATTATATGAGGTCAATGATTAAAAGAGAGAGACAGAAGGAGAGGAGAACTGATGCGTAGCTGTCTCTGTCTCTCACATTTTTAACGTATTTGCATCTTATAATGATATTCTCCCGTTCCACAGGCATTTCCTATTCAAAACAGGAACAGGGACAACGCCACTGTTCAGTACTGCAACCCCAGGATACACAATGGCATCTGGTTCTGTTTATTCGCCGCCCACTCGGCCACTACCTAGAAACACCCTATCAAGAAGTGCTTTTAAATTCAAGAAATCTTCAAAGTACTGTAGCTGGAAATGTACTGCCCTGTGCGCTGTAGGGGTCTCAGTGCTCCTGGCAATACTCCTATCCTATTTTATAGGTAAGAACAAATTTCCAGAATTATTCTGTTTGTAAATCGGGATGTTATATTGTTGTTTTGTTGGCTTTATCTATTTGGTGAAAAGGTATACTATGAGTTCATATTTTCTAGGGAAGGGGTTGGTAATGAGACATTATAAATCACAGGGTATTTTATGTAATTCTCAGCAAATTAGGTAAATAGAAAAGCTGCATTTGCATGAAGAACAAGGTATATTCCTGGACACAGACTACGGTGTACTTTTGTGTTTGACTTATCCCTCATGAAACGTGGGTAACTCTAGGACATGTCATGGACGCAGAATAATTCATGCACTTGCAGGAATGAACACTGTGCAGGAATCTCCTTCAGTGCATAGTCAATAGGGAGCTCTCTGCTGCTTGTGATATTACACGTCTTTCAGCCAACTCAGCTATCTAAATGTAAAACTCACCACTCAGGACCATCAGCGTGCACTCAGGAACGCTCTCCAGAGAACTGCGCATCCATAAAACGATGAACGGGTTGCATCCTCATTCATATATGTGGATTTTTCAGCTTTTCTGATGTAGTATTGATCATGTTTTTCATTTACTAGTAACCCAATGATGGAAGCTGCTAATAGAAGTTGTAAATTTTTCTTTTATTTAACCATTTCAGAACATATATGAGCATTCAAACTATTGGAAATTGCTTTTTAAAATGTCTGAAATGACCACATCAGATTTTGATTTCCTTGTAAGTGTAGGGAAAGGCCTACCACATGGAAATACTAGTGGTGTCCACTGAGACAAATCACAGGCTGTGCGGGTTATGCAACAAGAACAGCAGCCGGTGATGCGTCCTCAAATTTACAAAGCGATTTGTGATGCGCCATGAAATTCTGTCGCTGAGTAAGAGTATTACAGAGCGGTATATACAATGGTATGATGCCTTTGCAGTGAGCCAGTTCTATCATTAGCCATAATACTCCTTAGTTATAAACTGTGTACTTTGGAAAGTGAAATAACCATTTCAAGTCACAATTCTTTTTAAGAGAAAAATAGAATTTTAGAGCGTGAAGGAACTTTCGAGATAATCGAGTCGGGGATGGCGACTTATGTACTGGTACTGCCGATTCTTTGACCATGGCAGACATCGCTAATGAACCAGGACACTCTTTCCCACTGACCCTGGCTACAGCCTCATTATCCTCCTTACGTGCTTCACACAGCACCTCATCTAGCCACTGTCCATCAGAGACGAGAGCAAGATGAAGCCTTTTTGTAATTTTTCAATCTAAGTTAACTCCCTTCTTGTAAAAATGGTCAAACCAGCTGCCAAAAGGGATGTCACTTGGCCAAGATCAAACACTAATAATCAATGCTATGCTGTCTCATAATCCTCAAGGTAAATGAGGAATATCACCACAACAAAAATCAGAATTCAGAGACAGATTTCTAGTATTCAGCTAGCAAATATCCAGCCATCAAGAGAATCTCTTCTAGTTAGCTGTATAAATTCTTTGTATCTGTCAGCAGTGTGCAGCTAAAGAATTTTAAGTGATTCCAAAAGGCACCAGTCATAAATGGGATATAATACATTAAGCATATGTATTTGTAGGGGATTTTTTTTTTACTAGAGTACATGCCAAATAGATAGATAAATACTATTCGGGGCTGAAATTCAATGTCTGTGTTGTTGATATGTTGTCAGACGTCCTTTCTGATTGTAACTGCCTGTGTTGTACCCATTGTTAAGTATTTTGAATATCAGCAATGGTACTCTTTCATTTTATTTACGTTGTGTGACTAGCAGGAAAAAAAGCATTTTTGTATGAGATTAGGTCACTATTATTCATGAGACTTGTACTCTTTTCAAGGATCCATTACTGAATATCATTGAGGATCAGACTTCTAAGTAAAAACTCAAAATGTTCCTTTTTTTCAAATTTCCTGTTTTTTGCTGTTTAATAGCTTAGTATCCTCCTTTATTCCTACCAATACCACTATCGTATCTTCTCCCTTTGATTTTATCTTTCACAAATTACATAATTAATATACTCACGTACTCTTGTCAGTTCAACAGATATTTGTTGAACTTTTGTTACAATCTAGTTATTGTGCTGCCAGTTAAGGCAATACAATCCAAGAGTTATCTGGCAAAAATTACTTCTCTCAACAAAGAATTATCTCATACTTTTATTGCTTTCCTTAAGCACAAATATAGTTAGAATTTTCACCAGTCTTCCTGTGCTTATGTCACTACCAGATTAACGCAATGATTTTTTTGTTTAAATCAGGTAAGAGATTTCATTTGTTCCTCAGGAAGCATGAGGAATCTTTTCAGACTGAAAAGATTGAAGACTGAAGGTACTGCCTTTACCCTTGAAAAAAATAATAGGCCACTTCTCTCAGGGAAGCTTGTCCTTGTCTATTGAGTGTGCTGTAAAGCAGAGAGGGAGAAAAGGGCCACTTGCCTGTCCAGCTAGATCAGTCTGATAAACTCCCCAATCAATGGGGAGACCAATGTCATCATCAGATTGACCTTACAACCTTTAACAGAAGTGCAGCCATCCTTAAACTTTTTTTTTCCATTTCCTTTGAGGTCCCCTTGTCTCACATTGACTGTCAATATGAAGTCAAAGCCTTAAGAAATAAGTAAAATAAAAAGCTTGAGGAATTATTTCTATCCTAGAATTTTCATTCTCACCTTCCAGTAAGGTCATGAGAAGTTATGAGAATGTAGCAT